>NC_058085.1:346311793-346630957 GCF_014858855.1 Bufo gargarizans | reverse complement strand
CCCATCAGACTCAGATCAGATCTGTAACTAAACCCTGTCAGACTCAATTCAGACCTCCCAGACCCAATTAGGCTCAGATCGCACCCCCCAGCCCCCATCAGACCTCAGATCAGACATTAGATCAGATCAGCGCTGCAGACCCAGGACTCCCCACTCCATCACTTCTTCCAGGGTGCGCTGTGTACTGTGACCTGGCAGCGCACAGCGTCAGATAATAGTGCGCACCTTGTGCACTACGTCCTGCCACTGTGGACATTCAGGACACCACAGCAGAACTCGGAAGAAGACCAGCGAAGATGAGTACTCCCAGCGCAGCGCTGCCTCTCGCATGCTAATGACTGTTTCCATAATGGAAGCGATCATTAGCTTGCCGACTATAAGACACACTGCCACTTTCCCCCATTTCTTATAGTCAGAAAAATACTGTACATTGCTGAGTTAAATGTGATTTTCTATGTTTGTATAATTAAAGGGGTTATCCCGTGATTGATGTAAAAACTGAAAATCAGACATCATGTAGTACAGGACAATCTCCTTCTAACAAAGCTAGAACCAGCCCTGTACCTCACATCGATCTGGGATATCCACATTCACTGCTCCAGTTGCTATGCTATATTTATATAAGGCTGGCAGCTAAGGGGGATGCCCTTTCTGCTGCAGCTCAAGGGAGAGTCCTTTCTCAGAGGTTGTGTCCTTTCTCCTGCAATCTTTTCCTCTAACTGCCACAGCTTCTAACAGAACGTATGGCTGGTGTCCGTTGAAGATTCAAACAGAGCAAGTGTGACCACCTCAGTGAGGTTTACAAGAAATATGGAAAAGTGCAAATAGCAAGTGACACTACAAAGATAGATGTCATTGAATAGCTCAGTGGCTATACTACATTTTTAATTACATGCAATTAATTACAAAAGTATTCAGATCCAGGTGCTGGTTTGAAAAATGTAGATTTTTCATGGCACATCCTCTTTAATGACACCGTATGGACAATTAATGGTTAACTTCTTGTCGGACTGTCTTAGGTTGCCAGGAGATGGACCTGGTGAAGCTATGGTGAAGACCTACATGTGTATGCTCCTCAGAACAAGACCAGATCTCAAAGTATATCCATCTCTGGGACTTCTACAGACCAGGCAGCAGCTATGCCATCAAAGTCCTCCAGAGAAAAGGAAATTAGAAGGTCTAGAACCACAAGGCCATGCATTGGAGTCAGTCAGGGAGGTATTGTGCACATTTATGGCAGAGAGACCTTACAGCAGTGAGAGGGAACATTGCTATCTCATCCTTCCACATTTTGAGATGGTTTGGCCAGCCCTATCCTAAATCTGCACCCCTCAGTCCAGGAATTGCAGAAGCTTACTATGCACCTCATTGCTTACCCAAGGTTCTGCAGAGAGACTTTGGAGAGACACTGAGAATAGTGTTGATCGAGCACCAAAATGCTCGGGTGCCCTGGCCGAACACATCAATGGGAGAACCCGAGCATTAAACCAGGCGCCCCCTGCTCTGAAGAGGGGAGGTTGCCTAGTTCATAGAAAAAGGTCAGAAATTGATGGAAACCACCAAAATGGTTCGGGAACAGCATGGGGATGTCTGGATGCATCTTGGACTCCTAGGTCACTGCTGGGAATAATGATGTCCGAGGAGTACGTCACTTTTAAAGACTGACAATAATACGCACAAAACCGAAGAAAAAAAATCGATTTTAGAGGAATTTTTTTTAGGAAACATTCTTTCCTGTATATTTACTTGTATATAATGTGCAAGTGCTGCCAAAAATTACAAGGAAGAGCACTCCAATGCAACCTGTATATCACATAAAGGAGGGCCTCATTTACATTGTGGTACAATTATTCATGTAGTGGGACTCCTACACTCATAAAGCCTATGCACTAAATGAAGGGCTGCCAAAAATTACAAGGAACCGGCACTCCAATACACCCTTTGTTACACATAAAAGAGGGCATCATACACACCCTTGAACAATTATGATTGATGGCCGGCTGGTGACCCTTAAAAACATTTGGAGTAAGGGCCTGCTGACTGACCATCTAAAACATTATGGGTGAGGGTCTGCTGATACTTTGGTGACTCTAGATAACCTGGGCCGATCGCACGTCCCTGTGACGGCGACAATCCATTCGGATGTCTGGCCTACACCTTTCGATGTTTGTCGCGCAAACCAGGTGACTACGGGTAACGGGGAATCAGGTTCAATTCCGAAGAGGAGCCTGAGAAATGGCTAGGCTACCACATCCAAGCAAGGCATCATGTGCACAAATTACTATTAGGTATATAGGTGAAGGCCTGCAGGTGAGCTGACCCTGTAAAAGATTTTAGGTGTGGGCCTGCAGGTGAGCTCACCCTGTAAAAAATTTTAGGTGCGGGCCTGCAGGTGAGCTGACTCTAAAAAAATTATGTGTGAGGGCCTGCTGGTGAGCTGACCCTGTAAAACATTGTAGGTGAGGGCCTGCTGGTGAGCTGACCCTCTAAAAAATTATATGCAAGGGGTTCAGGTGAGCTGACCATGTAAAAGATTGTAGGTGAAGGCCTGCTGGTGAGCTGACCATCTAAAAGATTATATGCGAGGGCCTTCATGTGAGCTGACCCTGTAAAAGAATGTAGGTGAAGGCCTTCTGGTGAGCTGACCCTGTAAGAAATTATATGCAAGGCCCTGCTGGTGAGCTGACCCTGTAAAACATTATATGCGAGGGCCTGCTGGTGAGCTGACCCTATAAAAAATTATATGCGAGGGCCTGCTGGTTAGCTGACCCTGTAAAACATTGTAGGTGAGGGCCTGCTGGTGAGTTGACCCTGTAAAACATTACATGCGAGGGCCTGCTGGTGAGCTGACCCTCAAAAAAATTATATGCGAGAGCCTTCAGGTGAGCTGACCCTGTAAAACATTGTAGGGGAGGGCCTGCTGGTGAGCTGACCCTGTAAAACATTATATGCAAGGGCCTGCTGGTGAGCTGACCCTGTAAAACATGATATGCGAAGGGCATATATGCGAGGGCATTATATGCGACGAATAAGCATGTTGATATGATGGAAGAGGAGAAGGAGGATGAGAAAAGGAAGATTCAACCATATATCCTTGTTTGTGTTGGAAGGGGTGCATTTCCACCTTGTGTTCAAGCTTTAACCTGGCTGGACCTGGAGAGATGTAGGCCCCAACCCCCCGCCCCCACTAAATATAATAAATACTATAATGGGGTATTAAATGAAATCATCTAAATATAAAGTCAATATGCGCTCTCTGCGCTACTTACCACACCTCCTCCTCCTCCCTGGCGGCAGTGGCAGGTCTGGCTGGCTGCGTGAGTGAGTAAGTCACTGCTGTCATAGTGTCATGTGACTCACCACCCAATCCATTAGCTCCAGACTCGAGTCCTGGGCCTGCTGGCTGCTCCTGCAGTGCAGCCGCTGCGGTGCCACTCACCAGGCAGTCACACCCCCTCCACCACGTGACGGCCGGGCCGACGTGCTTGCAAGTAAGTAAGGAGAACTCCGGCGGCCGGCGGGTGACACCCCATCAGACTGGTGTCACCCGGTGCGGCCCGCACCCACCGCACCCCCCTCGCAACGCCACTGGAACTATGGACTCTGCTGCCAGCATTGTCAGATGGAAATTTTTGGAGCAATTTTTCAACAAGGATCTTCTGTTATTGCAACGTTTCGCTCGTCCTCTCCACCAGAGGAATGAAAGATTAGAAGTTCTCTTTGTAGCGGAGGTCGAGAAGGGTGAACAACCAGTAATCCATGCTGTCTGAAAAGCGTATAACACGCGTGTCACGGGAAAGGCAGCCTAACATGAAGTCAGCCATGTGTGCCAGTGTCCCAACAGGTAAGACTTCGCTGTCGTCATCAGGAGGATCACTCTCAATCTCCTCATCCTCTTCCTCCTCTTCTGCCCAACCACACTGAACAGATGGAATTAAACTTAAATGGGTACTACCCTCTGTAGTGGAGGCAACCATCTCCTGCTCCTCCTCCTCCTCTTCATCATCCAATTCGCGCTGAGAAGACGAACTGAGGGTAGTCTGGCTATCACTCTGTGTAATGTCTTCCCCCATTTCCACCTCTTGCACATGCAAAGTGTCATTCTTAATTGTGAGCAGCGAGCGTTTGAGTAGACACAGAAGTGGGATGGTTACACTGAAAATAGCGTTATCGCCGCTCACCATCTGTGTTGATTCCTCAAAGTTTCTTAAAACCTCACAGAGGTCAGACATCCATGCCCACTTCTCGCTTGTGAATAGCGGAAGTTGGCTGGAAAGGCGGCGCTCATGTTGCAGCTGGTATTCCACTACTGCCCTCTGCTGCTCACAAAGCCTGGCCAACATGTGGAGCGTCGAGTTCCAGCGCGTGCTCATGTCACACAACAGCCAATGAGCTGGCAATTTCAAACGCTGCTGCAGCGTCAACAGACCGGCTGAAGCTGTCGATGACTTGCAGAAATGGGCACACACGAGGCGCACCTTCACCAGTAGCTCAGGCAAATTGGGGTAGGTTTTGAGAAACCGCTGAACCACTAAGTTTAAGACATGGGCTAGGCATAGGATGTGTCTGAGCTTGCCAAGCTCCAAAGCCGCCACCAAGTTATGGCCATTATCACACACAACCATGTCTAGTTCTAGGTTGAGTGGTGAGAGCCACAGTTCAGTCTGGTCTCTTATCCCCTGCCACAGCTCTGCGGCGCTGTACTGTTTGTCCCCTAAGCAGATCAGCTTCAGCACGGCCTGATGACGCTTCCCCACTGCAGTGCTACACTGCTTCCAGCTACCGACTGATGACTGCCTGGTGCTGCACGTGGATAATTCTGAGGTGGAAGTGTGGAGGAGGAGGCGGAGGGGGAGAAGTGGGGGTTGAAGCCACTAATGTAGGTGTTGGCGGAAACCCTGATTGATGTAGGGCCTGCAATCCTTGGCGTCAGTAGCACCTGTGCCATCCCAGGGTACGACTCGCTGCCGGACTCCACAACATTCACCCAGTGTGCCGTCAGGGAAATGTAGAGTCCCTGGCCGAATGCATGTCACGGCGGGCGTGCACTCCGAATAACAGATAACGCACCAACCAGGCTCTGGACGAGAGACAGGGGAAGGGTCACCTTCTAGCTAATCCCTGACCTCTTTCCCTGCACTGCTCAGCCCACATACAGACCTTGAAGGTAGGTGTGATGTGTCTTCCAGCCTGGGCTCACAAAACCCTGAATTCCCTGAGATGGTGAAGTGGGGAAATAGGAGCAGCCTGCTCGCACAGAACCTGGATGGGAAAGATGACACAAACAACCAAACTAGAAATTACACTTATCTTCCAGAGCAGGAACAGACAGCCAACCTTCCCTCCTAGCTTCCCAGACAATGATTAGTATAATCCGCTCAGATCACTTGGCTGGAGTGCCATTTAAACTAATGACTCCACCCAGTGCACCTGATGAGAGGCGGATCCAGCACGGCACCAAAACAAACACTAACTTCGTGCTGCTATCCTGGTCGACCTCCGCACATCGTCAGAGTGGGGCATGACAATGCACTTGTCCATGTGTACGTGGTTAAGTGGACCTTCCCAGTAACTGGGTTGGTCATGGCACGTGTGATGTTACGGGACACATGTTGGTGTAAGGCGGGCATGGCACACCTTGAAAAATAGTGGCGGCTGGGGAATGTGTAACGTGGGACGGCCGCCGACATCAAGCTGCGGAAGCCTTAGTGTCCACAAGCCTAAATGGCAACATTTCCAGGGCCATTAATTTGGAAAGCTGCGCATTTAGTGCTATGGCCTGTGGGTGGGTGGCTGGGTATTTGTGCATGTGTTCAAATGCCTGGGGTAAGAACATTTGGACGATGCGCTGGGACACAGAAGTGGATGTGGTCGCTGATGGTGCTTGCAAATATCCAGGGCCGGGGGGCATCTGGGCCTGTGTCTTGGACAGGGGATTGGCAAGCACTTAACATAGGGGAAGAGGAGGTAGTAGTGGGACCCGCAGACACTGTGGACCCAGGCGTTCGGCCGACCTATTACGGTGCTTTGATGCCATGTGATGGATCATGCTGGTGAGGTTGCTAGTGTTCACGCCCCTGCTCATTTTGGTATGGCACAGGTTGCAAATTACAATTCTTTTGTCGTATGCACTTTCCTCAAAAAAGCGCCAGACTGCGGAACACCTACCCATTGGCAAGGGAGATTTACGCAAGGGTGTGCTCCGGGGAACAGTTGCGGGCCTGTTTGATGTGGCCCGCCTTTTCCCTTTTGCCTCCCCACTGCCTCTTCCAGCCTGTTGCGGTGCAGCAGATCCCTCCCCCTCCGTACTGCTGTCCTCGCTTGGCTTTCCACCTTCCCCGGTTGGGTCAGTGACTTCATCGTCCACCACCTCATCTTCCACTTCCTCACTCTGCTCATCCTCCTGACTTGTTGACCCAACCACTACCTCAGTGATTGACCACTGTGTCTCATCCTCTTCATCAACCTCATTAAACAGTAATTGCCGTTCCCCACCGTCATCTTCTTGTGATTGTGGATGCTCAAGAGTTTGGGTATCAGTGCACAAGATCTGTCCCTCTTCAAGCGTGCTTGGCGAGAGGGCCAAATCCAGGAATGGCGCGGAAAAGAGCTCCTCGGAATATCAAAGTTTGGGATCACTTGTTTGCCCAGATTCTCCATGGTGGGAGGAAGGAGGATCAGGGTGAGGATTGGTTTGAGCAGACTTTTGGCTACTGAGACTGGACTTGGTGGAAGACAGGGTGGTGCTTAAGCGACTGGAAGCATTATCTGCTGCAATTCAACCGACCCCCTGGTCGCACTGGTCTGACTTCGAGAGTCGTGTCCTGCACCACCCTGATAATGTCAATGCTGTCACCAGCGGCTAATGAAAAATTGCAGGGAATGTCACAGGTATTTGGGATGAGGAAACGTTATACAGGAGAGGTACCACCGGTAATGTCACTGTACGCAGCATCAACGCAAAAAAGTACACTGTATTTCACAGATAAATTTTTGAAGAGCACACTTTACACTGCAGATGTGGCCCTGGTAATGTCACTGTCAGAAGCAGACACCGTCTATTGACAAAGTACACTGTATGTCACAGCTATTTTTGGGATGCGCACACTTTACACTGGAGGTGTGGCGCAGCTAATGTTAGTGTCCACAGCGGACACCGTCTACAGAAAAAGTACACTGGATGTCAGATATTTTTGGGATGCGCACACTTTACACTGGAGATGTGGCGCAGCTAATGTCACGGTCCGCACCGGACACCATCTATTAAAAAAGTATACTGTATAGTACACTAGCAACCAAGAATCATTTTTAAATGAAGTATAAAAATGTATTCAGACTGACTGCAAATATTTCCATTGGCCAAAACACTGTTATCGTCCAAATGCTTATTCTCTGTCAGATCCCTGGAAGCACCGTCACTTTGGCCCCTGCACACGAACGTGTGCACCTCGTGGTCGTGCTGCGGCCCACAAATGCGGGCCACAATGCACGAACACAGTCCGTAGGGCAAGCCGCAGCAGATCGCGGACCCATTCACCTGAATGGGTCTGAGATCCGGCCGTCCGCAAAAAGATAGGACATAGTCTATCTTTTTGCGGAACGGAAGTACGGGACGAAACCCACGGAAGAACTTCGTAGTGCTTCGGTAGGTTCCGTTTCTGTGCTTCCGTTCCGCACCATTGGGCATCTCCAGATTTGCGGACCCATTCAAGTGAATGGGTCCGCATCCGTGATGCGGAATGCCCAGGAACGGCAACCCGGTATTGCGGATCTGCAAATGCGGTCCGCCAATACGGCAACGGGAAGCACACCTTCGTGTGCAGGGGGGCCTTTAAGGTCTGGAGAGCCCTCCCATCCCATGAGTTGGACAGAGATTTGTACATTTTGTAGACAGGACCTTGCTTGGCGGTGAGCACAGGCAGGTCTTGTGTGTAACTAGACTTGTGGAACAAGTTGGGGCAGACTGTGGGGGAATTCACATGATAACATCCGTTTTGAGGACTGCAATTCTCAGATCCACAAAACATGGATACCAGCTGAGTGCATCCCGCATATTCCCCTTCTGTAGGTCCCGAACTATGTAACTGATGCCTATTCTTGTCTGCAAAACAGACAAGTATAGGGCATGTTCTATATATATATATTTTTTTTTTTGCAAGCCGGCGGAATGGGTATACGGATGCAGACAGCATAGGCGGGCACAGAGGTGTTTTGATCAAAATATATTGGCTGAGAGTCTCCGATTTTATTATTAGAGTGAGGGCTTAGTCCATATATTATGTTTACATCTATTGTTTTAGTGCATTATTTATTTGATTTTATATATGTAGCCATGCACATCCACATATTTACATATTATCGTATCGTGCAGGGTGTTTTGTGCCTTTTTCCGTGATTTGTAAAATAATGACAGCATAAACCCAAAGCAGACAGGCAGACGATGCACCAAATTAATCACAAAAAGAAAGTTTCAAAGGCACAAAAGGAAAAAAATATCAAATTATCTTATTCTACAAATATTTATTTTTGGTATTCCCATAATTGTAATAAGATTTCCTTGTTATTTATGGAGCATGATGTTTTAAGGATAAGTCATAGGTCATCAATATCTGACCTGTGGTGGGTCCAACACCCAGCACCTCTGATCAGCGGTTTGAAGAGGCTGCGGTGCTCTGGTGAGTGCCGCAGCCTCCTCACACTATACAAAGCACAGCGCCTTACATTGTATAGTGGCTGTGTTTGGTATTACAGCTCAGCCTATTTACTTGAATGGGACTAAGCTGCAAATAGACCATGTGATGGATGAACATGACGTCACTGGCCCAGGAGATGGCCACACCGCTTACTGGAGCGTCATAGCCTGTTCAAACAGCTGATAAGGGGTGCCAGGTGTCGGACTCCAAGCCATCTGATGTTGATGACCCATCGTGAGGACTTTGAGAAAACCCCTTTATTATATGTTTTACGAGCTCCTATAAAAATTATCCCTCCAAAAATGGATAAAGCCCATGGACAGGTTCAAGTTCCCCTAAGAAGCTGTTTGTGGATGACCCATAAACTAGAAGAAGACAGATCTCTCTGGGAATGGGGCAGAGACCTATGGCGGTCACATCTGGGTTGTTCCTGGTGTTCCTGGTCCCTCCTAGTAACATACACATTCATTACAGTAATCCTTCTGTCTAAACACTCCAACTGTGCCGCGGAGAGACGCGCAGGCTGTAAACAGAGGGAAGCGGCTTCATGTAATGATATAATGAAATAACCATTAATAAGGGTAATTACTATACGGGCCGGCAGCATGGTCCAGACCGTTCCTCTGAAGGAGGGCTAGTTCATGCTCAGAGAAATATTTGCTTATTTACTGCAGACTGACATTAATGAAGTAGAGGACACATTGGGTTTGGGGCCTCTAATTACCCCCCCACCCCACTTCACGCAATAACAGGGGTGGTCAGAAGCAGATGTTACAGGATATTGGTATTTTCCAGAGGCTTGCGTCATCGTGTGTGTTTTCTGTGGGATTGTAAACACGGTTTTAGAAAGAAAAATTCCCCAGCAGAATCCACAGAAATCCTGCCCACGTCTGCAGCTTGATGGAACCAGCAGTGAAGTAGTAATGCACAGACGCTGATACTGCCGATGCCCCATATTATATATAGGGGATAGATCCGTTAAAGTCAAGATGCAGGAGTGTAGGGGTGCTGGGTGTGGAGGGGGATTGGGGACACAGGGCACTTCTTTTTACAATGAGAACGTAGAAGGGCAGGTGCAACTGTATGCCTAACCTTTGGCATCTGTCGGAGGGGTATACGGTCTCGCCTTTATTACGTGTCAGTTAGTTAATTAGCATAAATTATTGTATCAAAATACAGGTTCAGATACTTGACAACATTTGTATGGCGTTTGTATGTTCTCCCCATGTTTGTATGGGTTTCAACACAGCTTCCTTTCGATGTGGCAGAGCACAAACTGTCTCTAACAAGTGTTCCCAGGTTGCGGTATCTCCATCCTCACAACCACATGCTCTTCTAAGTCATGGTATGCCTAGTGTTGATCGAGTAACCCAAGTGCTTGGGTGCTCTGGCCGAACACCTCGGGATGCTCGGGTGCTCTACAGAGCACCAGAGCACAATGGATGTCAATGGGAGAACCCGAGCATTAAACCAGGCACCCCCTGCTCTGAAGAGGGGACGGTGTCTGGTTCATATGAAAAGGTCAGACATTGATGGAAACACCACTGATATGGTTTCGGGAACAGCATGGGGAGGATGTCTGGATGCATCTTGGACTCCCATGTCGCTGCTGGGAACAATGTTGTCCGAGTAGTACGCCACTTTTCCAGACTGACAATAATACGCACCAAACTGAAGATAAAATCGATTTTTAGAGAGAAAATGTTAGGAAACATCTTTCCTGTATATTTACTTGTATATAAAGTGCAAGTGCCTGCCCAAAAATTACAAGGAAGAGGCACTCCGATACAACCTGTATATCACATAATGGAGGGCCTCATTCACACTGTGGTACAATTGTTCAGGTAGTGGGACTCCTACACCCATAAAGCCTATGCACTAAGTAAAAGGGCTTCCAAAAAGTACAAGCAACTGGCACTTCAATACACCCTTTTTTACACATAAAGGAGGGCATCATACACAGCCTTGAAAAATTATGATTGATGGTCTGTTGGTGACCCTCTAAAACATTAGGGGTGAGGATCTGCTGCTGATCTGACTCTCTAAAACATTGGGGGCGAGGGCCTGCTGCTGATCTGACCATCAAAAAAAATTATGGTTGAGGGCCTGCAGCTGTGCTGCTACTGAGTTGACCCTCTAAAACATTAGGAGCGAGGGCAGCCTAATAAGCATGTTGATATGATGAAAAGGAGGAGGACAAGAAAAGAAAGATTGAACCATATACCCTTTTTTGTGGTGGAAGGGGTGCATGGGAATACAGTGTATTCAATACACCATAAAAGCCACATTTAAAGTGCCTTAATGTTCAGCCGCTTTCCTCTGGTGGAGTAGAGAAGTCAGATGCAATCCAGGCTTTGTTCATTTTGATAAGAGTCACCTGTCAGCATTTTCAGTTGACAGTCGGAGCGCTTATCTGTTATTATGCCACCAGCATCACTAAATACCCGCTCTGACAAAACGCTGGCGGCAGGGCAGGCTAGCACCTCCAAGCTTAAGGTGCCAGTTCGTGCCACGTGTCCATCTTGGACACCCAATAGTTGTAAGGCACAGAGGGATCATTGAGGACGCTGACACGGTCTGCTATGTACTCATTCACCATCTTCCAAAATGTTTCCCTCCTTGTGAGACTAGGCCGCGCATCAGGGTGAGGGTGTTAGCGGGGTGTCATGAAACTGTCCCAGGCCTTGGAGAGTGTTGCCCTGCCTCTGTTGGAACTGCTGTGTGTTCCCCTCGTCTCCCCTCCTCTGTTGCCGAAGGAACTAGGTACTCTGCCGCCAGTGTTGTCAGCTGGAAATTTTTGGAGCAATTTTTCCACAAGGACCTTCTGGTATTGCACCATTTTGCTAGTCCTCTCTAGTGATGAGCGGGAGGTGCCATATTTGATTTCGCAATATTTCGCGAATATTCAATTGAATATTCGTGTATATTCGTCGAAATCGAATATTCGCAATTATTCCAATTATCGCAAATAATATGCGATTTAATCAATCACGTATGCGAATTTTTTCTTTGATAGTATAAGGCAACGTTCCTATGACTAATTGACTATGGCTAGGCTAATATGTGTATTTTACGAAATTTCGTATATTGCTCTAACTTCGTCTTTTAGAATATTACGACTATTGCTCTAACTTCGTCTTTTAGAATATTCGTAATATTGCTCTTATCATCTCGTCTTATAGAATATTCGTATCGTAATATTCTAAAAGACGAAGTTAGAGCAATAGTAAGAATATACGTATAAAGTTGAAATTGCGATGCGATTAATATAACTCGAAGTAATCGCATGGCGATTTCAACTTAGCACTGCTATATTCCATATCATGGGAATATAGCAGTGCTAACTTAGCACTGCTATATTCCATAATATGGAATATAGCAGTGCTAAGTTGAAATCGCCATGCGATTACTTCGAGTTATATTAATCGCATCGCAATTTCAACTTTATACGTATATTCTTACTATTGCTCTAACTTCGTCTTTTAGAATATTACGATACGAATATTCTAAAAGACAGATAAGAGCAATATTACGATTATTCTGAAAGACGAAGTTAGAGCAATATTACGAATATTCTAAAAGACGAAGTTAGAGCAATATTACGAATATTCTAAAAGACGAAGTTTAGAGCAATATTACGAAATTTCGTAAAATACCCATATAGATTTTAATTTTGTTAATATGGAATATAGCCAGTGCTAAGAAGCGGCAACGGGCACTGACTGGAGCAGCCAGGAAGCCAGGAATCCAAAGGGACAGGTATGAACAACTTTAGGGAAGTGGGAAAGAAAAAAAATATAACAATAAAAAAAAAGAATATTCGATTCGCGAATATATAGAACGATATTCTAAATATTCGCAAAATCTCGAAATTGCGATATTCGCGAAAAAAAAATTGCAATTCGAATATTCGCGCTCAACACTAGTCCTCTCCACCACATGAATAAGAGAATAAGAAGTTCTCTTTGTAGCGGGGGTCGAGAAGAGTGAACAACCAGTAATCGGTGTTGGCCAAAATGCGTATAACGCGAGGGTCATGGGAAGGCAACATAAAATAAAGTCAGCCATGTGTGCCAGAGTCCCACAGACAAGACTTCACTGTCCTCATCAGGAGATGACTCTCAATTTCCTCATCCTCTTCCTCCTCTTCTGCCCATCCACGCTGAACAGATGGAATAAACCTGCTGTGGGTACTACCCTCTGTAGCGGAGGCAACCGTCTCCTGCTCCTCCTCCTCCTCATCATACCAATTTGCGCTGAGAAGATGAACGAAGGGTGGTCTGGCTATCACCCTGTGTACTGTCTTCCCCCATTTCCACCTCTTCCACATGCAAAGTGTCCACCTTCTTTGTGAGCAGCGAGCGTTTCAGTAGACACAGAAGTGGGATGGTTACGCTGATAATAGCGTTATCACCGCTCAGCATCTGTGTTGATTCCTCAAAGTTGCGTAAATCCATGCCCACTCGTCGCTTGGGAAGAGCAGAAGCTGACTGGAAAGGCGACGACCATCTTGCAGCTGGTATTCCACTGCTGCCCTCTGCTGCTCACAAAGCCTGGCCAACATGTAAAACATAAAGTTGAACACGTGGGCTGGGCATGGTATGTGTGTGAGCTTGCCAAGCTCCAAAGCCGCCACCAAGTTACAGCCACTATCAGACACAACCATGTCTGGTTGTAGGTTGAGTGGCGAGAGCCACAGCTCAGTCTGGTCCCTTATACCCTGCCACAGCTCTGCGGCGGTGTGCTGTTTGTCACCTAAACATATTAAGCACGGCCTGTTGCCACTTCCCCACTGCAGTGCTACACTGCTTCCAGCTACTGACTGATGGCTGACTGGTGCTGCAAGATGATAATTCAGAGGTGGAAGTAAAGGAGGAGGTGGAGGAGGAGAAGGGGGGGTTGCAGCCACTAATGTAGGTGGTGGCAGAAATCCTGATGGAAGTAGGGCCCGCAATCCTTGGCGTCGGTAGCACCTGTGCCATCCCAGGGTACGACTTGCTCCCGGCCTCTACAACGTTCGCCCAGTGTGCCATCAGGGAAATGTAGCATCCTTGGCCATAAGCACTTGTCCATGTTTCAGTCGTTAAGTGGTCCTTCCCAATAACTGTGTTGGTCAGGGCACGAGTGATGTTACGGAACACATGTGGTGTAAGGCTGGGATGGCATACCGGGAAAAATAGTGACTGCTGGGCGCTGAGTTAAGAGGGACCGCTGTCATCATCAGGCTGCGGAAAGCCTCAGTGTCCACAAGCCTAAATGGCAACATTTCCAGGGCCAGCTATTTGGAAAGATGCGCATTTAGTGCTAAGGACTGTGGGTGGGTGGCTGGGTATTTGCGCTTTTGTTCAAAGGACTGGGGTATGGACATCTGTACGCTGCGCTGGGACGCAGAAGTGGATGTGCTAGCTGATGGTGCTTGCGAAGGTCCAGGTGCAGGGCGGAGGCATCCGGGCCTGCGTCTTGGACAGGGGCTTGGCCAGCACGTAACACAGGGGAGAGGAGGCAGTGGTGTGACCCGCAGACACTGATTGTGGACCCAGGCATTCGGCCCACCTTATTAGGGTGCCTTTGATGCCATGTGGCGGATCATGCTGGTGGTGGTGAGGTTCTAGTGTTCAGCCCCCTCTCATTTTGGTACGGCCACAGGTTGCATGACAATTCTTTTATCGTCCGCACTTTCCTCAAAAAAGAGCCAGACCTGCGGAACACCTACCCTGGCAAGGGAGATTTGCCGCAAGGGGGTGCTCCGGGAACAGTTGCGGGCCTGTTTGGTGTGGCCCGTCCTTCTCCCTTTTGCCACCCCACTGCCTCTTCCAGCCTGTTGCGGTGCTGCAGATCCCACCCCTCTGTACTGCTGTCCTCGCTCGGCTTGCCACTCTTACCAGTTGGGTCAGTGATTTCATCGTCCACCACCTCCTCTTCCACTTCCTCACTCTGGTCATCCTCCTGACTTGTTGACCTAACAACAACCTCACTTATTGACAACTGTGTCTCATCCTCATCATCAACCTCTTGAGACAATAATTGCCGTTGACTTTTGGCAACTGTGTCTCATCATCATCATCCACCTCGTGAAACACTAATTGCCATTCCCCACCAGTCATCTTATTGTAACTGTGGATGCTCAAGAGTTTGGGAATCAGTGCACACAATCTCCTCATGTCCCTCTTCAAGCGTGCTTGGCGAGAGGCCCAATCAAGGAATGGCAATGAAAAGAGCTCCTCGGAATATCGAGTGTGGGATTACTTGTTTGGCCAAGACTCTCCATGATGGGAGGAAGGAGGATCAGGGTGAGGATTTTGTTGACCAGACTCTTGGCTACTGAGACTAGGACTTGTGGCAAGACAGGGTGGTGCTTAACTGACTGGAAGCATTATCTGCTGCAATTCAACCGACCACCTGGTCGCACTGGTGTGACTTCGAGAGTGGTGTCCTGCGCCACCCTGCAACTGGGACATGAGCTAGGTATCGTGGATGAGTGTTTCTTGTGCTCTGGCAGCATGCACAGTTTCACTGTGCCCAGGGCCACGGCCTCTGTGTGCACCGTCAGCAGCACGGCCACTTCCCCCATCCCTTACTGCTCGCCTTCTGCATATTAAATGTTTATATGCTTGCAAGAATGTCACACATACAGTAGCGCAGGTTTTGTAAGTGTATGCGCAAATAAATTGAACTGATGTCACTGATATTTATGATGCACAAAACATTATACAGGAGATGTAGTGCAGGTAATTGTCGCTGTCACCAGCGGCGAAAAAACGTAACTGAATGTCACTGATATGTATGATGCGCAAACGTTATACATGAGATGTAGCGCAGTTAATGTCGCTGTCACCAGCGGCTAATAAAAATTACAGGGAATATCACTGATATTTATGATGCGCAAATGTTATACAGGAGATAAAGCGCAGGTAATGTCGCTGTCACCAGTGGCGAAAACATTTGACTGAATGTCACTAATATTTAGGATGTGCAAACGTTATACAGGAGATGTAGCGCAGGTAATGTCGCTGTCCGCAGCATCTACGGAAAAGTACCTTGGATGTCACAGATATTTTTAGGATGCGCACACGTTATACAGGAGATGTGGCGCAGGTAATGTCCACTGTCCGCAGCCGACACCATCTACGGAAAAAGTACACTGGATGTCACAGATATTTTAGGCTGTGCACACGTTACACAGGAAGATGTAGCGCAGATAATGTCACTGTCTACAGCGGCCAAACAATTGCAAGCTATTTAGCGCAGTTGCGCTAAAAATATATTTGCTGCAGATACACAATAGTTCTCAAAAGGACTTTTGGGTCTCTAACACCACCCTGCCTAACCAAAAATAAAATCAATTCCATACACTATCTGTTCCTTCTACAGCACAGCTCTCCCTGACTAAGACTGGCCGAACCACATGTCATCGGGTGCTTTATAGCACCCGATCACGCGTTCCGGCAAGCCAATCACTGTAATGCCATTAACCAACATGTCTACGGCATTACAGTGAGTGGCAGTACTTACCGCACGTATTGGCTGCGTAGCAGCCAACAAACATGCGGGGAGGAGACTCGAGCATGGCGCCCGAGCACACCGCGGTATAATCACTAGGTATGCCCTTCTTTGCATACAGACTGCAGGCTGGCTGATCTTGACACAGGACTATTGTACAGGCCTCGGCTGCTATCAAGTTGCACATACAAGGCAGCTTATTTCTACCCCTCAGCTCTGGACTCAATCTTTGATATTGGCTTCAAAAGCCATAGCTAATCCCTTCGGTGCTGTGCCCTTGTAACTACAGTAGTATCAATCACCCTAATCTCTTTGGTTTCTACCCTTATAACTACAGTAGTACCAATAACCTCCTCTATCTAGCTAGTTACTCTAGGATTCATGCTGGCTTTGTTTCCAGAAGCAGCACCAGGTCATTCATCCACCTCTTGCCTGCTACCAGCTATGAGTGTCTGCAGACTACTATTCATAATCTCTCTACCCAGTGCTCTCAGTTCTCTTAATACAGGCAACCCAAATGGCCTTTGAACCCACACAGATTATCTAGCAGTATATCACGTGCGCTTATAATACATACAGTGCAGCTAAGCTACAAGTCCATTGCATCCTGCCCAAGGTGACATGACCTTCCCAGAGTGGCATTATACTCTTGCAACCTACCTGTGAATTTATCACCATTGCAGTGTGACAAATCCCCCTCTTTTGAGTTTGCCATGAGTACTTGGAGAGGACTACTTGCCAGCCTTTTACCATGTGATTATGCCCATGTTGAATGTACCTGTTTTATGTAATAGCTGCCATAGTTATAAGTTCATGTATTTTGCTGTCTTTTGCTACCATGTGGCTAATGGAGTCTTGCCTCTGTCCTTGGAAGATAAGTGGATCACTTCTCAATTGTCTCTAGGACAAAAGACATTGGTATGTTCCTGCCTGTGATGATTATGTTAACTATTGTGGGCCATAATTATATCACAGGCCGAGGGGAGGATTCTATGTGGGTTGTACCTCTGTGTTATTGGCTAATGTATATTTGTTGTGGGTGTCTCCCTTGCATGGGAGCAGGGCATAAAAGAAAGTGTAGTTCTGAATGCCTGTTGTTGCTTCCAGTAAAGTCTTGTTCCAGCATTCAGCTTTGGCTCATGTATGGACTTATTTGGCTGTGCTATTTCAGGGGAAGAAGGGAATACTAGGCGGTGACGTGGATGATACCGTCACAACTGGTGGCAAGCAGCGGGATTTTCCCTTCTTGTTCCCTGCACAGAGGATTCAAGGAAGGCACTAGTGTATGGTGCATGGAGGGCAACGCTGGCACTCGTGCAGCGACCCTGGCTTTGAAGGAGCTCAAGGGACAGAGCTAGCTACAGGGCAGCGTTCCTATCCACAACAACATGGAAGAGGTGTTTCGCTGGAAGTTGCAGCAGCACTTGGCCTAACAGGATGGGCCTGTATCAGAGGAGGGCATACTGGACTACAGAGATGCCACTCGAAAGGGGCTGTGGTATGAGGCCTTAGAGGAGGTACAGCGGCGGCGGCAGAGAGAGAGCCTTCCCGGTGATGAACAGAGGTTCCAGGTACTCGTGGCCCTGTGGTCACCCTTCCTAGGAAAACAACCCTTGGCTGAGTGGGTGACGGAACTGTGGAACCTGATTCGGAAGGAGTTGTGGCTGGACAAAGCGTACCGGGCACTAAAGTGGTATGCCACCCAGCGCAACCCATAGATGACTAACCAACTATCTGCCGGAGGGAGAGGATTATAATGGTCCGGGCTTACTGTGGGAAGCCTTTGAGGAGGGCGATGACTTTGGATGCCCCCACAGAATGTCGGTTCTGGGACATCCACGACATCAGGGAGACCATGCTGGGACCTTCCCCGAGCAGACGACCTTGGGCCAGACCTGATTCATCTAGAGTGAGAGCTGGAGCAGAGCTACCGTCAACTGTCAACCTAGCTCAGCCACCATCCCTCAGCCCAGAGGATTGCTGGAAATGATACCCTCTTTTGCCCAACCAACCTCAGGGTGAGAAACCTCATAGACGGCCTGGGAGGACTCACAGATGGTAGGTGGAGATGGACGAGGTCTCTCTACCAGCCCTACAGGGATGCTGGGACGCCTGCCCAGATCTCCAGCAGCAGGCATATACGGGAGAGGAGACAACCGGTCTCTCTCCCCAGCGCAACCTGAGTTCCAGGGGGAGGAGATGCGGGTCCCTCTGCCCTCAAGCAACCAGAGTCCTGGGGAGGAGAGGCACCTGCATCACCTTCCAACAGCAGCCGGAGATACGCGGAAAAGCGGTTGTACCTCTATGTTATTGATTAATGTTATTGTTGTGGGTGTCCCCTTGCATGGAAGCAGGGCATAAAAGAAAGTGTAGTTCTGAATGCCTGTGTTGCTTCCAGTAAAGTCTTGTTCCAGCATTCAGCTTTGGCTCATGTATGGACTTATTAGCGATACCAGCGATACTAGCGATAATAGCGATTTATTGCTCTGCAGATTATTTGGCTGTGCTAGTTCAAGGGAAGAAGGGAATACTAGGCGGTGACGCGGATGATACCGTCACAGACAGCTACCGTATGTCCAGGGCCCTGTGCATACAGAGCATTTTACCCTCCATAGTGCAGTACATACCCTTATGTCCCAGCAATATAGATCCACACAGCCCGCATGTAACACTTACACCATTACATAAATAACATGGGTATGAAACATGAATGCAAGTACAGTGCTCACATTAGGTGCAGGGGATACAATGCAATATGCAAATAGCAAGCATTTAAGTCACATAACAGTTTCACCAATCCAAATAGGTGGTATGCCTCCAGGACATGGTCAAAGATTAACCCAGAGCAACAATGTTAGAGGATATGCTCTTCATTTGAACCTTTTCATAGGATAGTAAATTGTTGAAAAGGGTGGTAATCACCATTTGCGTGTATAGTTCCTCTACTTTTCCATAGCCAACCCAGCGCTTTTGGGTTCTGGTAGCTAGCAAGGTTTGTCCAGTGCTGATGCCAACCATAGGTTTAGATTGCAGCCACAAAATTCAAAACAGTTCTACTAAAGTTAATTTAAGTTAAAATATATCAGTTGTGTCCAGACAGTTGTTTTATACCAGAGCCAGTGGTGTTGCTAGGGCTGGTGTCACCCGGTGCGGTAGAAAATGGTGTCACCCCCTCTGGGTGACACCTGACAGTGTAGGCTATATGTGTATAACAAACATATTTCATATGAAAACTTACAATTACTTGGCTTGGCCCTTGGGGATCTCGGACGCCACTTCCACACTTGGCCGGGGGCTCGGCGGAGCTGATGTGTGTTTATCCTAATGAGAAAGATTTCATAATAAGTATTTGGAGAAGGGGCAGAGGGATAGCAGAGCAGGGAGAGGCTGGTGCTGCTACTAGGGGGTCATACCATGGGGGAGTAATAACGCCCACCATAATGCCTTCCCCCAGTAGAAATAATTCTCCTTATAATGTGACAGTGCAAAAAATACCCCCTGTAATGTCCCCAGTTGAGCTAATGTCCCCATAGTGCCTCCATAATGTGCCAGTATAAAATACCCCTATATAGTGACCCCAGTAAATTCCCCCATAGTGCTCCTCTCCCCCCTAGTGCCCCCATAATGTACCAGTATAAAATGCCCGATATATAGTGCGCCAGTAGATGCCCTCAGTGTCCCCCATAATTTGTAAGCATAAAATACCCCTTCTCAGTGCCCCGTAGTAGTCCTCTCCCCCCTTCCCCATAGTACCCAACACAATGTGTCCCAGTATAAAATGCCCCTATACAGAGCCCCCATATAAAATAACCGTTCTTTGTGGCCTCAGTAGATGCCCCTATAGTGCCACCAATAATGTGCCAGTAAGAAGTGCCCCCATAGATGTCCCCCAATAATGTGCCAGTGAAATGTGCCCTCATAGATGCCCCTTAATCATGTGCCAGTAGCCTAAGCCCCCCATCAACATGTGCCAGTAGCCATAGGCGCCCCCCTATCATGTGCCAGTAGCCATAGGGCCCCTCTATCATGTGCCAGTAGCCATAGGGCCCCCCTATCATGTGCCAGTAGCCATAGGGCCCCCCTATCATGTGCCAGTAGCCATAGGCGCCCCCCTATCATGTGCCACTAGCCATAGGGCCTCTCCTATCATGTGCCACTAGCCATCAGTATTGTACAGAAAAAAAAAAAAAAAGGAAAAAAACACTTACCTCCTTGGCAGCGATGCGATGCAGGCCTCTTCTGGCCTGTGTCCCGCGCTGTGTACGGCTCAGGGCTCAGGCGGCGCGATGACGTCATCGCGCCGCCTGCGCCGGCCTCTGATAGCAGGGCTCCAGACTAAAAAAAATACCTAGTAGCCATTGGCTCCTGAACTGAAAAATTTAGGAGCCAAATTACATTTTTAGTCGCCAAATCAAAACCGAATGAAAATTTTGGTATCGTGACAACGCTACGCCGATCAGATCGGCGTAGGGTTGTTTCAATACCAAAATTTTGATTCGCTTTCATCACCATAAAAAAGTATTGCGATACTCAATACCAAGCAAAAAAGCCACGTGCATTTCGCATTTTATGAAACGTTCGGCCCATAATAGAACAGTCCTATCCTATTTTTTGGGGTGACAAGGTGACTAAAAAATGGCGAATGCTCACCGCATAGGAGATATTTTTTAATAATTTAATAGTTTGGACTTTTCGGACGCAGCGCTATGTAATATGTTTATTGTATATATTTTTTATATGTAAAATTGGGAAAGGGGGGATTTAAACTTAATATTTTAGAGTACTTTCACACTAGCGTTTTTCTTTTTCGGCATAGAGTTCCGTCACAGGGGCTCTATACCGGAAAAGAACTGATCAGGCATATCCCCATGCATTCTGAATGGAGTAATCCGTCCAGGATGCATCAGGATGTCTTCAGTTCAGTCATTTTGACTGATCAGGCAAAAGATAAAACCGCAGCATGCTACGGTTTTATCTCCGGCGAAAAAAACTGAAGACTTGCCTGAATGCCGGATCCGGCATTTTTCCCCATAGGAACGTATTAGTGCCAGATCCGGCATTCAAAATACCGGAATGCAGGATCCGTCCTTCCGGTCTGCGCATGCCGGTAAAAATGTGTAAAAAGATACAAGACGGATCCGTCTGTCCGCATGACAAGCGGAGACATGGATTCATTCTTGCAATGCATTTGTGAGATGGATCCGCATCCGGATGCATCTCATAAATGCTTTCAGTCACATCAAGATCGGCGGATCTGGCAGGCAGTTCTGACAACGGAACTGCTTGCCGCATCACACTACCGCAAGTGTGAAAGTAGCCTTAGTGTTTGTGTTTTATTTTCACTTACTATTAGCCCCCTTAGGGGCTGGAACCCTTGTCCTATTCACCCTTAGGCCCCTTTCACATGGGTGAGATTTCTGCGCGGGTGCAATGCGTGAGGTGAACGCATTGCACCCGCACTGAATCCGGACCCATTCACTTCTATGGGGCTGTGCAGATGAGCGGTGATTTTCACGCATCACTTGTGCGCTGCGTGAAAATCGCAACATGCTTTATGTTGTGCGTTTTCATGCAACGCAGGCCCCATAGAAGTTAATGGGGCTGCGTGAAAATCGCATTGTATCCGCAAGCAAGTGTGGATGCGGTGCGATTTTCACGCTTGGTTGCTAAGATGAAAGTCTATTCACTGTATTATTTTCCCTTATAACATGGTTATAAGGGAAAATAATAGCATTCTGAATACAGAATGCATAGTAGAAGGTCAATATAATAAACATTGAGTGCGCCCCCCCAGTATAATAAACATTGAGTGCGCCCCCCCAGTATAATAAACATTGAGTGCGCCCCCCCAGTATAATAAACATTGAGTGCGCCCCCCCAGTATAATAAACATTGAGTGCGCCCCCCCAGTATAATAAACATGTGAGTGCGCCCCCCCAGTATAATAAACATTGAGTGCGCCCCCCGTATACATAACATTGAGTGCGCACCCACGCAGTCTAATAACACATCTGAGATGCGCCCCCCCAGTATAATAAACATTGAGTGCGCCCCCCCAGTTATTAATAAACATTGCGTGCGCCCCCCCAGTATTAATAAACATTGACGTGCGCCCCCCAGTATAATAAACATTGAGTGCCACCCCCCCCAGTCTACTAACCATTGAGTGCGCCCCCCCGTATAATAAACATTGAGTGCGCCCCCCAGTATAATAAACATTGAGTGCGCCCCCCCAGTATAATAACATTGAGGGCCCCCCAGTATAATAACACATTGAGAGCACCCCCCAGTATAATAAACATTGAGAGCACCCCCCAGATAATAAACATTGAGTGCGGCCCCCCCAGTATAATAAACATTGAGAGCGCCCCCCCCCAGTATATCAAACTTGAGAGCGCCCCCCCCAGTATAATAAACACCCCCCCAGTATATCAAACATTGAGAGCGCCCCCCCAGTATAATAAACATTGAGAGCGCCCCCCCAGTATATCAAACATTGAGAGCGCCCCCCCCAGTATAATAAACATTTGTGCACCCCCCCCCCCCCCCCAGTATAATAAACATTGGTGGCGCAGTGGGAAGTGCCAATGAGGGTTAAAAAAATAAATAAAAATTAACTCACCTCCTCCAATTGATCGCGCAGCTGCCGGTCTCCTGTTCTATCTTCAGGACCTGTCAAAGGACCTGTGGTGACATCACTGTGGTCATCACATGGTATATCATATGATCCATCACCATGGTAATGGACCATGTGATTAGCTCAGTGATGTCACCACAGGTCCTGAAGCAAGACCAGGAGACCGGCAGCTACGCGATCAACTGGAGGAGGTGAGTTAATTTTTTATTTATTTTTTTTAACCCTCATTGGCACTTCCCACTGCGCCACCAATGTTTATTATACTGGGGGGGGGTGCACAAAATGTTTATTATACTGGGGGGGGGGGGTGCACAAAATGTTTATTATACTGGGGGGGGGGCGCACTCAATGTTAATACAAATACAGGAGGCGGGTGCCGGAATGAAATAGCCGGCACCCGACCTCTATGATAGGGGGCTGCGATCAGTGGCAGTTAACCCCTCAGGTGCCGCTCCCTGTCATAGAGGTCGGGTGCCGGCTATTTGATTCCGGCACCCGCCTCCTGTATTTGTATTACAGGTCAGTTTTCTTCATTGGTGGCGCAGTGGCCACAGCCCCTCCCCTCCTCCTCCCATCCCTCTTCTCATTGGCGGAGGCAGCGGCAGCAGCAGCACAGGGGGGAGGGAGAGAGCCCCCCCCCCCTGCCTCTATGGAAGCGCCGGCCCTGCCTAAAGTTAGTTAGTCAAGGAGAACTCCGGCGGCCGGCGGGTGACACCCCATCAGACTGGTGTCACCCGGTGCGGCCCGCACCCCCCTCGCAACGCCACTGACCAGAGCCAGACATAAGTGACGTATTTCTATCTAGCCTAGGGGCATTGCTAGGGTCTCAAAAGATCTGGGGCCCAAGCCCAAATGCATATGGTCCAATTGTCTGAGTCTACCAAATGCACTCCCCGAACCAAACCCTCCCCCCCCCCCTCCCCGGAAAGCACTAGCACTAAAGACATTTTGTTGTACTTGCTATACAGCAGCACGTACCGCTCACATCCAGGGCCTCCAGGTGACGTCTCTTCTGATGTAGATCTTCTCTGTCATCATCTTCTCCATTTGGTATATACAACTTCTCTCAGCCTTGCCTCATCTCTGTACAGTGTGACACACGGACATCTTAGCTTCCTCACATTTCTATCATCATCTCCCAACCTGGAGTCCCCACTGTGTTATCCTGCTGCTCGCTGTACCACCCAATACCCCCAAATACTATCCTGAAGGAAAATGAGTGCCCCCCCCCCCCCATAGTAATAGAGCTCCTCATAGTCCCACCAATAGTAATTCCCTTCTAGAATGCCCTCATTAGTAATACTGCCTCCTACAGTGCCTCCAATAGTGATAGTGCTCCCCAATAGTGCCTCCATTAGTAGAACAGCCCTCCAGTATTAATAATGCCCTTACAAAGCCCCCAGTAGAAATAAGGCCCCCTATTGTTCTCCCAGTGGTAATAAAGCTCTCTACAGACCCCTCAGTAGTAATAAGGCCCCCCCCCCCATAGTGCTCTTAGTAAAAATAATGTGGATCTATAAGTCCCTCCTATAGAGCCCATAGTAGTAATAAGAATGCCTAATGTCCCCAGTATTTATAATGCCCCTACTGTTATAATGTTCACCCTGAAGTACCCCAGTATTTATATCGCCCTCTACTGTTATAATGCCCCCACAGTGCCCCCAGTATTTATAATGCTCCCTGCAGTGCCCCCTGTAGATATATTCCTCCGTTTACTGTCCTCAAAAATTATAATTTCTCAGTCCCTCCACCATAGAGTCCCATGTAAATAACATCACACCATCTCTCAAGCCCCCTCCAATATACAGTCCCATAAAAATAACATCCCTCTCTATCTACAGCCCCCTCCAAAATACAGTCCTATGTAATTAACATCACACCATCTCTCCTGCCTCCTCCAATATACAGTCCCATGTAAATAACATCACCCCCTCAATATTTAATCACATGTAAATAACATCACCCCCCCCAGACACCTTCAACATACAGTCCCATGTAAATAAAATCACCCCCTCCCCAGCCACCTCCAACATGCAGTCCCATGTAAATAGCATTATCCCTCAACATTCAGTCCCATATAAATAATATCACTCGCTCCCACGGCCACCTCCAACATGTGTTCCCATGTAAATAACATCACCCCCCTGAACTTTCAGTCCCATGTAAATAACATCACTCCACCCACTTTCCCATGTAAATAACTTTCTTCCCTTCAGCCCTAACATACAGTCCCAGTTAAATAACTACAACTCCCAACATTGCTCTGCCACTCACACTGAGTAATCTACCCCTTCACTTACCTCTCCTCATGTAGCAGACCTTGTGACAAACTCCCCTCTTTTGAGTTTGCCACGAGTGCTTGGAGAGGACTACTTGCCAGCCTCTTACCATGTGATTACGGTCCCATGTTGTATGCACCGGTTTTATGCAATAGCGGCATAGTTATATAAGTTCATGTATTTTTCTGTCTTTGGAATTTTATTGTATGTTATGTGAGGGTACCCAGATAGCTAATTTTAGTGTATTCGTTTAGTCTGAGTGCCATTCACCTAATAATATGCACTCAGATTTGAGCTATCTGGGGATATGTTAAATGTCTGTGTTTACTGTAAGGGTTGTGACATTGTATGTTTAAATGGTGATATCTGTTCTGTTGTCCCCACATGTGTATTGGCGATTTCCCTTTATCCTGAGAGATAATTTAATTGCTCCTCGGGTGTCTCCAGGGCAGAGAGGAGGAAACCATGATGCATTGTGGGGATGTATTGTGTCTGTGTATCCTGAATTGCTGCATATCTGTCCTGTATCACAGTCTTCCATCTGGTCCCCTAGGGGAGTGTCCACCAGATGGGGACCTGCATAAATACGGGCGGGTAGCCCTCAATAAAGAGTTCCTGTTTTACCCTTTACCATGTTGAGGCTGGTGTTTGGGTAACTGATCGACACTGGGGGATTGCTATACGCTGAAGATTTGCTATACTACCCTGGCATAACTACTAGCTCTTGTAAGAGCTGTTCCACATCTCTGGATGTAGGAGAGGTTCACCCACTGGAGCCTGGAGCCTTGTCGTAGGTCCAGGGTGGGTAGGAGACGGTGAGACCTCAACCAAGCTTCGGCGGTTCGTGGGGTCTGCAGCGCTTACGGTGTCAAGTGGAGTGCTTGGAGTCCTCGGGAAGCACTAGGAGCATCATTCGACGGAGGTACCCGGTCGGGGTGCTTGGAGATCCGTTACATTGGTGTCAAGCAGTGGGATGGCGTCCTAGTGCGAGGAGAAGCAGCTCAGAGACACCGGTAACGTGTGGAGTTACAAATTGAGGGCAACGCTAGCACTCATGCAGCGCCCCTGGGAGCAGAGGTATCCTGCGACTTGGAGCAGACAAGTATGGAAGACTCTGAAGATGACTGGCTGGCCGAGGTGAGGCAGCGAGTGGCCCAGTATGGAGATAATGTGTCCATGGATATATACCAGGCCATCTGGAACCAGGTCACAGCCAAGCGACACGCAAGGATGGAACGAGAATTCCGACTGGCGAAAGAGAGAGAAATTGCCCAGCGGAAGGAGTGTTACAGCAGCCGAGCAGAGGCTGCATCCGAGGAGGTTAGCAGTCTCCCCCTGAGGCGGCCAGAGGAACCCGAAGTAGGGGTCCTCATAGACTGGTCCTGTGAGGAACCACAACAGGCAGGTGGAGACGGGACCGAGGGCTCTCCACCGGGATGCTGGGCAGCTGGCCCACACCCTCAGCAGCAGCCGGAGTTGCCAGGTGTGGTCGCAGGTGGTCCTTACTCGCAAATGTTGAGGGACCTCACAGACTGGTCCTGGGAGGACCCACAGATGGCAGGTGGAGATGGGACCGAGGTCTCTCTACCGGCCCTACAGGGATGCTGGGCCGCCTGCCCAGATCTCCAATGGCAGTGCATATCACAGGGAGAGGAGACAACCGGTCTCTCTCCCCAGCGGCAACCTGAGTTCCAGGGGGAGGAGATGCTGGGTCCCTCTGCCCTACAGCAACCAGAGTCCTGGGGAGGAGAGGCAACTGGCCTCACCTTCCAACAGCAGCCAGAGATACCGGGAAAAGGGGAATACAAACCCCTCTACACGGGCGCAGATGAGACCGCGGGCTCGGTGCCAGTCCTACAGGAATGCTGGACGGTCGGTCCAGATCCCCAGCCATCTCCGCAGGGATACCAGGAGGAGGAGGTAAGCGAGCCCTCCCCTTCCCAGCTACTTCCCAACCGAGTTCTGGGGGCAGGGGATGAGCCTGCGATACCCACTGATCCCTTCCCAGCGGAAGAGCTGGCATCCGGGCAGAGCGCCGCTAGCCTCTGCTCCATCGACCCCCTTGTTACAGGGCTGGCTTGCACCCCCCTCACCCCAGCAGAAGAGCTGGCATCAGGGCAGAGCGCCGGTAGCCTCTGCTCCACCGACCCCCTTGTTACAGGACTGGCTTGTACCCCCCTCGCCCCAGCAGAAGTGCTGGCATCAGTGCAGAACACCGCTGGCCGCTGTTCCCCAAGTAGCCCCAGCGGTTTGCCTAGCTGCACCAGGGAGACTGAGGATGCGGAACTGTTTCACCACAACCTGGGACCTACAGACCAGCACTGTCCCTGGTGGGTGAGCTACCCTGTTAACTATTTACCGTGGGTGGGCAACTCTGCTAATGTTTCTTTGTGGGTGGGCTTCCCAACTAATCTAGGTACTGACCGACAGGAGGTCAGATACCTGTTTAGTCTTAACCCCAAAGTGAAGATATGTGACAAACTCCCCCCTTTTGAGGTTGCCACGAGTGCTTGGAGAGGACTACTTGCCAGCCTCTTACCATGTGATTACGGTCCCATGTTGTATGCATTGGTTTTATGCAATAGCGGCATAGTTATATAAGTTCATGTATTTTGCTGTCTATGGAATTTTATTGTATATTATGTGAGGGTACCCAGATAGCTAATTTTAGTGTATTCGTGTAGTCTGAGTGCCATTCACCTAATAATATGCACTCAGACTTGAGCTATCTGGGGATATGTTAAATGTCTGTGTTTACTGTAAGGGTTGTGACAATGTATGTTTAAATGGTGATTTCTGTCCTGTTGTCTCCACATGTGTATTGGCGATTTCCCTTTATCCTGAGAGATAATTGAATTGCTCCTCGGGTGTCTCCAGGGCAGAGAGGAGGAAACCATGATGCATTGTGGGGATGTATTGTGTCTGTGTATCCTGAATTGCTGCATATCTGTGTCACAGTCTTCCATCTGGTCCCCTAGGGGAGTGTCCACCAGATGGGGACCTGCATAAATACGGGCGGGTAGCCCTCAATAAAGAGTTCCTGTTTTACCCTTTACCATGTTGAGGCTGGTGTTTGGTTAACTTATCGACACTGGGGGATTGCTATACGCTGAAGATTTGCTATACTCCCCTGGCATAACTACTAGCTCTTGTAAGAGCTGTTCCACCTCTCTGGATGTAGGAGAGGTTCACCCACTGGAGCCTGGAGCCTTGTCGTAGGTCCAGGGTGGGTAGGAGACAGTGAGACCTCAACCAAGCTTCGGCGGTTCGTGGGGTCTGCAGCGCTTACGGTGTCAAGTGGAGTGCTTGGAGTCCTCGGGAAGCCCTAGGAGCATCATTCGACGGAGGTACCCGGTCGGGGTGCCAGGAGATCCGTTACAGACCTCAACACATCTTCTTTCCAGGACTTCTCTTCACTGCTGAGCCGTCCTCTCCTGCACTGGTCACATGATGGTGACATCATCACAGGTCCTTTTCAGCTACTGCATTAGAAACTGATCACATGGACTGTGATGTCATCAAAGGTCCTTCATCTCTTGCAGGGCATTAGATTAAATTGTATTGCCATCCTGAGGACAGCAATACAGTTGGTATCTATCTGGCAGGCAGGACATTCTGGGCCTGGGACAAAACATCAGGGGCCCAGGCCCCGAATTTTTTAACCTAACAACGCCCCTGATCTAGCCTATGTGCACTTTAGTGCAGAGGTCCTGCATCTATACCCAAAAAGAGCCAGAGAGAAAACCGCTACATGGACGGGAGACATCCAGTATAAATGAGAGACATCCGGCATCCAGTACTGGTGTACCATATGACAGAAATTATACTGTAGAAATCTATGCGATTAGTTCTGGCAGTAGTTTCTTTCCAGCATTTCTGTACTAGGGGAAAACTATAATATATGGCTGGATAAATTGGAACCCACCCTTAAAACAATAGAAGTGAACCTAGGACCAGTAACCATAAATCTAAGTTCAGTTAGTTGAAAAATGTGAGGGCCCATACACTGTTCTTGCATTAGGAACTCTGTGCTATTTCCCCTGATAGCTTGGCCTCTTTGAACATATATGTTAAAGCATGAGAGTGAAGGCCAACAGCATGAAGAGAGTGAAAGCCAGGCAGTATACTGTATAGAAGATTCTGTAATCATGGACCATCAGGTCTACATCCACTGCTTCTCTTCATACATACATTGAGAGAAACCATAACATGCTGGCATCCCGGAGACATAATAAGAAAATGCAAAACAGAAGCCTTTTCAATAGCGCTCCATGTGAACTGGATACTACGGTATATATGTCATGGAGTGAGTGGAATGGAAAGTAGTTTTCTCATCTTCTATGGAAGAATTTGTCTGGTCAAGCTTGCTTGAATGCCTTGTTGCCCAGAAGTGTACAGTATACAGGTCATAATAAAATGTAGCAGAGGATCGGGCATTGCTAGAATATCAATACACTCTGTGCACCATGGGAGGGGTGGTAATATGAAAAATATTTCTGTGAAAGTACTTTTTGGAGTAAGGCTCTGATCACATCCTGTTCATCATTAAACGGTTACATATCATTTCCATAGAGGAGCTTTCACCATAAAATGCAATGCAATCTGAAAGCAGCATGTTATAGAGCAGGAGGAGCTGAGCAGAATGATATATATTTTTATGGTAAAAGATTCTGTCAAACCTGTAATTTATACATTTGCTTTTTCCACCTCCTGTGAACAGTTATTGGTACAGGGTGGAGGTGTTATCAGTGACTGACATCTCTCTCTGCATGCACACTTATACACACAGTGCTATCAATCACTGCTGTTCACAGAGCAAAGATGTAAATGTATATATTTATATATATATATATATATATATAGTCCAGAAAAATGGGCGGCACTCCAGAGAAAAGTACAAGTGAACCTTTATTCACCCAGGTGGTGCAACGTTTCGGCTCTGCACTAGAACCTTGAAAAAGGTTCTAGTGCAGAGCCGAAACGTTGCACCACCTGGGTGAATAAAGGTTCACTTGTACTTTTCTCTGGAGTGCCGCCCATTTTTCTGGACTATACATTGGGGTAAGAAGCCTATTCCCCTGGAGACGTGCACCCTAGTCTCATTGGATTGTGTACCAGTGCCGCCATTTTTTCTTGGTATATATATATCAATCTGCTCAGCTCCTCCTGCTCTATAATATGATTGCTCTGCATTTTGTGGTTAAAGGTCCTCTTAACTTGCTCAGTGGTTAGCTCTGGTGCCTTGCAGCGATGGGGTCCTGGGTTTAAACCCAACCAAGTACAACATCTGCATGGAGTTTGTATGTTCTCCCCGTGTTTGCGTGGGTTTCCTCCGGGTTCTCAGTTTTCCTCCCAAACTCCAAAGACATACCGATAGGAACTGGAAATAGTGAGTGATGATAATATCTGTGAAGCGCTTAGGATTATAACAGCGCTATATAAATAATTATTTTTATAATTATATGGAGTTTTATTGGAATTTTTACTGTATTATTAGGGTTGGGTGCACATATATCAGTTATGTCCAGCCAGATTATTATTATTTTTTTTCGGAGCTGGACACAACATATATGTATGTTCACTTAGGTCCGACATCTATAGATTGATAGCTCCGCTCAGCATGCAATGCTTTTTCTGTCCGCTGCTGTTTGACAACTGATATGCTGCATCTATATGAACAATCCCATAGACAGTTATGGGATCAGCCCTAGCTCCAGTTTCCCTTCTATGTTTTCTGCACCAGAGTGAAACTGAACTGGATCATCGGACATATGTGAAGGAGCCTGCAGTAGTACTTCTACTGTATTATTAGTAGTAGTAATTAGTAGTAATAGTAATAGTTTTGAATTAATAGAATTTCCCCCCAAAAAAAGAAACATGGTTGTGCATCCACATTCTATGTAGCAGTTTTGCATTATTTCTTATTTTTATTATTTCTTTTACAGTAAAAGTATTATCAGTTGTAGTTATTTTTAGTTTATTAATTATTATCAGTAGTAGTACTATATATTATTATTAGTAGTAATAGGAGGAGTAGCATTGTATTAATATTAGTAGTAGTGTTGAAATATTATTATTATTATTATTATTATTACTATTTAGTAGTATTCATTGGTTTTATTATTAGTAGTAGATTTAGTAGCATTGTATATATATTAGTGCTAGTCTTGTACATTATTAATATTATTATTAAAGGGAACCTGTCACCGGGATTTTGGGTATAGAGCTGAGGACATGGGCTGCTAGATGGCCGCTAGCACATCCGCAATACCCAGTCCCCATTGCTCTGTGTGCTTTTATTGTGTAAAAAAAACTATTTGATACATATGCAAATTAACCTGAGATGAGTCAGGGACAGGACTCATCTCATATTAATTTGCATATGTATCAAATAGTTTTTTTTACACAATAAAAGCACACAGAGCTATGGGTACTGGGTATTGTGGATGTGCTAGCGGCCATCTAGCAGCCCATGTCCTCAGCTCTATACCCAAAATCCCGGTGACAGGTTCCCTTTAAATTATTGTTACTATTTAGAAGTAGTACTGTTGTAGGTATTATGAGTATTAGTAGTACCATTGTATAATTACTAGCAGCAGTAATGTAATTTAATATGTTATTACTAGATTAGTATCACTAATTAGTAGTAATATTGGTATTATTAAGAGTATTGATAATGCTGCTGCTGCTATTGTCATTATTATTATTATCTATTACTATTTTCTGTTACATTTTTTCAGCTTTGGCAGTGGCTGTGATTACAGTTAGTTCAGCATGCTCCATCTAATAAACTCCCCTGATGTTACCTTGCAGGCTGTTATAGAGCAGCAATATTCTCCTTGTATAAGAGGCCTGTACTTGTCTGGGGCACTGGTTGAGAAAAGGTGTAAACACCATTAGATCATTTCATAGCCCTTGTAATAACACAGTTCTATATACTGGGGGGGGGGTATTATTTATGTTGTATTGCACAGAATTCCTTGACTCCTCTTGAGTAGACTGGAGCAGATTGTCTAAGAGCAGAAGGGGATATTTGCACTAAAGAGAGACAAGACAGAACCAAGATCTCCTGACAAGGAGATAAGAGTGAAGATCCTAGGCCTGGGAAGCTCTCACTGCTCTCACAAAGAGCCTGGAAGCAGGGAGAGAAGACAAGGAGAAAGAAGCCACCCTGAAGATCTGGAATAGACTCCTTCGGTCCCCCAATACTGACCTATAGATCTCCATTATTGACCTCAAGACTTCGGTTATGTTGGGGACTCTGCAAAAAATGCTCCAGACAGGAAAGAGGTAAAGACATTTCAATTCCTAGCTAGAAATGTGCACAGATTATATTACTATAACTACTACTCCCATGAATTCTAAGCATTGCTGTGATGATGACCAGGGAGTAAATAATGGTCAAAGACAGTATTGTGAGGACCGCACTTGATAGTCATCTGAGAAAATTAGGTCATTAGTTTGAGAAACTGAAAGTCCATGGATACCATGGACTTTCTACATTTCCAGGAATTTCTTGGAATTGTAGACTCTCAGGAGCATGTGGTGCAGACCCTGCAGTGAATGACAGGAGAGGAGCACAGGCATCACAGGCCCATCCATGCCATGCAGAAGGAATGGAGGAAAGAAAGACTATATCCAACACATAGTTCTGCTGTTAAGACCAGGATCCAGTAGCACAGTGACGTCATCGTGATGATGTCACTGAGCAGAGGATCATCTGTTCCTTAACTGCAAAGAGTTTAATGTCAAGAATGCAGAACTGCAACTAGAGAGTCTATCTATTTATGTATCTATCTATCTATCTATATCTATTATATATACATATTTTTTATATCTATGTTTCAATATCTAATGTCTATAGATCTATCTACTTATCTATATCTATCGATCTATCTATCTTCTATCTGTATCTATCTTTTTCATATCTATCTGTTTCATATCTCTATCCATCTATATATGTCTATATATATTCTATCTATCTAATTTCTATCCATCTATCTACCTATCTATAACTATCTATTCTACCGATCTATATCAATCTATCCATATCTATCTATCTATCTATCTATCTCTATCTTCTATCTAGCTGTTTATTTATCATTCAATACATATATATAGATAAAATAACATATTTCCCAACCTATGCGAAAATATAATATAGTAAATGCATCTATTCAAAAATCAGTAGTTCTATCACTGTGCAGATAGGTAGACAGATGGTGGATAGAGTTGGAGAGAAGGTTTTGTTTGTTTTTTATTTCTTTATTATATGTAGTAATCCATTTCTCTTCTGCTTCAGGGAACACATTGTACAATATAAAGACTCCTGTTGTTAATTGTAGTAAATTGCATAGGTGATCACTTTGAGTTGGGATGATGATGATGCAGAGTCTGATATAAGGACTGCAGTGACTATACTCCGATCACAAGCTGTGGTAGAGATATTAGAGATGTGGCAGCAGGAAGCCGGGGATCTGCTGTTATCTGCAGCCTGCCGGGAAATAGCGGGCGGCACAGGCGGCAGCTGGAGGGGGATATGGCAAGTGCTAACAGCACAACGTCAGCTGAAAAATAATAATAATAATTATTATTATTATTATTATTGATTATAATTAATCAATAATAAAAAAAGAGTCACAATAAAAGTTTCATTTCAGTACTAAATTATTATTTGGATTATTATTAATATTAGTATCCCTTACGATTTCACATGATATACATTTTTTATTGTATAAACACCACTTTACCTATACATAGAATATCATTATTAGTAACAAAAAAATCATATTTGTAGTAGCATCTGCATTATTATTATTATTTGCATTCTTATTAAATAATAGCATGTTATTGACCATATATAATGTGCGCCAAATAAATACCATAGTAGCAGGCTTATAGCATTATTGATAATATTAACATCATCAGGGTTCTCAACGCTTCATAAATTAAGTATTGTATTAGGTTAAATGAATATTGTTATTACTCGAAATAGTAGAATGTATTATTTAATTAATAAAATATTCAAAGTGAGTGTTGTATATTATTATTATTATTATTATTATTATTATTATTACCACTACTGCTACTACTTTGTATTTATGGGGTTTACATGCTATTTGTCTTTATATGTATTTTATATTTTATAATTGTTTATTGCAGCAAAAGAATCACCACTCATTGTGAACATTGCGATTATAGATTAGATAGATAGATAGATAGATAGATAGAGATATGAGATAGAGATATAGATAGATAGATAGATAGATAGATAGATAATGTGTATGTATACATATTTATAATATATATATATATATATATATTAGTGCTAGTTCTATAAACAGTGATTATATTATATCCCCGGGTGCTGTAATTCTAGTACAGTCTATAAAGCTGATTCTGCTTCTTATTAGTTACTATACTAATGATTTACATAAACACTGCTAATTGTGAGGAAATGGAAATGACCAAGTTACATGCTTTTTTCACATTCAAGAAATACTAGTAGGTGCCGTTGTGGTTGCAGAGATCCCTACATGTATATTAGCTTATATTAGCACGATGATTGTGATGATAGTGGTAGTAGTAGTGTTGAAGTAGTGTTGGTAGTCATTAAAGTGTAATATTACTAGCTGCAGTAGTAGTGGTAACTTAGTGTAAAATAGTTGTTATAACCCAGGTTAATGCACATTAGGGTGGCCATTGTAGTAGTAGTTTAGCCTTGGTGTAGCAGTATAACTAGTTGCAGCAGTAACTGGTAACTAGCTGTAAATGAGGTGCTATTAGCCAGGCTAATGAGGAGGAGGAGGAGGAGGGTGAGGGTGATGATGATGATGATGATGATGATGAAGATAGCTGTGAGGACAGGTCAGAGGGGAGGACACGTTATCTGCACTTGTAGAGGAGATGTGCAGATAATTAGCTCCAGTAACAATGAGCAGGTAACATGCAGGTATTTGTCTCTGGCGCCTGCTCCTGACAACACAGCCCCAGCTCAGACACAGCCGGACAATGGTCACCGGGATCAGGAGCACTTTCCCTCCCTGCTAATGCTTCCCACCACTACTGTCCCCAAACTATGTCACCACCTCCCAGGAAACCAGTTTATTATACTGCTACTGGTGATAAGAAACCATTAATCATAAAAATAATGTGGTGTATAAGGGGTTAATATTTATGCATTCAATTACTGCAACACTTAAATAGTTAACATAAATATTTTTTCTTTCTGCACTTTATCTTTCCATAGATAGATAGATATGAGATAGATGATGACTGGATGGATATGAGATAGATAGATAGATAGATAGATAGATATGAGATAGATATGAGATAGATAGATAGATAGATAGATAGATAGATAGATAGATACCATTGTGTGTATGAGATTACTTAAAATCTCATCCACGTTGTTGGTACTATAAAAAAAAAACTGCAACAAATCCGCAGGGTATCCTTCCCATGTAAATTTGCCCTAATTCTCTACTAAATGCTCAATCCAGTGCCCAGGTAGGAACAATATCTATCTCTATAATATTAGTGCCTGCATTGACTCCCCTAAAAACACCATACAATGTAGTCTCCTTGTAGATTTCATAATCGCTTCTAATTCTCATTCTTCTGAATTAAATGTAGTTCCTTTGTTCTCAGGACTACAGCAGCATAAAGATGTGAAGATTATCCAAGCAAAGAAAAAATAGCTGCTATTTTGTATAATTATTATTTATACTTTTTTAAAAGCAGCGAATTTAAGGCGGATATAAATCACCTTATTCTATTGATAATGATTAGTAGAAGTATTAGTGTATATTATGTACTATTATGTATTATGTAGTATTAGTGTATAATATGTAGAATTGTGTTAGGAATTATTCTCGCTGCTTGTACAGGTAGTAGTATAATTAGTCATCCTGATCCTGGAAGTAGTCATTTTAACTTAGTGTCAATTTGTTGTGCTTCTGTTTTTAATTGTTATGTGATTAGTGTCATACAGGTGAAACTGGAAACATTAGAATATCGTGCAAAGTTCATTTATTTCAGTAATGCAGCTTAAAAGGTGAAACTAATATATGAGACTCATTACATGCAGAGCGAGATATTTCAAGCCTTTATTTGTTATAATTTGGATGATTATGGCTTAAAGCTTATGACACCCAAAAGTCTAAATTTTGAGGTCCCCTTTGCTCAGGGGGTATGGATTAATTAGCTGACTAGAGTGCGACACTTTGAGCCTAGAATATTGAACCTTTTCACAACATTCAAATTTTAAGCTGAATTAATGCAATTCCTTTTAATTTGCATTACTGAAATAAATGGACTTTTGCAGGATATCCAAATTTTTCCAGTTTCACCTGTATATATCATGATGATATATAGTACTAGTAGCAGTAGTATATACTGTTATCAGTAGTACTAGTTAGTAGTGTTCATTTGATATGTATAATATTGTTTATTCTAATCATTATTTATTATAATATTATTATTATTATTTTTATAAAACTAGTAGTACTAGTACTTGCAGCTATACATTATTTTGTATATTACAAGGTAATTTCACACTTATCAGATCTGTTGTAGACGTTTCTGCTAATCTCCCATTTATCGAAATGAGGTTTGCATAAAACTTGTGCGCTTGCTGGAGAAGCAATCCCATCCAGATGAATGGGGGTTACTATTATATATATATATATATATATATATATATATATATATATATATACCCTAGCGGAAAGGCAGATGAAGTAATAGCATTTAGGTTGAATTCATGTGTTTCAGAATTTTGAAATTTGTTGCAAATATCTAAGCCTATGAAATAGAGTATCAGATAGTTTTAGAGTATCAGCCTGTTTTGGTGGAAAGCAAGTAGATTTTTACAAGTCCAATTCAGAGTAGACAGAAGTCTCTGTGTGAATACACCCTTAATGTGTATCTGATCTTAGCACTGTTAACACTATAATGATTTGTAGTATTAATAGTAGTTGCAATAATCACATAGTGGGGGGCCTTTAAGTACTCATATTAGTGTAATACTTTTATATTATGTTATTATAATACTATTTCATTATTGTTGGTGTTGTTATTATGTTAATCAGAATCTACATAATGATTACAATCACTTTATTTCGATTCTCCTGGTGTTCTTGTAGTTACCAGCAGAATATGAGGTGATATAACTATTTGCTGAGAAGTGACAGATAGCTGGATCCAGTCTCTGCTCCTCCACATATAAAGATTCAGCTGGTTTCCCTATAAACACATAAATCTGTTGCAAAAAAATAGAGATACAATCTAGTATTTGTCAGAGGCTCTACCTTATGTCTGCGCTGACAGTACAGTGATATATCACACCTCAGGAGAGGCAGCATGCAAGTTATAGACAAATACATACATCTTCTGCTGACACCAGGTGACACCCACTTCCTCTACTCTGCTCCTGACAACCGTAGCCTTACACTCCCAGGCCTATTCATGTATACAGGACTAGTACATAATAATCATCATATCACACTATGCTATACTGTATTATACAATGATAATACAAATGATCGTTCATCATCATTTAATATTCATACTATATTATTTTTATTATTATTATCATCATTATTATTATTATATGACACTACATATTCATCATATATACAGTATTAATTAAACATCCTAATAAAAATACTAATCAGATGATATCAGGCCAATAAAAATTATTGTTCACCATCATCGTCATAAATGATATAGTAATACTAACACTAATAATAATAATAATAATAATAATAATAACGGAATACCTCTGTTTAGAATGCACAAAACAATTTTTCAGGACAGTGATGATGGTGGTCCGATCAGAGGATATATATATATATATATATATATATATATATCCTATATAATTAGAAGTATTTGTTGTTATTGTTGTTATTATTATTGCTAATACAAATAATATATCAACTCTCATCAACTATTAGCCACAAAAGTAAATACATATAAATATAATATACAATATAAATATGGATATTTCTTGTTTGAAACTGGCATACAGAGCTATTGCAAATTCTTAATATTTACCGTGATGATAACAATTATAATGATTTTTTTAAGTGCTTTTTTTATTAAAAAAATGTCTTGCCACCTCTTCCATTTTTTCTTTTTTTTTGTATTTTATCCAGTTACTTCCTAGATAATAATAATTAATATTATTAGTAGTAGTAGTACTGTAGTATTCGTAATAGTAGTAATAGTAGTAGTAGCAGTAGTAGTAGTAGTAGTAGTAGTAATAGTAGTAGTGGAAGTATTATAACTAACAATTTTTAGTGTATTATTAAATTATTGAATGACCCCATTTGTGTGGATCCTAGATCAGCGGGATGTAGAGCTCGGTGTTGCCTGCTTCAATACAGGTGGTTATATTTTTCTATAGTCTATTTTTCAGCATCAGGACAAAGAATCAATTGCATTTCTCGGTACAGGGGACATCCGATTAGGTATGCAACATTATTTATTTACAGATTCCCTATAAATCTGAATCGAAGTATGGCCCGTCTATATATATTTATTTATTTGGTTTCTTGATACGACCCTGTGCATGGAGAAAACATCCATATGGTGATAAATTGAATACAGTCTAAAGGCTGCACTGAGGTTATCCCAGGGCCTGTATACATATGGCTATGCACTACAGGAACTGGCTGGATGTGTGAGGAAGGCCAGGCCGCCCCAGAGGATGTCACACTGATAACACTGTAATTGTTATCACATAGAGACACTACTCCCCCCATCATGTCACTTACTACAGGTCCAGATACGTCTGCACACACCTCTCAGTGCTGAGCTAGAGCTTCCTTTATCCTCCATACCATACAAACTATACAAAGTGATGATGAGAATATTGTACTAATGCACAGGAGCATAAGTGGTTGTAGAACCACTGGTCCCAGCACACCTTCTCAGCCTGTCCACCAACACAGAGTAAGAGATCAAGTTATATTTAGGCTATATACAGTAGTAGATGTATAGTTACCTCCAAGCTTTCACTTCCATTACAGTGCAGGCAGGGTGTGCACACAGGTAATGTGCAGTCCTGACAGCAGAGATAGGACTGCATTACAGACATGTCACTCCAGCAGGCAGCAGCCTAGTCATATAATGTCACAGTGCACTGACAGAACCTCATGTCACTGCTCAGTATGAGGACACAGCTTCATTACCATATAATGTACAAGGCGCTGCACTTCTCTCTATACAAATCCCCCCAGATTATCATCATATAGGACTGTGCTGGATTCCAGTCATTTCTCCAGCAAGGTGGGAGTTGTAGTTTCACAGCAACCACAGGTTCTAGACCACTGATGGATTCTCATTCCACCTGCACCGGGGAACTGTGTCCCAGTACATCCCAGTATGCTCATTACCAACGGGGATATATATTTTTATTATAATCGTGTGTTTGTGTACTCTGTGAATACTGTCTACTGTGTGTATGTGTGAGTGCACGCAAGTCTTTGTATATGACTGTGCATATATGTTTATATATAATTTAATTACAATATTCATTATATTTATTGTATATATGTGTATGTACTACCTATGAGATGTGAGTTTGTATATTATGATATATCCAGATATATACAGGTGTTTATATATATAGTCAGATAAGTGTGTGCTGTATACTCTGTGTTCGTATTTGTATTTGATATGTGAATAGGTGTTTAGGTTTGTATGTGTCTATATTTCTGGGTACACATATGTGTGTGTATATTGGAAATGTATATGTGTGTGTGCGAATTTGAATTCAGATAAGTGTGTGCCGTATATTCTGTGTGCACACATGTAAAGATTTCTATATGTGTATCTATATTTCTGGATACGTATATCTATATGTGTTTGTGTGTATTCAGATACGTGTGTGCTATATTCTGTGTTCGTATCTATATGTGATATGTGCCATAGGTTTGTATTTGTGTGTCTATATTTCTGGATACATATATAAGTGTGTGTGTTTGTGTGTTCGTATATATGTATAAGTTTGGGTGCAGTGTGCGCTGTATACTTCGTGTTTGTATGTGTATGTGATATGTGGACAGTGTCTATATTTCTGGAAGCATACATGTGTGTTTTTATATTGGTCTATATTTCTGGATGTGTATATATATATATATATATATATATATAAATATATATATATATATACATATATATATTGGCAATGTATTGTTTATATTTGGATACAGATAAATGTGTGTTTGTAAATATTGATCCATATAGATGTTTGTGTGGTGGGGGTAGGTACTTGTAGGGCAGGTTAGTGTTTCTCCTTGTATCCAGTGAACAGTCAGACCAGTAATTGCCCATTATGATGTGATTAGGAGCTGCAGCCCCTGCATTAGGCTTGTAAACATTGATGATAAAATCTTAAAACACAGACAGAGCTAATCCCTGGGCTGCACCGAGCACTGGACGTACACCGTGTGAGCAGGAGATATAATTACTGGCCTATGGACAATGCTCTACTGTATATGGCAGGATCTCCACAATGGGGCAGATAGTGAGGGCTCCAACTGCAATTAACATTCTTGCAGCCAATCTGTGTGAGTGAGCGGCAGATAATGGCATCATCACAGGCAAGGCTGTCAGGCCTGATCTGTGGACAGGGCTGATCAGGACCCTGCAGACCCAGATAACCAGCTTCCTCCTCTCTGCTATGTATAGAGGGTGAGGAAGGGGCTCAGCTTCACAGATCTCCAGTGAGAGGTCTGCTAGTCTGACTGCAGATTATCTATGCTCTATGGAACATACTGCAGGGAACATGGATCTGCTAAAGAGATTGATATGCAGTCCCATACAATCAGATGATAAGTCAGAATGAGTATTGTGATAGCATTAAAGAGATGTGATGGATAGATACACAGATAGATAGACAGACAGACAGACAGATAGATAGATAGATAGATAGATAGACAGACAGACAGACAGATAGATATGAGATAGATAATAGATAGACAGATAAATAAATAGATAGATCGATAAATAGATAGATAGATAGATAGATAGATAGATAGATAGATATGATATAGATTGGATAGATGGATGGATAGATAGATAGATAGATAGATAGATAGATAGATAGATATATAGATAATAGATAGATAATCGATAGATATATAATAGATAGACAGAGATAGATAGATAATCGATAGATATATAATAGATAGATAGACAGAGATAGATAATCGATAGATATATAATAGATAGATAGACAGAGATAGATAATTGATAGATATATAATAGATGGATTCATACCGTGTATAATTACAACCTCCTTTCCTCGTCTTTACATTTACTAAATTCTACCCCTGGTCATGTTCCCTGCAGTAATTTAGATTTATATCTCAGCTCTTTCCCTAATGACATAATTATGCAGGAAATGATTATTACAGCTATTAACAGTTAACCTTCTAGCTGCCAGAGGGCAATAAGCAAGACCATACAAGAGTTCCCAATTACCAGATTACATCTCTGTATCTATGTAACAACAAGGGGTGGAGCAGATGAAGCCAGGACAGCTCAGTCCCCATACCAATATACAGTAAATCAGCTGCCATTATAATAATTCTTCTAGTTCTTCACCTGATGTGTTACATGGACCACCCTGCTCTCTCACCTGTGTAAACTTGGGTTGTAGCAGGAGGGACTCATTGCTTCTTCTCTGCTCAGTGAAGTTCCGCAATTAGCAAGCTAAGGTGATATATACTATTATACTAGATATATATAAAACACACAGTTCTGCAGACGAACGGGTAGGTGGCAAGAGGGGGGTCATTTCTGTTTGCTGCATCCCCGAATCATTTAAGTACATATATATATATATTTAGGTAGAATTCATATTTTATTCCATGCCATAAAATCCAATTGGATTAATATCAGTGGATATTGATTGGTACCAGATAGATCAGTGAAAACATAGAAGTTGTAATTACAGAGCAGCTACTTATCTCTTATCAGATCTTTAACCAAGTCCAGATCACTAGGACAGGGAAGCGATAGAAAGATAGCTAAATATATATATATATATATATAGATATGAGATAGATAGATAGATAGATAAATAAATAGATAATATATATATATAGATATGAGATAGATAGATATATAATATATATAGATATGAGATAGATAGATAATATATATAGATATGTGATAGATAGATGGATAATAAATATATATATATATATATATATATATATAGATATGAGATAGATAGATAGATAGATAGATAGATATGAGACAGATAGATATTAGATAGATATTAGATTGATTGATTGATAGATAATAAATGGATAGATAGATAGATAGATAGATAGATAGATAGATAGATAGATATTTAGCCATAGATAATGTTCCACAGCACATATAACATGTATACAGTGCACAGTCTGCAAATAAATCACAAAGCGCATTTTATTAATGTAAAATAGAAACAGATTCCTTGTTACATAAAGCACAATGATGGCCGCACATCACATCCCTGCATCCAGTAAGACGCAAAACGGCATTCTCCTTGTATGTCCAGTATAACTTGTCTGAAATGTAATGATTATTTATAAATAAAAATACGGAAAAAAAGTATTAAAATGCAAAATCAAATGAATTCTAGTTTAAAATTATTAACAGAGGTAAATCGCAATAACGGCTATGCTGTGATTACTAGATGTAGTATTATTGTATTACTATTGGGAGCAGTTTGCCTACTGTCATGTGTGCTATTATTTACAGAACAGAAATATATAAAGGACCATAATTATATAGATTGTATGGAAAAAGTAATGACTTCAGTACTACTTTCTATGAACAGTCGAACTGAAGGGATAATAGATAGATACAGATATGAGATAGATAGGTAATGAGATAAATAGGTAGAACCTAATTGGGATTTAAACATCCAACCTTCCTATGGATATAATGCAATTACTACACACATACACACTCACATACACACATACACCATCACACACATACACACACACATACACATACACACAGACACACACATACACACTCACATACACACACATACACACACATACACACACACACACACACACATACACACACTCACATACACACTCACATACACACTCACACACACACTCACATACACACTCACACACATACACACTCACAGATGTAGCAGAGCTGACGTTATCTTTTTATTACTGTATGTGCTATGGTTACATCTTTTACCTGCTGTCCTGTAAAAAAGTGCAGAGAGATGATTAGTGAGTTGTGAACCTACTCTGCTACTTGTGTACATACTCCTATCATCCTCACACACAAGGTTAGTATTTGGAGCCTGGTCTCCAGGCCTGATCCTCCTGGGATCCTTCCTCAGCACACAGGACTCTTCCTGGACACAGTTGTTGTTGTAGGAGGAGGTTCTAGGAGCAAAGCACCAATCACAGATCCAACTCTTAGATTTTTTTTTTCCTTTAAAGGCCTGCATGATTGACAGTCTCCTGGGATGACGTCACCAGAAAGGGTGGGGTCTGTGGAGCAGGCAGTACCCCATGCCTCAGCTATTCCCAACCCTGCCTGTAACAAAACCCAGAGAAGCAGAGGCCAGGCTAATGGAGGCTATGTAGAGTGAGGACTGCAGCAGTGTCTCCTGGATCGTCAACCCCCAGCACAGGATTTATCCACTATCTGGACTTTATAAAACCTGACCTGATGATGTTACCAAGTCCAGTCACCTCCACACCATTCTCTGTGAAGGACATTCTCAACAGGGAGCCCCAGGGGCAGCAGCCACCCCACTCCAGGGGGCACCTGGCACAGGATCTGGAGGCTGAGTTCAGCCAGGCTGCATGCATGCTGGGGGACAGATCTGTCTACACAGACAGCAATGACAAAATCTCCTACCTGAACTCTATAGGGACAGCAGAGGGCCATGGAGAGGTAGGGATCTCTCCTGAAGCCTATGTACATGCAGCTCTGGACAACTGTACCCCGAAAGAAGAGGAGGATGAGGAGGAAGAAGACTCTCTCAGGGACAGGGGTCACAGTGAGTCAATCCATCAATATATCATAACTGTTCAGGATATTACTGTTCTATTACTGGTAGTAGTAGTAACAGGCTAAGTGATAATAATCTTAGTTATATTTGTAGTAATAATATAAGTAAACATAATAGTAGTCATATTACTGGCAGTACTTATTTTATTAATAAAAATAATATTTATTTATTTCACTCACTTAAGTAATAATAATATTGGTAATAGTATTATTATTATAGTAGTAGTTATCGAAGTAATATTAGTAGCAGTAATTTATTCATATTGGTAATAGCATTATTATTATTATTATTAGTAGTAGTAGTATTGGTAATAGTAACATTGGTACTAGTAGTTGCAGTGGTACTTATATCAACAGTGGTCATCGAGTCATCGAAGTAGTATTCATTTTTTATTTGAATTATTAATAAATTAGAATTGGTATTAATATTATTATCATTATCGGTAATAACATTATAATCGCTTTCATTATAAATTGTATTGCCTGTATTATAAGAAGTGATAGGATTTATTATATGAGGAGTAGCAGTAGCAATAATAGTAGTACTTTTTACATTAGTAGCATTATTGTTTTTAGTAGTAATACTGTTATTAAATAAGTATAATTGCGGCAGTGTTGAAGAGTCAGTAGTGATAGTATTATGATCAGTAGCAGAGTTGTGATGGTGGTTGGCTATAATGAGGCCTATAGTACTACCTCCCGGACACTCTGGATCAGTCTCATCCTTGTGTCTATTTGTTCTGTGCTGCTCAACCAGACAAGCGCAACATGGAGGAGATGAATTCTACTAATTGTTGTTTGCAGAGTCATTATTAGGGACTTGTCACCTCTAATGTCTCGTCCTGTGTTCTGCTGAATTATTATAAACCCAAACCCTAGATAAAGTGCTCCAGTCCTGTGGGGGAGGGGAAGGTCAGGTTTCTGCAGTCAAAATGTAGTATACTGAAAAATAATATAGAAAGTAGTATACAAACAATATTAGTGCAATTTGATAAAAAAAAATGAGTAACAAAGACAAAAGCCTGTAAATAGGTAGTAGCAATAATAACATTATAATAATGATATAAAACTACTACTACGCGTGTATATAGCAAGAGAATAAGAGGAATAATAACATAAAGATATAAAACTAATATAATATACTATATATATATAGAGAGAGAGAGAGAGAGAGAGTAAGTGAAATGATGACATAATTATTAAAGGTACGACTACTAATGGATGTGTGTATATGTATAGAGAGAGACTAAGTTAAATAATTACATAATTATAACATATATATATATATATATATATATATATATATATATATAATATAATATAGGAATACAAAGGTGTGTGCGTGCAGAGAAAGAGAATAGTGAAATAACAACAAAACTATAATAAAGATTTATGGCAAATATGATATACTACTATACACCTGCGTGTGTGCGTGTATATATATAGATATATATATATATATCTACAATATCAAAATAAAATGTATTTTTATTAATAATCATAAAATGTTAGTACTATAAAGTTAAAGTTAAGAAATAATAATACATTATAATAAAGTAAAAACAAAAAAACAAAAAACAACAAAGAGTGAAAACAATAATAACAACATTTTATGAGGACCAGAAACTTCACGTTTTGCTTTAATTTCCTTTTTCCAGCCCTCTGTATATTAGACGATTACTATGTTGCAGTGTATATCTGGATACATTATTGCCTCAGTGTCTGTAGTGTGTATATATATGTATCTGTATGGTGTAGCAGGGTTTTCATGGTTGTCTTCTCCACACAGAAGCTTGCTTTCTGAAGAAATCCCCCCATGATGAAGACAAGCAGGAGGACCTGGACAGGCCCAAGCAGAGGAGCCGCAGGAAGCCCCGGGTGCTCTTCTCCCAGGCCCAGGTCTTTGAGCTGGAGAGGAGGTTCAAGCAGCAAAGATACCTGTCAGCCCCAGAAAGGGAACACCTGGCTAACAGCCTGAAACTCACCTCTACCCAGGTGAAAATCTGGTTCCAAAACAGGAGATACAAGTGCAAAAGACAAAGGCAAGACAAGTCACTGGAGATGGGCAGCCACCACCCACCTCCACCACCCAGGAGGGTGGCAGTGCCAGTGCTGGTGAGGGATGGCAAGCCCTGCATTGCTGGCAGCCAGAGCTATAACAGTGGTTATAATGTAGCTGCCAGCCCCTACTCTTATAATAGTTACCCTACCTACAGCTACAACAACAGCTCTTCCTACAACAGCAACTACAGCTGCAACTACTCGGGCATCCCTTCCATCCAGCACAATGCAGGGACTAATCCATTTGTAAACATGGGCAACCTGAGCCAGCTGGGCAATGCCTCCCAGCCACAGAACCACACAGGGGCATCCCTGCCATCCTGCCAAGGGACACTACAAGGGATTTGTGCCTGGTAGGACTGCTGGGACAGACATTATGATGTATTATTGGATATAGGAAATATATAAATCTATCTATCTGATCACAGGAGAGATCCTCGGGATCCAGTGCTCTCTGCTGTGTGGCCTGTGGAGTGTCACCAGCATATCAGATAAATTGCAAAGAGCCTTGTATGAACCCCACCAGGATCCAGGTGAAGCCTTAACCCTTTATATCTCTTGCTCCAAGACTGCACATGATGTATAGACAGCAATAACTGCAGGCATAGTAAAGAAGTGCAACCCCTTCTGTGCCCATCCTACCCCAGATTTTAGAAGGTGCCACCTGTCAATGTCAGCATTCTGGTCAAATAAACACTTATTTATGTTAAGCCAGCAATGGACTACTGGACTACTACTCTCAGCAGGCTAACAGAGCATGTTGGGACTTGTAGTCGTTTTACAGTAGTTGAAGATTTGCCTGCAGCCAAAGTATTCCACAAGTACAAGCAGTCAATTCCTCCAGAGATCATGAGAAGATTTATATATAACGCTGACAGGTCTGCACCCCACCCCCATAGAAGTGGCATGCAATTTGTGACTCAACAAATGTTACCGTGACACTACCCACGGACTATATTGGGAGTGGTAGTTTCATAGAAGCTGTACAGCCACAAGCTGCAGACCACTACTCTGAACCCCCCGATGTATATATTGACCGATTCTAAATTCATAAACATATATGAACCTACCATATGTATGCCGACAAGCAGGGCTAAGTGACAAAGTCAACTCTGCTACATCCATATCTGTGTATGTACCAGTAGTAAGCCCTTGCCCCCTGTTTCCCTGTGTGTTGCTGGAAATCCTTATTTATCAGTATATTCCTGTTTGAGTTACATTATGCAGCATTGATCTGTCACCTGTGACTCTCCAAGCTGGTGAGAAGCTACAGCTCCTGGGTGCACAGGCAGGCCATGCTGGGAGTTGTAGTTACCCAGCAGCTGGAGAGCAGTAGGTTTCAGGGCCCTATGTGTACAGTATTCTCTGTTACCGTTGTCTGTATCATAGAAAAGAACGAACACTAATTGTACAAAAGCCTGTTTTATTACTGTACAGAGCACCTTCTACTTCCTGACAATCTCCAGGTGAATGCACTAGACCCTGAATAAACGAGGTGCAATATCCACTGTGTGTGTCTGTGTGTGCAGGGGGTCTCGATCAGGGGTGCAGTCTTCATCTGTAAGGTTTAGACCTATCCGACTCTGTCTATGTCTGTCTATCCCATATCTATCTATCTATCTATCTATCTATCTATCTATCTATCTATCTATCTATCTATCTATCTATCTATCTAATGTGTATATTACTATGGATGCAGGGACGCCCATAGATCTGTCTCTATTTGTAGAATTATTTATCAATCTGTTTATACTAAATATTTACCAAAGTTATATATTATTAATACTTATATTTAGGTGAAAGTAAATCTATCTATCTATCTATCTATCTATCTATCTATCTATCTATCATATACCTGTCTATCTATCTATCTATCTCATACTTATGTCTTGCAGGGACATCCATAGATCTGTCTATATGTGTAGACCATAGTAAGAGAAGTACTACTGCACAATCAGGGTTAACATGCAAGTAAAAAAAAAATATTGTGATATATCCTCCAATGAACACATAGGTAGATAAGGAAGAATGCCTATTTTTATGACTCCAAATCTTGACGTTTCGGTCAGTTCAGACCTTGTTCACATAAGAGAGTGAGAGGAGGGTATGGAGGCCTACAGCCTCCCCTGCAGGGCATCCACACTGTACCACTGGGGTCCTCCATACCCTCTTCTCACTCTCTTCTGTGACTTATGTGACCAAGGTCCGAACTGACCGAAACGTCAAGATTTGGAGTCACAAAAATCATTGGAGGATATGTAACAATAAATATTTTTTACTTGCATGTTAACCCTGAGTGTGCAGTGGTACTTCTCTTACTATGGTCTACACATATAGACAGAGCTATGGATGTCCCTGCAAGACATAAGTATGAGATAGATAGAAGATAGATAGATGACAGAGGGGGACAGATGATGATAGATATGTCACAATAAAATAATTTTACTTGCATGTTAACCCTGAGTGTGCAGTGGTACTTCTCTTACCCTTTTTTTTGTTTGGATTATATCCACTTCACTGAAGCACCTCACAAATTGGACAGGGAGTGCAGCCCAACTAATTCACCTCTATGTGTAGACCAATCTGTTTATACTAAATATTTACCAAAGTTATATATTATTAATATTTCTATTTACACAAAAGTAAATCTATCTATCTATCTATCTATCTATCTATCTATCTATCTATCCATCTAATATGTATCTTTTTAAACTCCTATACTTAGGTCTTGCAGGGACATCCATATGACCAATCTGTTTATACTAAATATTTATATACTTATGTTATATATTATTAATATTTATATTTGCACAAAACGAAATGACACAGCAGAGAGAACAGCACTGAGTATACCAGAGAAATATGTGATGCCACATTCCAGGTGAATAGACTGCTAGCCAGTATATATATATATATTCAGGGAGACACATGGAGCCTGGTCATCTGATCTGTGTTTGGACTTTCATGGCGTTGAGAACAAACCCCATGACAGTGAGGAAGCCCCCGGCCTCTTTCGTGCAGTTGCAGCAGAATGTAGTGCCCTTGAGTCCTCCTGGGCTGCTCCTCTCCAGAGTTGGGGGTTTGTGTCCCTCTTGTCATGTAGTGTGAGGAGAGGGCAGAGCTGCCACACTCGGGCTGATTGTTAGTGTGCCAGCCTGTGTGAATGGAGGACACAGAAGAACAAGGCCCAGGGAGGTGCCATTGTAGGGGCAGGCTGCAGTGAATGGAAGCCTCTGAGCGGCTAGGAAGGTGGGAAGGAGAATGGCTTTTTATTGCATTCAGGGACAATAGGTGTGTGCTGGGGACAAAACCCTCCACAGAGGCCAGATTGACGTTCCTCTATATACCCCATTGATTCCCGAAGCAAGGTTATTATTAAGCCTCTGCTGAGCCCAGGGATGGAGAATGTGACCAGTGTGTTCCCTATTCTGAGGCTGGAGAATGGAGGTAAAGGGAGAGCAGGGGGTGGAGGAGGCTGATTAGGGAGACAGCTATGTCCTGGCCGGGCCTTTCAGCAGGAGGCTGCCAGCCTCAATGCCAGGTCATTATTGCAACATGTCTAGCAATTTCCCTGGGACAGAGGGGGAAGGGACAGGAAAGAGACCACAGAAAAGCCCCTAAGTGTCAGGAGAGGCCTGGAGACAGCTGCCTGGAGCATTAGACATATATATATATATATATATATATATATATATATGTGTGTGTGTGATGTATACAGGTGTGTATATGTGTGTGATATAGACAGGTGTGTATATGTGTGAGATATATATATAGAGGTGTGTGATATATATAGGTGTGTATATGTTTGTGATATAGACAGGTGTGTGTACTGATCTCCCATTCACATAAAAAGTGATATTACAACTATTTCTGAGGAACGTAAAGCATGCAGATCCATTGATATTCTGCGCCATATGTTCCTACAGATGATATTACTATTACTACTACTTCTTATACTACTACTATTATTATTATTACCATCATAATTATAAGTAGGAGTCACAAAAATGCAGATGTGATTTTTCTATACCTGAACAATGCAACGTCAGGCGTTAATAATAATAATAATAATAATAATAATAATAATAGTAAATGTTTAATATCTCTATCTATCTCCCACTTATTTATCTATCCATCTATCTTAGCAGCCATTATTCCTTACAATGTTTTTATTTTTATTTTTTTAACCTCAGTCCTGCAATGAAAATACAAATATGTAGAACACAGGACCGATCTGTATTATTTGTTTCAATAAGCAAATGTCATTTTAAAAATGTCTCTATGTGATTATATCTATATTTTTATCTCATGCCTATCTATCTATCTATCTATCTATCTATCTATCTATCTATCTATCTATCTATCATCTATATATCTATTTATCCATGTATTATCTATCAATTTAATATCTATCTAATCTCTCTCTCTCCCTATTTGTTGGTGGTTTTGATAGTTTGCATGATATTGGCACTTAAATTATTGTTATACATTTCCTACACAGACTATGCCAGTAATTCAGTAGGGTATAATGCAGCCGGGAGAGGCGCAGATCAGGGCAGTATATACTGTACACATACACTGTGTGCATCCCATAATATACCTACATTGTATGCCTGCTTCTGCTGTGCTGTGTATATGTGGATGTGTGATTTACAGACTAGGCACACTGTGTCCTGCATATGGTACACCCCACAGACTCTGCACTTGTTATGGAACCTGAATACCTGGATGTGATATTTTCCGCAGCAGTTGGGTCATAGGGAGCAGCAGCTAGAATACACATTAGCTATATACTGTATTATATACATACCTGTCTGCAGTCTAAATTGCATATGTTATTTATAAGACTGATTAGAATAAACATAAAAGCATATATTATTTCGTGGGTGTAAAAACAACAATAATAATAATAATAATAATAGTTATATACTGTTACAATTCACACTAATAAAACATTGATATATATATACAGTATATCACTACATCACTAGATGGAGAGAATATATTGTTTGTGAGTAGCTGAGTGATTGCTGAGACTTTTAGTTCTATAACAGTTGGAGGAGCATGGAGTCCCAAAACTATCCAGTCTTCAACCTGTGCCCCTCCAACTACAACTCTCAATATGCGGGAAAGGATTACAGCTAGAGATGCAAGGGCCACTTATTCACAGTTATATTAATCCTCTTTAACATGCGCCCCTGCAACTACAACTCCCAACATGCTGAGCATGAGAACAGCTGGCTGGGCACAGGCAGGCACCTTTATGTGGTGATGTGATGCCAGTTTCCCCCTGACCCTCTGTACCTGCAGATCATACAGTATATGAGCTCACAGCATTTTTAGTCTACAGTTTCTGATTCCTCATCATCCTCATCATTACTCTCATCATCCTCATCATCAGCAATGTTTGACACCCACAAATTACAATAATAGCATTTACTATATAAAGCATTTCATGATTATATTCCCAAGAGGTTTCCGACTTTGATCTGTGGGAAAGGCACAGGGATCGGTCTCATCCACCTCCGACAATGCGACTATTCTCCACTGGGTCCTGCGACTTTAGCTCTACATGTAACATGGCCAGGGAGGTCACAGGGCAAACACAGAGGACGATTGGGAAAAAGGCATAATGTACATATCTATCCCCACTCATCCTCTAATCCAATACAGCCTCCATCATCCTCCTCCAGTCACTGAGGTTCCTTGCAGCCTCCATCATCATCCTCCAGTCACTGAAGTTCTGTGCAGTCTCCATCATCATATTCCACTCTCTGATTCCACTCTCTGAGGTTCTATGCAGTCTCCATCATCATACTAATGAAACTGAGGTTCTATGCAGCCTCCATCATCATCCTCCAGTCACTGAGGTTCTGTGCAGCCTCTATCATCATCCTCCAGTCGCTGAAGTTCTGTGTAGCCTCTATCATCATCCTCCAGTCACTGAGGTTCTGTGCAGTCTCCATCATCATATTCCACTGTCTGCTTCCATTCTCTGAGGTTTTATGCAGTCTCCATAATCATACTAATGAAACTGAGGTTCTATGCGGTCTCCATCAACTTCCTCCAGTCACTGAGGTTTTATACAGCCTCCATCATCATCCTCTAGTCACTGAGGTTCTATGCAGTCTCCATTATCTTCCTCCAGCCACTGAGGTTTTATGCAGTCTCCATCCTCCTCCTCCAGTCACTGAGGCTTTATGCAGCCTCCATCATCATACTCTAGTCACTGAGGTTCTATGCAGTCTCCATCCCCCTCCTCCTCCAGTCACTGAGGTTTTATGCAGCCTTCATCATCATATTGAAGCCACTGAGGTTCTATGCAGCCTCATTCATCATCCTCCAGTCGCTGAAGTTCTGTGTAGCCTTCATCATCATACTCTAGTTACTGAGGTTCTGTGCAGGCTCCATCATCATACTCCACTCTCTGAGGTTCTGTGCAGTCTCCATCATCATACTCTAGTTACTGAGGTTCTGTGCAGTCTCCATCATCATACTCATGAAACTGAGGTTCTATGCAGTCTCCATCCTCCTCCTCCAGTCACTGAGGCTTTATGCAGCCTCCATCATCATCCTCTAGTCACTGAGGTTCTATGCAGTCTCCATCATCCTCCTTCAGTCACTGAGGCTTTATGCAGCCTCCATCATCATCTTCTAGTCACTGAGGCTCTATGCAGTCTCCATCATCCTCTAGTCACTGAGGTTCTATGCAGTCTCCATCATCCTCCTTCAGTCACTGAGGCTTTATGCAGCCTCCATCATCATCTTCTAGTCACTGAGGCTCTATGCAGTCTCCATCATCCTCCAGTCACTGAGGTTTTATGCAGCCTTCATCATCATACTCCACTCATTGAAGTTCTCTGCAGCCTCCATCATCATAATCATGAAACTGAGGTTCTATGCAGCCTGCAGCCTCATACTAAAGTCACTGAGATTTTATGCAGCCTCCATCCTCCTCCAGTCATTGCATTTCTATGCAGCCCCCAGCCTCATACTTCCACCACTGGAGCTTTGCAGACCTTGTTATATATGAGAACATCCTATCCTGGTCCCTATTGGGGATGAGAATAGCTATTTCTATTGAAGGAACTGAGACAAACATGGAATGCACACAGAAGGTATCTGTATTTTGCTGTCGTTCGTATGAAGCTTAAAAAATTATAGCGCATCATGAAAACTCTTTACCTCCAACCCAGTTTGGCTCTGCAGGACCTCAGAACTTCCAGGCCTCATGTGCACTGGACCCTTCAGCTAGGTTGGTGAAGTGACCAGGGGAGGACTATGAGATTAGGGAGATGCCCTGAAGTGCAGCTTCATCCCAGACAATCCAGCTTGATTCATCCCATATCAAATAACATTGTCACCCATGGAGAGTGACACTCCCTAAGCAGGGCTCCTATCTCTCTCCCCATATATCTCCATTAAGGTATTTAGGCCATGACTAGGGGATGAATGTGCTGTCTGAGAGAGTAAACACTGCCCTCCTTCCTCCATGTGTCTGGGCTGCCAGCGAGGAAAGTGCCTCAAACATCCTGATTGTAGTAAATAAAGCTGGAGACAAGGAGGAATCCCACCACAATGTGGGACACTTGAGATTGTATCAATGTACCTGCAACTTCCAGCTTCCCACACCCTGCTCCCACTAGCATGATGTACAGGACACAGGGGATGGTGACCTGGGATCCACACCCCCTCCTGGATGCTATTCTGGAAATTTTGGAAATTAGTTTTGTTCCCAGTCAGTCTGAAGTGCATCCCATATATAGCCTCTGCCCCAGCACTGGGAAAGTACTGGCAGGATAATAATACAAGACTGAAAGTGATTTATTTTATTGCAATAAACATACTTAACAAATCTCATCTCTAATGAAGATGAAATGAGCCAGATCTGTCCTGTGAGAGGAGAACATTGCTGGAGGCAAGAGCCATCATGTCCTGCTGGGGAAGGTTCTCATCAGCAGGGCTTATGGGTACTGGAACATACTGGGGCTACTGATGGTCTTACAGGAGAGCTGCAACCACAGTAGGACTGGTCTAGCAGAGGATCTTCCAGTGAGGTCAGGATTTGACACAATTATTATTGTATTCTTTTATATAGCACCAACATATTTCACAGTGCTCTACATTGTCTTCATTCACTGACCCTTATCTGAAGTATGTTTTTGGAAGATGTAAATCGGAAGACCCATACAATCATGGGAAGGACATACAAACTCTGCGAAGATGCTGCCCATGGTCAGATTTGAACCCAGTACTACAACCATTGCAGTAGATCAGCAGAAGATTATCCCACCCTACCTATTTGGACTTTTTTCCTGATTCCCTATAGCAGACTTTTTGGTTTGGGGAAAGCAAATTTGGGGAAACCCATATTGCTATCAGGACCGCTTCTGAAAGGGTTGTCACCAGTGTTCCCTGTAAGCTGCGCCGCGCAGCTTCCTTTATGCCTCCGCACAGGACCTCTGCAGGCCCGCTCACCAATGGCGAATCATTATAATAGGGGCTTTTGGGTCGTCAGCCCCGGGCCCCACGTTTCCAAGGCTCCCCTGGCTGTCAATCCAAAACACCCACTCTCTTAAAAGCCCGCAGTGTATTGCCAGTCTTCATAAGCAGGCTGTTACAGAACAAACAGAGTACTGGAGGGAGAGGGAGGGGTGAATGAGGAAGGTCAGGTCACGTTCTGACGTCAGGGTCATATCCCTGCAATGTAAGGGCTCATGCACCAGAACTTATTTTCTTTCCGTGTTCGTTCCGTTCTTTTTTGCGGACCGTATACGGAACCATTCGTTTCAATGGGTCCACAAAAAAAAAAACGGAAGGTACTTCGTGTGCATTCCGTATGTCCGTATTTCCGTTCTGCAAAAAAATAGAACATATCCTATTATTGTCCGCATTACGGACAAGGATAGGACTGTTCTATTAGGGGACAGCTGTTCCGTTCTGCAAAATACAGAATGCACACGGACGTCATCCGTATTTTTTGCGGACCGCAAAATACATACGGTCGTGTGAATAAGCCCTAAACCTGAGCGTCTGTTGGCTGTAACTAAATACAGCCACGCAAGCGAATCAGGGTGAATCCAGGAGACCTGTCTTCTGCTCCCCCCCAGAAGTTCTCCCTGTATAAAAAAACATGAAAGAAAAAAAAGAAGCTCTGTCCTCCTGAGATGGGGCAGCAAGGTAACGGCCCCCTTCACCTAACCAGGCTTCATGGCAGAAGATAACAAGAGCAAAAGTGTGTGTATAATGTGTGTGTATATATATATGGTTTGTGTGTGTATATTTATACTGAACAAAAATATAAACACAACACTTTCGGTTTTGCTCCCATTTTGCATGAGCTGAACTCAAAGATCTGAAACATTTTCTACATACACAAAAGACCCATTACTCTCAAATATTGTTCACAAATCTGTCTAAATCTGTGTTAGTGAGCGCTTCTCCTTTGCCGAGATAATCCATCCCACCTCACAGGTGTGGCATATCAAAGTGCTGATTAGACAGCATGAATATTGCACAGGTGTGCCTTAGACTGCCCACAATAAAAGGCCACTCTGAAATGTATCCTGGAATAGGTCATCAATATCTTACTACCAGAGGACTCCTTTAAGCTGGCCAGACACAAGACAATTGAATGATCATTAGTTGAACGTATTACATTTTATACATAATTTCCATCATTGCTTCTCCCTCAGTTGTGTAAACAGAAGCATGGCCAATTACGTCTCCTGCGTAAATAGATAAGCAGCTAACAGACACGTTGCACCACTTATCTCTTGCAAAACTGTATTATCTGATGAGTTTATGGCCTCTTTCCCACGGACGTCACGTTTTGGCTCCAGATGCGTCCTGGATGCATTGCGGCAAACCCGCGCAAGTAGGTACACAATTTCAGTCAGTTTTGACTGCGATTGCGTTCCGTTGTTCAGTTTTTATTGCGCGGGTGCAATGATGTGTTTTGCACGCGCAGTGATAAAAAACTGAATGTGGTACCCAGACCCGAACTTCTTCACTGAAGTTCAGGTTTGGGTTCAAGGTTGTGTAGATGCTACTATTTTCCCTTATAACATGGTTATAAGGGAAAATAATAGCATTCTTAATACAGAATGCATAGTATAATAGTGCTGGAGGGGTTAAAAAAATAATTAAAATAATTTAACTCACCTTAATCTACTTGATCGCACAGCCCAGCTTCTGTTCTGTCTTCTTTCTTCAGGACCTGGGTAAAGGACCTGTGGTGACGTCACTGCGCTCATCACATGGTCCACCGTCCATAACATGGTCCATCACCATGGTGATGGATCATGTGGCGGACCATGTGATGAGCACAGTGACGTCACCACAGGTCCTTTTCCTCCTGCACAGCAAAGAAGAAGACAGAAGAGATGCCGGCTGCGCGAACAAGTGGATTAAGGTGAGTTAAATTTTTTATTTTATTTTTTAACCCCTCCAGCCCTATCTGTATTATTATGGTTAACATGGTTATAAGGGAAAATAATATAATGATCAGGTCCCCATCCCGATCGTCCCCTAGCAATCATGCGGGAAAATCGCACTGTATCCGCACTTGCTTGCGGATGCTTGCGATCTTCACGCAGCCCCATTCATTTCTATGGGGCCTGCTTTGCGAGAAAAACGCACAAAGTAGAGCATGCTGCGATTTTCACGCAACGCACAAGTGATGCGTGAAAATCACCGCTCATGTGCACAGCCCCATAGAAATGAATGGGTCCGGATTCAATTCGGGTGCAATGCGTTCACCTCGCCCGTGTGAAAGAGGCCTATCTCTGTAAATAAAATATGTAAATCAGCTAATTTCCCATCCATAAGGACCACTTGAAGAGATCATTCAAAAGTTTGCCTGTCGACCCAAGCTTCATTTTCCATATGTTTCATTCCAGCCCCCCAAAATGCTACCTCAAATGGTTAAAAAGAAATACCCGCCGTCAGCATGGCGCCTGTGCCACGCTTCGAGGCCGAGGAGGAAAGGGTTACACTCAAGTTCAGTTACAAAGTTACCCAATTAATTTTCTCTCGGATTGAATCTGGCTCCTATAGAAAAGAACCCTCCAGCCGTCATCCATTCTTATTTGTCTTTGTGCTTTATGAAATGTGATAATCTTGTTAACTAATGTTACCATCGCCAGCCCGCGACACGGAGCATTATTCACCCTGAGCCTGACAGATGTGGGGCCGAGCGCAGCAGAAGGCCCCACACACAGAATCTGATTCATCCCATTATAAGATGGGCACAGGGGAAGTATTTAACATCTTGCTCCGACACTCCTCAAATTGCTGGGTGACTTCAGAAACTGAAAGCCGTCCTATTCCCTGCTAAAGAAACACACTCACAGGAGCCAAAGATAAGACAAGTCCTGGCACAGAGGTGCATTTTCCATTTTGGGAAGTGCCACCGGAAAGGAGGGAGGGGGCGCTGGAGACCAGGGTTTGCCAGTTTATGAGTTCTTAAAGGGAACCGTCAACGTGTCCTGCTGGACTGGGGCTACGCTGTGACGTGGCTGTAAAAACGCAATCAAATTGCAGAAAAGTCGCAAGTGAATCGCAGTCGCTCGCCTCTTGCAGTGTGGTCTACGATAGTGCGACTGCAACTAAAACTCCAACCACATGACGGCTCCCCACTGACGACCATTAGATGCGATGTTGTGCAATCTTCATGTCGGACAGCACATGTGTAGCCCCAGCCCAGTTGTGACTGTCCCTACTGTCACTGACCACACCGGGCGGGTGCACGGCCTGGACAGAGCCCATAAGGAGTCATCTCTAAATTAGCAAATACATAAACATAGTAAATCATGGATGGGACAAACAGTTCTGCTCTCAAGGGGCCAAAAGTTCAGAATATGATGTCACTGTCCATTTAAGTAATCAGTATGTTAACCTTTGCTTTACTGGATGTCACGCGATCCAATAACATTCCTAAAAATTATATATATATATATTTTTTTTTTTTACTTTTATACTGAACACTTTTGGATACTATTTGTAGACTATTTTTATATTGATGTAGTCTGCCCAGATTTCCAGATAGTTTTCTGCATCATGTCAAATGATGCTTTGAATTTCTACTGCAAAATATTTTACCCTTTGCGATGAAAATCCAGTTTACATCTGACCGTCTCCAGATTTTGTTGTGGATTTAGCAATGGTCCAGCAATTGAGGTCATTTCTCCACTGACACCATATTACGCCTGGATGTGGTTGTTGTCGCCATACAGTGCTCATGAGTTACTGCAATACAGTCCTTAGTCCCACCATACAATGCCCAACTGGTAACCCCATGTACACAACCATATACACCAATGGGCCATAACATTAAAACAAGGCGAACTGAACGACATAGATCGTCTGGTGACAAGGGTCCGTGTCAGGGGTCAGTTACATTAGGAAACAAGCGAGCAGTGCGATCTTGAAGTCGATGTGGTAGAAGCAGGAAAAATGGGCAAGCGTAAGGATCTGAATGACTTAAGGCCAATTTATGATGTCTAGTAGTGTTGAGAGAACTTGTGTTTTAAGTTCGGCGTCTAAAGTTCGAGTTCGGGTTATCGAAGAATCGCATTATGGATTCTAAATTCTGTTATGGTCCGTGGTAGTGATATCCATAACGCGATTCTTCGATAACCCGAACTTTAGACGCCGAACTCAAAACGCAAGTTCACTCAACACTAATGACTAGTTGACTGGGTCAGAACATCTCCAAAATGGCTTGTCTTGTTGGGTGTTGTGTAGTGGTTATTACCTACCAAAAGCGGTCCAAGGAAGGACAACCGGTGAACAGGGGACATGGGAATGAAGGCTAGCACATCTGTTCCGATCCCACAGGAGCCACTGTAGCTGAAAATGCTGGAGACCTTCAGAGGTCTTGTGGCGTCCACGCCAGATCAGAGCTAATTTGGCAGCACAAGGGGGACATACACACATTGTATAGAATGTTCTTTTCATTCCCTCTCAGAACTTTCACCTAAAAGTCCCTTTACACGGGGCAATATTACAGCAGATTGTCGGGAAAGAAGCACTCCTTCCCGGCAATCTGCTGATCGCTAGCAGAGGAGACCGCTGTATGTACATGCAGTGATCTCCTCCACAGTATGAGGGGGAGCGATGGCTAATGCCATCACTCTTCCCCATAAGGACTCGTTTGCCGGCAGGAGATCGTGTTTACACGGCACAATCTGCTTCCGGTAAATGATCATTTTTGCATGCAAAAGGCTCATTCATTAGGTAATCGGCAGTACATTTACACCGCCTGATCATTGCTAACCAGCATTACTATGAACGCTTGTTAGCGATAATATGTGCAATTCTCAGCCCTTAAGAGTAGGATTACACCTCCATGGAACTGATCTGGCAGCCTGCTCTCTGCTGGAGTTCATCTGATCTGGACCACATTGACTATAATGGGATCCAGTGGGGATCCAGTCCCTTTCCAGTATGAGTGCTGGCTTTCAGCCAGAAATAAAACGATGCATGCAATGGTCTTTGTCTTATGCCAGAAAGCAGACAGATCCCGCCGGATACCATTATAGTCAAAACAGATCCTGCTGGATCCCATTATAGTCAATGGGGTACAGTGGTGAACAGCAGTATCCAGCTTCGGGTACTTTCACATTTGCGGCAGAGGATTCCGGCAGGCAGTTCCATCAAAACCTATGCAAACTGATGATATTTGTCAGACGGATCCGAATCCTGATCCGTATAACAAATGCATTGAAATGCCGGATCCGTCTCTCCGGTGTCATCTGGAAAAACTGATCCGGCATTTATTTATTTTTCACATCTTTTGCGGTCTGAGCATGCGCAGACCACAATGCCGGATCCGTTTTGCCGGAACACTCGCGGCCGGATCTGGCATTAATGCATTTTAAAGGGAAAAAATGCCAGATCCAGCATTCCGGCAAGTGTTCCGGAATTTTCGACTGAGATAAAACCGCAGCATCCTGAAAAAGCAAAAAGACTGAAGACATCCTGATGCATCCTGAACAGATTGCTCTCCATTCAGAATGCATGGGGATAAAACTGATCAGTTCTTTTCCGGTATAGAGCCCCTAGGACGGAACTCAGTGCCAGAAAAGAAAAACGCTAGCGTGAAAGTAGCCTAAGCCAGATCAGATGAACTCCAGCAGTTCTCTTGCCGGATCAGTTAAACCGAGGTGTTACCTTTTCCTAATATGTCCAGTGCCGGTAAAAAGAAGCCGCTTTTAGTCCGCTGATTTTTATTGGCTAAATACAGGAATGTTTATATTAAATGTTTCCAATTGAAAACTTGTTACATTTTGTTATGTTTAGTAATCACATGACAACCCCTTTAAATCAAGTTTTTATGTTTTCATAAAAAAAGGGTTAGGTTTTTTGTTTAGTTTCCCATGACCCTATGTGTGTTCGAAAAAATCCCCCAACAACACAGAGCACCCACCCCAGGCTGACGCTTCCTGATCTGTAGAGATCACTTCACAGCTTGGGGGTCCGGGCCAGCAGTCTTTTTTAGTTTTTATTAGCATCAAAGGTGGCCAGGATTACAACGAAAGATTACACAGTATTAAAAAAAAAAGCTGGAGGCAGATAACACATGAGATACACCATTGGCAATAGGTGATGGAGACAGACAGCTGCTCCTCTCTCCTCCCTCTCCCTCCGCAGCAACCTTGGCACATGGTCAGTACCCTCTCTGTAGATGGACCCTATGTATCAACTGCCAGTGGTTCACACAATAGACATTTTTGGCCTGCTGCATTGGTAGTTGTCATAACCAGATATTTATTGGTATGATCAGACCCCATGACCTCAAGCAAGCAAAATGTATGCACTGATTTTTCTTTGAGGGTGTCCATTGCCACAGTCAATACGGTTTGCAGCTCATCATTGCCGTTCCTGTCCTACACTTATGGTGCCAGTTATCCCTCAAGTGGGCAATCAAATGACTTTGCCCATAAACACCCATTTTTGTAGCATTAATGCAATGCCCATGGGCAGCTATAGCACAGTCCAGTTCTGCGCATACTATAATAATGAGGATAACCGCTATTAATCCCCCGAGCTCCTGCCGAGCACTGGATCGGAGGAGGTTGTCAGATGGAGTCGCGGCCTTGCATCATGGCGGACCCTTTCCCGTTGGCCAGCGATTTGCGCACTTTTCCTTAGTTTTAGCAGCGTATGAAATAAATAAGTAAACACGTCTGGACTTCCCAGGCCAGGAGACAGTCCGCACTAATTTATAGCGGATGCAGGCTCCGAATTGGCTAGCAGGACAAGGGGAAAACAGTTTCTGTTTGCTGGAGCAACCATGGAAAAACATGGATAGAGAAGTATTAATCAGAGAGCGGGGGACAGGCTCTGGCAGCGGAGAGCAGAGGGAGGTGGAGGAGCTGAGGAGCACGGATGGAGATCTTCTCTTCCATGATAGTCTCCCGAGTCCATAGGGAAAGTTTTAACTATTTCAGTGAAACATCCGAAATAAGTCAAATAAAAAAAAGTGTTACTTAACATGCAACAAAACTTAAAGCATATGGACACCTTGGGAGGGGCATTTTTTTTAATGTTTTCATTTTACTCATTTTGGGCTAAAAATAATTTTTTCAATTGGTCTTGATTAAAAATGTTCAGCCGCTTCTGTGATGCAAGGGTTAAAAATCTGTCTGTTTGCAACCTGACAGTTTCATTTTTCTTTGAACCCTGTCATCTGATGGCTCATGTGTAGCTCTTATCTCTGATCTCCTGACCTTACAAACACTTATTTAAGGCTACATTCCCACTAGCGTTTCTGCTGAATCCGGCAAACGCTTCCATTACTGATAATACAACCATCTGGATCCGTTATGAACGGAGTTATGAACACAGCCAAGATGGAGCCGTCATGAACTCCACTAAAAGTCAATGAGGGACGGATCAGTTTTCTATTGTGTCAGATGTGTCAGAGTTAAACGGATCCGTCCTCATTGACTTGCATTGTGTGCCATGCCAGATCCGTCTTGCTCCGTATCCAATGACGGAAAGAAAAACAGCAGCTTTCTCTACGGTATGAGAACGCAACCAAACGGAACGGAATGCATTCCGTTCTGTTACGTTTTGTCCCCATTGACAATGAAGGGGGACAAAACTGAAGCGTTTTTCTCCGGTATTGAGATCCTATGATGGATCTCAATACCGGAAAATAGAAACTCTAGTGTGACAGTAGCCTTAGCCTTATTATTTTCTGATAAGAATTAAGCTTTAATGAGTGTTGAGGTCAGGAGATCAGAGATAAGGTTTCACATGAGCCGTCAGATGACAGGGTTAAAAAAAATAAAAGGAAATTGACAGCTTGCAAACAGACTGATTTTTAAAACCGCTGAAAACGTTTAATGAAGACCAACTAAAAAAATGTTTTTAAATCCAAAATTACCGGTAATAAAATGCAATCATAAAAAATTGCCCTGAAGGTGTCCATAGCCTTTAAAGGGGTAGTCCTACAATAACAATGTCAGCCATCCACAGCATAGGTGATAAATATCTGATGGTTGGGGATCTTAGCTGATGAGAGTGGAGGTCCTCGAGTTCCCCGAGTAGATGGAGTGACCGTACGCTGCCGCTCCATTCATCTCTACCGCACTGTACTCAGCTTTTCTGCAAAACTCTCAGATGAATGGAGAAGCAGTCCGCATGGGTGACTGTTGCCCCATTTGCTCGAGGGATCCCCAATCTTGGACGGGTGCGACCCCCATGATCAGATATGTGCATAGGTGACAAATTACTATGGTGGGACAACCTCTTTAAAGGGGTATTCCAGGTGTTACTATTTCTCATGGAATCTATGATGTAGGTAAATGTTAGACCGAGGGGGGGGGGGGGGGGTCTGACATCTGGTATGCCCACCAGTCACTAGACCAGTGACCGCTACCAGTCACATCTCTCTACCTACCAGTCCCGCAGAGCTATGGTGTGCACGCTCAGTCTTTGCTTTATACAACTCACTATGGTTATCCTAGGTGGGGAAGGACAAGATACAGGTGACCCCCTTTCTAGTGATCAGTGGGGACGTCAGTGGTTGGACCCACACACTGATCTAGTATATATCACCTTTAGGTGATGAATGTTGATGGGTGGAGTACCCCTTTAAAGGAAGACATATCACTATTGCTATTCACATTAAAGGGGTTTCCCAGGGAGACATTTTTAGAAATTGCACCTGATGTCTTAGGGGGGCCCACGGTAGGTGCGGGTCCGGTTACATAGCTTCTACTTACTCCAGTGCCTAGGGAGGACTAGTGGCATCAAGTGAAATGCACGGATGGGCACCATGAAATCCCTGTATCATGTAGCCCTGATGTGTGTAAACCAAGACAACAACCCTCAACATCCACCATAAGATTGTACACTTTCTACATCCATCTTGAGGCTGAGGGGCCACCCACCATGCATCACAGAGTGGATGTAACCTATATTCATTAGGCTCCCATACCCCCCTTCTAGTGAATGCTCGGTTCTCCATTTCCACGCTCGTTCCCCTTCCTCTGTTTATTCCTAAAAGTGTCATTTTCTGGTGCGATTTGACTGAAGACAAAGTACGACCCCCATTGTTCAACATCCTGTCATTTCTCACTGGTAACTTCATTGTCCCTCAAAGCTGAGGCTGTCAGATCCTGACGTAAATCATATATAGCAGTATACAGCGATGGAGGTGACATAGGGGGTAGCGCCATAAATATTTATTGCTGAGAAATCTGGGTAAGGCTCTGTTCACACAATGTTAGAGCCTTTGAGCATATCCTTTGGATTAACAGAGTCCAAGAGAGAGTCCTGGGCCAGTATATGGCGGTATTTTTTTTTAAAATTATGTATAGAAAAGCTTAATCAGCTACATTTTCTTTGCCTGGTACACCTTTTAGCGTGTTAGTTTATGGGTGATGATTGTCTCTGCATGCCCATACAGTGGCAGACGAAAAGCACTTTTCCCAATGTATATATGTCAATGGAAGGTTCTAATGTGATGTGAGCAGGGTCTAAGTTAACGTATCCCCCCCCCCCCGCTGTGAGATATGCCTATAACACAGGCAGGACACTAGGGGGCACATGGTAAGAGAGGACCCTGCATACAAATGTCAAGCGCCTTTTCTTTTTACAGCCACCACTAGGGGGAGCTCATTGCATACAGATCTATACACAAGGCATATTTATTAAAGCGAATTTCCTACCAAGCCAGACCCCTTAACTTAGAGCAGGGATGCTCAACCTGCGGCCCTCCGGTTGTTGCAAAACTACAACTCCCAGCATGCCTTAATAGCTGTAGGCGGTGCAGGCATGCTGGAAATTGTAGTTTTGCAACAGCTGGAGGGTGCAGGTTGGGCATCCCTGACTTGAAGTATTGTTTTGGGCCCCCAGGTATTTGCATCCATTGTATCCCACAGCTGTACCCTGTATAATAAAGTTAAGAGCTTTGCACATAAGGACACATGGTTTAGGGCATTAGTAAATGTCTATCACTTTCTCCAGATGTCTGACAGTCACCGTCTCAGAAGTATCAGACAGTTATGTGTACATTCTCAAGACTCTTGTTAAGGGCCATGCAATTATCTTTAAGAAATTCACAGTAAGATTAACACTTAGTCATAGCCTTGTACTGCTCTATGCAGGCAGACACCAGCTGGGCTTATTAGTGCTGGCCTAGGGAGGACAAGGCTATGGCGCCACCTAGCAGTCAGATGTTGTCACAGCAGCCTAAAAATAAATGGCTTGATAAAGAAATACATAATTCATACTCATATCCATATGTCCAGTGCTTTAAAGTACAGGTTCATCTTTAATGAAGCTTATCCATGTATATTAGGGGACTGCATTAGGTCACTTCATGTATATCTACTTTATAAAATTGTAATAGTAATTTAGAACACATAGGATAGTGAACACATAGGATAGTGAACACATAGGATAGTGAACACATAGGATAGTGAACACATAGGATAGATAAGTAATAATCATATCACAAAGGATTCATTGTCACGATGAAGGACCGCTATTTCTAAGGTCTGAAACGCGTAGACAAAGCATTTGTATATGATGTCTGGATATTTTTATACAAGGAAATAAAGCTTTTTCTTTTATGGGAAGCTGGATTCTACTTTTTCTTTTTTGAACACAAAGGATTCAGATACTATAAAAATGAGAGCACAAATCAGCATCATCCAGGTTGTCATATTATACTGTAATATACTGTAGGAAGACAATGCACATCATATAGTAAATCCTAGGTACAAGTGCAAATACATTGGTGGTCATTTACTAACAGTCCTCACGCCTATTTCAGGCATAAAAAGCTATAAAAGTTGCAAGACCCCATCTTGTGACTTGTTAAATGCCCATTTTTTTTCTTTTGCACGCAATGGTTTCACCCCAACCTTGACACTGTGGAGGGGCGAAGGCGGTGTGGGGGCTTGACAGTGACTGGGACATCAGAGCCAGCAAATTCACAAACATTTATGCCAGGAAAGTGATGTGAATGACTCTTGAAATCTAGGGGCTGGAGTAGATTTTGCTCCAGGTACACGGACAGGCGGAGGAGGCGCCTAATTCATGACAAGGCCTGCACCTCGTTATAAATTAAGCTGCATCCTTTGGCAGTGCAGGGGGATATCAAAGACCGGCGTAAAATACCAATCTTTGATAAATGACCCCCACTGGCCCTGATTCATCAAGACTGGTGGCTGCTGCTCCGGTCTTGATGGGGCTTCTTCTGCCAGAGGAGCCATGTCATTTATGAAGAGGTGTGAGAAGTAAATCTATGGCAGCATGGAGCTTCTGTAGATTTCAGTTATTATTTACGCCAGTTTCTGCCCTCGATACGCCACTTTCTTGTAAAATTGGCAAGGGCCGCATAAAATGCTAATTGTGACTAGAAAAGAGGCAATTGCATGGATTTCAGACTTTTTTTTTGTCAGAAACCGGCATAGAGGAAATAATGAATATCCCCCATTATTTGTATTTATACTACATGAACACATATTTTAGCCAATAATTCTGAAACATATGTACAAATATGATAGAAGTAGATAAATTATCAACCGATAGATAGATATGAAATAGATGATATATAGATAGATAGATTGATATGATTATATAGATGATAGATAGAAAGAAGATAGATTGAGATATATAGATATGATTTAGATAGATAGATTGATTGATTGATTGATAGATATGATTAGATAGATGAAAGATAGATAGATAGATATTAGATTGATAGATAATACATGGATAGATAGATAGATAGATATGATTAGATAGATAGATATATAGATAGATAGATAGATAGATAGATAGATAGATAGATAGATAGATAATAAATCCAAAGAACAAGGCAGCACTCCAACTTTAAGTGAAAAGGTGATGACCCAATTTATTTCCCAGGCTGGGAAATAAATTGGGTCATCACCTTTTCACTTGAAGTTGGAGTGCTGCCTTGTTCTTTGGATTTATTATACAGTGGAAGCGACGCCTGTCTTCCCTGAGGATTTGCACCCTGTTCACACCATCAAACTGTGCTGCTGTTTCATCTGTGTTTGTAGATAGATAGATAGAAATAACATAAATTGAGATAGATAGATAGATAGATAGATAGATATTAAATAGATAGAGATAGATAGATATGAGTTAGAGATAGATATGAGATATATAGATATAGATAGATATGAGATAGATATGAGATAGAGATAGATAGATAGATAGATATAGATAGATAGATAGATAGATAGATATGAGATAGAGATAGATTAGATAGATATGAGATAGATAGATTAGATAGATAGATAGATAGATATGAGATAGAGATAGATAGATATATCTATTGATTGAAATGTCAGTGTATATATCAGTTTCTGACAAATTATTAATTTATAAAGGGGTCATGAGATATAAGAAATTACCATCCATAGATATTCATCCTCCAGTCCTTCCAGCACTACACATGGGGCGGAGGAGCTTGTCTTCCCTTCACCAGTCCCCTGCCCTCACCCTCTATATATAATTAGCCTGGCACCCAGGGCACCCACCCCATAGATATGACATAGATATAATATACTTGCTGCCTGCTCTTATTTCTACAGTCCCTTATGGGGGTCACACAGGTTGGATTTTATCTAATTGATTTGCCTCTCTCCATCCCTGCTCTGTAGAATGAAGATACATTCAGCTGAGCCGGATGGGCATAGTAACATCCTAAATATTGCCCAACAACCCTTCAGCCCACAATTCATACATATCTAAAGCCTCCTGAAGTCGACATGCAGAAGATGTGACATTGACTGCAGTTTTCTATGATAAGCATGGATTATAAACCTCTGCATTCCAAGCAAGACACAAGAAAACAGAAGAGGAAAGTACTACCACCCCCAGTCGCGGTGCCCGGTCCTTCCTCCTTGGTGCAGTGCCCAGTCCATCCTCCCCGATGTGCAGCCGTAGCCTCCACCGTCCATTCATTTATCTCTACTGACTGCCCTCATTCCTGAACACCCAGAGAGATTCCTATGGAACTGCCCGGCGCTGTGTTGTCAGTAGAGGGCGCTATGACACAGGTCATGTTTACAAATAACCACCAAATATTTGTAATCAATCCTGGCCTCTATTATACAGACTTACATTCCTGGAGACAATTTACTTCCACTTACTGCATTTCCTCCATCCACCAAGCAGCTCTGATCCTCCTTGTGAATATCCAGCTTGTGTAAGAAGTCTTAAAGGGCTTATCCAAACTATAAACCAGCTTCCCCCTCCTGTGTCCTTCTCCCATACCATGTAGATTGTAAGCCCTCACGGGCAGGACCCTCTCTCCTTCTGTACCAGTCTGTAACTCGTCTTGTCCATGCTTAGTGCAATTGTCTGTATTATGTATGTGCACCCCTTCTCATATGTACAGCGCTATGGAATGAATGGGGCTTTAATAATAAATAATAATAATAATAAACATGTCCCCCAATGCCTGGGACCCACATATTGATTATACTTACCCCGCTCCCCAGCATCCCCATCACTCCTGATCCCCGCACGGCCGCCGCTGCATCTCCCCGTCGCTCAGATCAAAACATTCAGCGCCTGCATGGGGGGGGGGGCGGACCAGCCTATAGCAGGCCGCGACAGGAACGCGCCTCCCTAGCATCACCTGAGCGGGGTAAGTATAATCTATATGAGGGGCTCGGGCATTGGGGGGCATATTTTATAGTTTGGATAACCTCTTTAAGGACAATTTTTCCCGGGCAAAAAAGTATGCAAAGGCTACATGCACACAACCGTATGTGTTTTGCGGTCCGCAAATTTTTTTTGCAGATCCATTGTAACAATGCCTAAAACAGACAAGAATAGGACATGTTATATTTTTTTTGCGGGGCTACGGAACGGACATACAGATGCGTATAGCACACGTTGAAATGAATGGGTCCGCATCCTAGCCGCAAAAAAAAAACGGAACGGACACGGAAACTAAATACGTTAAAAAACGGAACGGACACGGAAACTAAATACGTTTGTGTGCATGAGGTCAAATAGATAATTTCCAGAAGGATAAACTGTCTCTCTAATGCCACCTACAGGGACATAGCCCTTAAAGGGGTTGTCCATTACATTTTTTTTGGTAAATGCCAGTGTAAAGGCATTTCATAGAGAAGCCAACCCCTTTAATGGATAGACCACTGATATGTGATTGGCAAGGGTCCAACACCCCGTACCCCTAGCCGATCAGCTCTTTCAGAGTAGCTCAGGTGCAGAGACTACACAGCTCCGTCGTGGATAGAGCTGGTTTACTGCGGTATTCACTACAGTGGAAGCAGCGCTCCGGAACTGCCCTTAAACAGCTGATTGGCAGGGGTGCGGGCTGTTGGACATATTGTTGGTCTATCTTGAGGATAGGCAAAAACTACAGATCCCAGCATGCCTGACTTGGAAGTGATGTAATGGCGACACAGCGACACATTTTCTACTGTGCATAGGCTAGACCAGGGATTTAGGACATGCTCAGTAGAAATCAAGGGACGGGAGCACAATGTACTGACACAGTCTATAGTGGGCATGCAGCACGCATGGATTCAGGGCACGTGTATTTAGTAAGTTTAACATTAGATCATATGATTGATTTTATATACAGTCATGTCCATAAATATTGGGACATCGACACAATTCCAACATTTTTGGCTCTATACACCACTACGATGGATTTGAAATGAAGCGAACAAGATGCGCTTTACCTGCAGACTGTCAGCTTTAATTTGAGGGTATTTACATTCAAATCAGGTGAACGGTGCAGGAATTACAGCAGTTTGCATATGTGCCTCCCACTTGTTAAGGGACCAAAAGTAATGGGACAGAATAATAATCATAAATCAAACTTTCACTTTTTGATACTTGGTTGCAAATCCTTTGCAGTCAATTACAGCCTGAAGTCTGGAACGCATAGACATCACCAGACGCTGGGTTCCATCCCTGGTGATGCTCTGCCCGGCCTCTACTGCAACTGTCTTCAGGTCCTGCTTGTTCTTGGGACATTTTCCCTTCAGTTTTGTCTTCAGCAAGTGAAATGCATGCTCAATCGGATTCAGGTCTGGTGATTGACTTGGCCATTGCAGAACATTCCACTTCTTTCCCTTAAAAAACTCTTTGGTTGCTTTTGCAGTATGCTTTGGGTCATTGTCCATCTGCACTGTGAAGCGCCGTCCAATGAGTTCTGAAGCTTTTGGCTGAATATGAGCAGATAATATTGCCCGAAACACTTCAGAATTCTTCCTGCTGCTTTTGTCAGCAGTCACATCATCAATAAAAAACAAGAGAACCAGTTCCATTGGCAGCCATACATGCCCACGCCATGACACTACCACCACCATGCTTCACTGATGAGGTGGTATGCTTAGGATCATGAGCAGTTCCTTTCCTTCTCCATACTCTTCTTTTCCCATCACTCTGGTACACGTTGATCTTGGTCTCATCTGTACATAGGATGTTGTTCCAGAACTGTGAAGGCTTTTTTAGATGTCGTTTGGCAAACTCTAATCTGGCCTTCCTGTTTTTGAGGCTCACCAATGGTTTACATCTTGTGGTGAACCCTCTGCATTCACTCTGGTGAAGTCTTCTCTTGATTGTTGGCTTGCACACATACACCTACCTCGTGGAGAGTGTTTTTGATCTGGCCAACTGTTGTGAAGGGTATTTTCTTCACCAGTGAATGTATTCTTCGGTCATCCACCACAGTTGTTTTCCGTGGTCTTCCGGGTCTTTTGGTGTTGCTGAGCTCACAGGTGCGTTACTTCTTATTAAGAATGTTCCAAACAGTTGTTTTGGCCATGCCTAATGTTTTTGCTATCTCTCTGATGGGTTTGTTGTGTTTTTTCAGCCTAATGAAGGCTTGCTTCCATTTTGGTGGTGTATAGAGCCAAAAATGTTAAAATTGTGTCGATGTCCCAATATTTATGGACCTGTCTGTATTTATAAAACAAGCATGAAACCTCTTTGAGACTCCTTGAAACAGCAGTCTACAGATGGGTCTCTGGTTGGGATGAAATCCCTAGTCATGTTAAACATTTACTTACAGTGAAGCTACCTATAGGTGGCACTAGACAGTTTTCTTCCTTCTGGAGGAGAGCTGATTTGCATATGAGAGCAGCATGGAGGGCCCTTATATACCTCCCATCCCTTTCCTTGAAGGATTCCATTGTTTGTTACTGTTGATATTTCTGAGAAGGAAATGAGAAGTTTCTCCATGGGCCCTAGGTTCAAGAGAAGACGGCGATTCATTTATTACAGCAAAAATAAATACCTTGACAACTGAACAATTGTCCCTCCAGAACATATAATGGGGAACATGAGGGAGAAAACATTTTAAAGCTCCCACCTTGAGCAAACTTTGGCAAAGCCAGTCTCATCCAGCATACCATCCCAAATGGCTCATATCTACCAGTCAAAGACAGACAAAAGCCAATGCCACCTGCCATGTACCACCAGCCAGTCAACAAAATTAGCCAAGAGATGAAAGAAGCAAATGTCATCCATGACAGCCACAGTCCGTGGGCTGCACCCTTAGGCCTTGTCAAAAAGAAGGACAAATCTATCCGATTGTGCGTGGACTACAGAAAAATCTATAGCATAACGCATAAAGACACATATCCATTACCACACTTAGAAGAGACTCTAACCGCACTTGAATCTGCTGTTTCCTTTTCCACCTTGGACTTAACCAGTAGATATTGGCAATTACCCATGGCACCTGAAGACACATAAAAGAATGCTTGACCACTTATATTTGCCTGTTTGAGTTCAACTACATGCCCTACTCAAGCCAGAATCCAAGTATCTGGGACACTTCAGTGCAGAAGGTGTGAGGCCAGACCAGAGAAGGTAGCCATGGTCCAGAACTGGGAGAAGAAGAAGCTCACAGAACCACCTTTTCTTGGATACCCTGACCAGCCATTTGATCTGCACATCCATAAAAGCAAGAAAGGCCTGGGAGTTGTCCTGTCCTAAGTTCATCCTGGGAAAGAAAGAGTCACGGCAGCCAATCCCTTAGAGAAACCAAAGTTTAAGGACTACCTAGTGGCAATACTCTTTGCCGTCTACACAGACAGTAATCCACTAGCCCAGGGATGGCCAACCTGAGGCTCTCCCGCTGTTGCAAAACTACAACTCCCAGCATTCCCAGGTTACCTACAACTATCAGCCTACAGTAGGGCATGGTGGGAGTTGTAGTTTTACAACAGCTGGAGAGCCTCAGGTTGGCCATGCCTGCACTAGCCCATCTAAACAGTGCCTGGGGCCCAAGGGCAAAGGTGGGCCTCTATGCTCTCAAACTTCGACTTTGTGGTCAAGAACTGGACTGGCAAGTCCAACAAAAATGCTGATGCTCCTATCCAGACTACTTGCAAAGGAAAATTCTATCGTGTCAGATGACAACTGGGAAGAAGTTAAGATGTCATCCTTTCATACCAGATCTGCCAAGCTGAACACCACTAGAGTCAAGAAACAAGCTCAGAAAGCTGCCGGTTTGCAACAGCAGTCGATTCTAAACAACTACTAGAAAAAGGACTTTGGATCCAACTACAGAGCAAGAACCATGTCATTAACCATGCAAGATTACTTTACAAGCAGAAGAATTCCATAGAGAATCCGGAGAGGCAAAGCAGACCCAGAATTGACCCGCCTATGATAAGAAAGAAAGGAAACAACTCTTCATCCAAAATGGTCTACTGCTTTGGAGAACTCTTGGCCCTGTCACAAATGAACGTCTACACCAAGAAGTAGTACCTCACAGAGATGTTAACATTTTCCTAGAGATCTACCACAAAGCTATCAGACACCGATTCCACTGGATTGGAATGAGGCAAGACACAGAAACCTGGTGCCATGAATGCCCGACATGTGCTGTGAGTAGAGGAGAGAAGCACAACCAGAAGGCATCTGTACATCCAATCGTGAGTAAAAGACCACTGGAGATTGTAGCAATAGACCATGTCAAGTTGGAACCCAGTGGGTCCGGATACACATTTGTCATGACCATCATCAACCACTTCACAAAATTTGTGATTGCTGTCCTAGTCCGAGACCTAACCGTAAAAACCTCTGTAGCCGCTTTGTGGAAAATCTTCCTGTTACCCAATGGAAATACAGACAAAATCATAATCGACCATGGTTCTGCATTTGAGTCTCAAGAACTTTCTTCCTTGTACAACTGCCACAAATTGAGGACTATGTCTACCATCCTCAAGGCAATGGCCTATGGCAATGAACTAAACCCTGATAAACATGCTGAAAGCTGTACTGCCTGACAAAACAAGTAATTGGCCAATGCTCCTACCAGAACTGGTATTCCTCCACAACACCACCACCCACTGTTTCACCAGATATACACCTTACTGTCTGCAGTGAACCCATCACCTCAGACTGAATTGGTCAAAGGATACCAATGACGACTAGAATATGCTAAATGGATTCTTAATGCCAGAATGGAAAGTTCTCATCAGAAATAGAGACAGGACTATGACCAAAATGCCAAAGCTGAACGACTTAAGATTGAAGACCAAGTCTGGCTTAAAAATAACCATCATTCCACTAACTAGATTGCAAGTGGGAGACATAACTCTATATCTTAACTGCAATTCCACATCCTGTTACAGACATCTATGAAATAACCCAAGAAGGCTGAGGTACTCAGATTGTCCAAATTGTAACAGGCTAAAGCTGTGCCTATCTTGGAAGTGAAATAGTCACCAGAACTTCCCAGGTGACGGGTCCTTGATTCAGTGCCGGAACAAGCATCAGTACTCGATCCACTACAGTGGTTCCATCCTGAGATCCGTGATCTGTCTCATGGTTTCAAGTCACAGCCCTCCAATTTCTAAACAACCTGCAGAAGTCTCTATTCCAGATGAGCTGAGAGAACCAGTAACCAGTCCTCCCAATACCGAACCACCATTGAGAAGATCCAAGAAATTTATCTAAGGTAAGCTACCTGAACAGTGCCTGGACTAGAGCTCTTTGTGAAATGTTCTGCAACATTCAAGTAAAATACCCAAAGAAAAGACTCTGACGCACTAGACCTCTTTGTGAAATGTTATGTAATATTTAAGTAAAGTACTCAAAGAAAAAACTCTAATATATCAGAGCTCTTTGAGAATTATTTGGAAACGTTTTAGTTTAGTGCCTATTGTGAAAGACTCAAACGCACCTGAGCTACTTTGCAACGTTCCTTTTAAAGGTTCCAACATTATAGTCAGGGAATGGACTTTAATAAATCTAAGTCCCCTGAATAGCTATTGTATTGTTGCATTAGACGTGAACTATATATACTGTTATAGCCATGCACTGTCTTTGTGGACGTTATCCCTAACTAACAGAAGGACCAGGCTTCACTCGGGTATATTTCATCTATTTCATTTAATGTTTGTGTGTGTTAAAAGATATCAACAGTATCCCCCATAACAGTTACCTCTCCAGCATCCCGCCCTTTTAACAGTGAATTCCACAGTCCCCCACCCCATAACACTGACCCCCCCACAGTGCCCCGCCACTTTAAAATAGAACCTCCACAGCAGCCCATCCCCTTAAGGCCTCTTTCACACTTGCGTTGTCCGGATCCGGCGTGTACTCCACTTGCCGGAATTACACGCCGGATCCGGAAAAACGCAAGTGTACTGAAAGCATTTGAAGACGGATCCGTCTTCAAAATGCTTTCAGTGTTACTATGGCAGCCAGGACGCTATTAAAGTCCTGGTTGCCATAGTAGGAGCGGGGAGCAGGGGAGCGGCATACTTACAGTCCGTGCGGCTCCCGGGGGGTGCTCCAGAGTGACGTCAGAGCGCCCCATGCGCATGGATGACGTGCCATGCGATCACGTCATCCATGCGCGTGGGGCGCCCTGACGCCACTCTGGAGCGCTCCGGGAGCCGCACGGACAGTAAGTATACTGCTCCCCCGCTCCCCGCTACACTTTACCATGGCTGCCAGGACTTTAGCGTCCCGGCAGCCATGGTAACCATTCAGAAAAAGCTAAACGTCGGATCCGGCAATACGCCGAAACGACGTTTAGCTTAAGGCCGGATCCGGATCAATGCCTTTCAATGGGCATTAATTCCGGATCCGGCCTTGCGGCAAGTGTTCAGGATTTTTGGCCGGAGCAAAAAGTGCAGCATGCTGCGGTATTTTCTCCGGCCAAAAAACGTTCCGGTCCAGAACTGAAGACATCCTGATGCATCCTGAACGGATTTCTCTCCATTCAGAATGCATTAGGATAAAACTGATCAGGATTCTTCCGGCATAGAGCCCCGACGACGGAACTCTATGCCGGAAGAAAAGAACGCAGGTGTGAAAGAGCCCTAACTTTGACTTTCACAGCAGTCCGCCCCTTTAACAGCGAGTTTCACAGCACCCCACTCTCTTGACAGTGACCTCCTCAGGGGTCCGCCCCCTTAACAGTGACCTCCACTGCAGCCTGCCCTCTTAACAGTAACATCCAGAGTGAACACCTCTTTAACAGTGACCTCCACAGTGCCCTGCCCGTTTAACATTGAATTCCACAGTCCCCCACCCCTTAACACTGACCCCCCCACAGTGCCCCGCCACTTTAAAATGGGACCTCAACAGCAGCCCATCCCCTTAACTTTGACTTTCACAGCAGCCCGCCCCTTTGACAGTGGGTTTCACAGCACCCCACTCCCTTGACAGAGACCTCCTAAGGGGCCCGCCCCCTTAACAGTGACCTCCACAGTCACTGTTGCCTTAACAGTGACCTCCACATCAGTTACCCCTTTAATAGTGGCCCCTGCCCCTTTAACAGTGACCTCCACTGTGGCCTGCCCCCTTAACAGTAACATCCACAGTGGACGCCTCTTTAAGGGCTCATTCAGATGGCCGTAAGCTGTCCGCAAAAATGCGGATCCGTTTTTTTGCGGACAGTTCAGCATGTCCGCAAAAAAACGTATTGCATTCCGTTTTTTGGATGATCCATAGACTTCAATAGGGCCATGTCCTGATTTTTACGGACAAGTATAGGACATGTTTCATTTGTTTTGCGGAGCCGTGGAATGGAAAAGGGCCCCATAGAAGTGAATAGGTCAGTATCTAATCCGCAAAAAAAACGGATCCGCATTTTTGCAGACAGCATACGGCCGTCTGAATGAGCCCTAACAGTGACCTCCACATTGCCCGCCCCTTTAACAGGGACCTTCACAGTGCCCTGCCTCTTTAATGCTAGGGCTACATGACGACATGTGTCGCGCGACATTTTGTCTCAACAATTTTTATAATGATAGGCTATGGTGTCGCACTGCGATATGTGACATGCTGCGACTGCGACACGACAGTCGCAAAAAATCCATCTACCTGTCGCGTTGCTTTTGCAGCATGTCACATGTCGCAGTGCAACACCGTAGACTATCATTAGAAAAATTGTCGCGCGACATTGGTGCGACATCAATGTCGCGCAACACATGTAGCAGTGTAGTTGTGCCCTATGTGTTGTGTGACTTATGTCATCGTGTAGCCCTAGCCTAAAGTTGACCTACAGCATTGAAGAAAAATGACTGGGTTGTTATGGAAACCTGGAGTAAAACTGTGTGTATGTGGAGACTAAGGGCTTTTCTATTGGCTGATAAGGGACATGTGACCGTGTTAGGATATGAAGAGAAAGACTTGCAGGAACGGTACGTCCTAGAGAGCTGTGACCCCCACAAGATTTCTTTCCAGGTAGCAAGGGATGTGTATACCAAGTTTAATTGAAATAGATGATTGCGATTTTGAGTGATCGCGGAACATACATATATACGTCCTTCTATTTATAGAAGAAGAAGAAGATTATCATCACCAATTTTCAGCCATTCTGCAGCTGCTATATGCCCAGTTTCCAACTGCCACAAAGCGAAAAAATGCCTAGGCTGTATATTATTGTGCATGTGCCTTAAAGGGGTTGTCTCATCATAGACAATGGGGGCATATCGCCAGTGGTGGGACCCGCACCTATATCGAAAATGGAACCCTGCAAGGTGGTGGCTGAAGGGCTCCGGTCCAGCCACCACCAAGCCAGCTGCCCATAGTAGTGAATGGGAGCATACCGCGCATGCGCGGCCCTCGCTCCCATTCATTTCTATGGGGCTGATGGAAATAGTCGAGCCAGTGCTCGGCTATTTTCGCCTATTTTCCCAGCTGTGGGACCCGCACCTAAAGGCAATGGGGGCATATCCTAGCGATATGCCCCCATTGTCCATGATGAGACAACCCCTTTAACCTTTCTCTTGCAGCAAAAAGTCAAGAGAAAGGAGCCAGCCAAGTCTGGTGTCTTTGGGTTTCTGCATGCTGTTCTGCAGAGGAACTAGATGCCAAATAAGCCGGGGATGGCTTGTGTCACAATAGAGGGGCATGCTGTACCCCAGAACAGGGTCACTGCAAAGGATTGACTAATGTAATGTTGTATTACCAAGTTAAATGTTGAGATTTGTTATGTCTGTGTACCTAATGGCATTGTATAGGTTAAGGATTAACACCTTGGCTCATCCTAGATCACCAGGGGAAGGACCTGGGTGCTCCTCCAGGTAAGTCAGTGAGGAGTCTAGTTCTGCCTGAGGAACAGTGAAGGGCTATATGTGCAAGCTCCTCAGAGCTAGGCCTGGGTTCAGGAACCTTCATCTCTGAGATTTCTATGGCCAAAGAAATTAGAAGGTCCAGAATCTACAAGGCTGCAAGGAGCAAGGTATTGTGCATGTTTATGGCAGAGAGACCTTACTACTGTGAGAGGGAACATTGCTAACGTACCCTTGCATGCTTAGAGATGGTCTGGCCAGCTGTATCTTAAATCTGTACCTCTCAGTCCCGGATTTTTCAGAAGTGCTTAACAAGAACCTCACTGCCTGCCTAAGGTTCTGCAGAGAGACTTCAGACAGGGAGAAAAAGTACTGAAACCTCATTGCTGCTGCTGTGTATATGCTGCTATTGGGGACAACTTTCAATGCCTTGGAACTGTGCTTTGATATTGTCAGATGTACTACTACTCCCACTCTGCACTTTAGTAAAGAGATACTTATTTGTTGATACCAACTGGCCTGGTTACTGACTCCACTATTCTTGGGCCACTGCATCTACCCTCCTGTCTTGTACCCAGACCAACACCTAACATCAAGGACACCCCATCTACCACCAGGCAGGACCCTCAATATCAAGCTGTGCCACAAGGGAAGAAAGGGTGTGCCCTCCAGTGACTGCATGCCCAAAGGGAGAGCCAGAGGAAGAGACTACCATTGTGAACTGTGAGTACCACTACCACCCTCAGGGACACGGCAACTGCCATCCTCCTCGACTCCCCTCCAGGTCGCTGCAAGTGTCGTACTCCATCAGTCCTATAGACCTTGAATGGAGACACAGTATTCAACACAATTAGAATTTTCCACTGTAATCCCATTATTGATGACATCAGTGTCATTAGCCATGCTAGTGTTGCCCAAATATTAGGAAATCTGAGCCGATTACAATCTTTTTAGATCAATGGGTCATCACCGTTTGACCAACATAGGGCTATGATTACCAGTAATGGACAGTCACCATGATGACCTGTATCAACACAATCATGGAAACCTATATGAAAACTACATAAATGCTGTTAAAATATAAAGTATTCATCATTCTGACAACGGTAATTAATTTTGGAGCAGATGCACCATCGACGTACGCCGCGAGATTAGAGGAACTGCAACTTGGGCTCGCTACCAAAATCCCCATCGAGTGTGAAATGTAATCTTATGGCCTCAAATGGCGGAGCTGAGGCATGCGGTCCTGAGATGCTGGGCAAAAAGTGCCATTTGCTGGTATGGCCGATGCTAATTAGTAATGTCAGAATAAGTGTGGCAAGTAGAATTAGGGCTTGACATTGATTTGCGGCATGTGCTTCTATTGCTATTAAGGGATAGCTTACACCAAAAACCTAATTTACAGAGTAAACAAAGTCGACTGCATTTCCAAACCATCGCCATCCCCAGGTTGGTTAATGATTTAGCAGAATGAACCTTAGGATGATGTCATTGGGGGTTTTATAATTGGCTGCCAACAGTAAGTTTTCATAATTTTTTTTATATTTGCTTGGTGAAAGCTAAAAGAAGCACAGCTAGCATTCAAGGAAAGGAAGAGAGAAGGCAGTCACTGCAGCATCAGCCCCACCACCAATACTGGTGTCTTCTAGTATTGTAGGGTGTCCTTCAGGCCACTCGGATACAAGGACCTAGGTACAACTGCTACTTCTTCACCCTCAGCAGGTACACTGTTGCCCCTAAAGTAACCAAATGCCACAGATTTCAGGCTAAGGGCACCTACCTTCCAAAGGAATCCAACACACAACAGCATGGTGGCCCAACGGTTGGCACTGTTGTCTTGCAGTATTGGGTCCTGGGTTTGACAGAGGACAATATCTGCACGGAGTTTGCATGTTTTCCTCATGTTTCCATGAGTTTCCTCTGGTTTCTTTTAAACATACTCTTAGATTAACTGGCTTTGATAAATGTGTCCCTTGTGTGAATGAATAGGGAAATTAGATTGTGAGCCCAATTAGGGAGCAGAAATGGATATGTGAATGGTGACCATCTCTGTAAGTCCTATGGAATATGGTGGCATCTATTCTTGTCCTCCAAATGGACAAGAATAGGACATGTTCTATCCTTTTTGGGCTGTGGACAGGACACAAGGATACAGACAGCACAACTTATGGGGTCTCTAAGATGGATGCCTCTGAGGGTCTGGGTGTTGTGACCATAATAACAAAGCCTAAATGGAGCTATAGCGACTGTGTGACATGACCCATGTTGTCCTTTTCTGGTAAGTCTATATAGGGGTACGCTCTGCAGCTTCCATGAGGGTGGTGGAGAAAGGCAGGGTTAGACTTAGCCCAAAAGAGCCTAGTATTTTACATGGTAAATGGGTGGTCCTATGATAGTACATTGGGACCCTGAAGCTTCAACTTATGCTTCTGAGTGGTGTGAACGCCATCCCTCACCAAAGTACTACTACTACTGCAGCAGCGCACATGAGCCCTGTTCATATGCTGGCCAGAAGTTAACAAGACGGCGAACGGAAGACCATTGAACGGAACCAGGGTCACCAGAACAGAGCATCAGGGAGCAGGTGTGTGCAATTCGGTATCATGTGCTACAGGCCGGTTGGGACTGGTCCATCAGAGTCCCAGAGAATCCTCCGGTGGGCCCAAGCTCTGACAATAATGGACCTTAAAAGGGTTTTCCAGGATTTTTTATACTGATGACCTATTCTCAGGATAGTAAAGAAAAGTCATAAAGAGCAGCACCCATGGGCCTAATCGACCTTTCTGGAATGCAACAGCCAAACCACGACCGCAGATCCTCAGCAGTCCATAGATTAGTAATCAAACAACAGATGATGGCAGCATCTCCAGATGTTCCTTTTTATTCTTCATACTTACAGGAATGTGTACAAACAGAGCAAAAATGCAACGTTTCGGCTACAAAGTAGTCTTTGTAGCCGAAACGTTGCACTACTTTGTAGCCGATACGTTGCATTTTTGCTCTGTTTGTACACATTCCTGTAAGTACGAAGAATAAAAAGGAACATCTGGAGATGCTGCCATCATCTGTTGTTTGATGACTACTCTCAGGATAGATCATCAATATCTGATCGGTGGGGGTCCAACAGCATTGCTTCCTTCTCAAACACCCGATCGGCAGGAGTCCCCGTTGTCCCCTACCGATCGGATACTGATGACCTATCCTGAGGATAGGTCATCAGTATTAAAAACTCGTAAAACCCCTTTAAGGTCCTATATACACAAAGGATGGGCCCTCAGAATCATTTCCTATTAAAAAGGGCCACAATCCTGGAAAACCTCTTTACGGCCTATGCATTGTCCTCTAATGGAGCAATAGCAATAAATAGAGACCCCCATTATTACAGAGTCTATTGTGGCAGTGGTGCACTATAGGACGGGTGTGGGTGCACATTTCTCGGGATGTCAGCTCTTGTTTACACTGTTTTACTGAAATAGTTACTTTTGTTATAGTTTCTGTATTGATAACGCATTTCCTGCCCCGATTCTGTTGTCTGGCTTCAGTGGCGTTCAGTGAAAGATAAGCCCATCTCTTAATGCACAGGGCGAGCGCCCTAGTCAGAGCCATACATCACCGGGGAGGGAACCTATTATTCCACAGGACAAACAGAACCCGTCTCTGCCCACAGCTTTGTATAGAGAGGGCTCTGCATGTAAGATTCACGTTGTTTGTTTTTACTCCGAGTCTTAGAGAACAATCGTTCCTTAACACGCCTTGTGTCTGAGACATTTTCCACTTTCAATTGACTTGTGTTCAGAGCGGAAGCTGCGACATCTCACCCACAAACGAAACGTTGCGCTCAATGACAATTAGAAAGAGAGGCCCATGAGTTATGATGAGGTCCCGCCAGGTGTTACACTGTGACAAACATTCAGGTGTGCTCTGAAAGCACACAGCCGGGGAGGGGCGAGGGGGATGTAGCCCTGTTCATCCTGAGCCTCCTGGTTCCTGAGTGTAAGGTCAGACCAAGGGCACAGCTACAGAGTTGCCAAACTTGGAGTTGCACCAGGGCCCAGGTATCTAACAGGCACAAAGAAGCCAAATGAAGCCCACATCTGATAATTCGACAGTTCCAGTCAGGTCAAGCCACCCGATTTTCTGTGGAGTCTTCCTATCTTCAGCCTTCCTCACCACCTGGTTGATCTGGGGAGGGGGTGCTGCATGGGTCCCCTTCATGCATAAAAAGAAATAATAATAATTTTTCAAAAATCAACTCTTGTCTATTGACTTGAAGGTGTATTCCCAATTCAGACATTAATGGCATATCATTAAGCTAGGTGCGCGTACCACCTCAAAGACTCGCTCCTATCCCTAGAACGGGCCCCCACCCCAAGCCATGCATCCGTAGTCACTTCTGGGAGTTCTGCAAATAGCCAAGCGCCAATCCATCTATTTCCAGCAGTCCCATGAATGGAGAGGTGGCCAGTCTTGTGCAGTGCAGTCTCGATTCGCCGCCAGAGGTGAGACCCGCACCTTTCTGACATACATGGCATATGCTTGTTATATGCCATCAATGTCTGAGATAGGGATACCCCCGTAGTGGCCAGTATACCATCCTTGCTCCCAGTTCTTGTAGAGCTTTTTTTCTGTCTGACGTGGGGTCTGAATTGGGATCTTATATTAACAGGACATATTATGTAACATAAGGGTGTTTGCCTTTATTTAGGAGTCTGAAATCAATATAAGGGTCTGATATTAATATTGGGGCTTAAATATATTTAGGGGGTCTTGTGTGAGGCCTGAAGTTAATTCTGGTCTATGGTCTGATATTAATAAAGGTGTCTGAATTAGAATCTGATATTAACATAATGGGGTCTAAATTTATTTATGGGATTGGCCTGGAGTCTGATATTAATTTATTTGTGTTATTAATATTGGGAGTTTAAATATATTCAGTGGGTCTGGGGGAGTTCTGAGTATATTTAGACATGCGGTCGAAATGGCCACTCTCATTTTTGCCACATGGGCGTTTCTATGTTGTCAGCTCTACAGTTCTGTCTGGTGCTTTTTACTCTATGTGGGCACAGGTAACATTATCTTTAACTCCTCAGGGGAGGGGCACCAAACTGAATCTGTGCCTGTCTTCATGCGTTTATAAGGGGAAATGTCCCTCCTACTTATAAGCATCAGTGATACAGGAGAAGGAACTTCCTACAAAACCAATATGTGACAGAATAGACCTGCAGGAGGCAGTGGCGTACATGGAGAAGTAAGGGCCCAGAAGTAAGGGCCCCATAGCAAGGATCAAACCAGGCCCACCACACAAGACAGAAGGGTTTCTGTCTAAACCCCTTTCAATGACCCTTGGGCCATTTTGCCACCGCTTTATTTGCTAAAAGTTGAGGGTAGAGTCCTGACCAAGTTTTCACCTCCATTAGAAGAGGAGATAATCCCAACTAAGACTGGGGCCCTTCTTGCCCTGGGCCCCATAGCAGTCGCATGGTCTGCCGCTATGGTTACACCCCTGGCAGGTGGAGAAGAGCAGTGCCTAAGTGGCGACGCTCATCTCTGTATAATCATCAGGTTCTTGAAAACCTATTCCAGTGTTATATTGCTTAACACAGTCATAGACCTGGTGGGACCTGCGTCACTTTTCCATCTGTTATCATTTTGATGTTCCAGTTTGCATGTATAACTATTCTACATAAAAAGTTGAGTAACTTTGTGAATACATTGTGTTTTATATCTTGTATTGATCCCAAGTTAGAGTCTGTATTATATCCCAAAGCTGCATTTACAATACTGCAGGCTTCAGAGCTGAAATCTCACAGTATTCCTTGCTGGCTCAATGTCTATGCAAACTACTGAAAGATGATCTGTAAATCAAGATCTGATGTAGGATAATTTTCCCACTACACTGCAAGGACTTAGGAAAGCTGTTAGGAGTGCATCTATCAACGGGCTTGTTGACTGTTTCCAATAAACAGGATCTGCAAAGTGCACGTAGTGCCATATATGTACAAAGTCGCTCTAATTTGTAATGTTTTGTAATGGCTTTAGAATGGAGTTCGGGGCATGCTTACTATTTGAATCTACATAAAAAGGCACTTTGTAAAAAAGTTGCATTGGAAACAGTCAACATGCTGGTTGTCAGACACGCCCTTGACAGCTTAGTGTCACACAATTACCTCCCGGTATACATGCACAAAAGGCATGCCTTAAAATGTGACTTTTTGCGCCAAAATTTCTGTAGTAAAAATTTGAAACGAAGTAAGGCTGCTAAAAGTTGGCTTCAACTTTTTTGACAGGCATTCTGTATGTGCGCCAGATTTATCACACAAACTGAGCCACTGTGCTAATTCTGGGGCACCATGTACACTGGAAAATGGCGGTTAGAGGTGGACATTCGCATTATACAACCCCTCGATTTAGCTCAGCGTGAACAGGTTATTTGGACAAGAGCACTCAATACAAATGCTCCACAGGGTTAGAGTCTCTACAGATACATTCATCGGGGAGGGGACCACCCAGGTTTCCTTCTATGTTCCAGTGAATGCAGGAATAACAGACTGATCCTTACCCACTGAGCACAGAGCCGGTTACACCAGGTCTCCCTCCAGCACATTTCTGAGCTGCCACTTCCATCCACTTAGGGAGTGACAGATGAATACAAATCTTGTCTCAGCAGCGTCCACCTGGCACTATTCAGGTTGCAGACGGGCTTAATGATTCTGACACGGATCCACTTAGCGGTGAAATATAGCGGCCATGTTAAATATACCATTCGGGGGGACAGTCCTGCTGTACGTCTGTGATCTGCTGTATACATGAACTGGAGGGGGTCTGTAAATTATAGGAATTAAGGTACAAACACCTAGTACATACTAATCCATAAGAGCAAAACCATAAATCAGGATATTTCTCTCCCCAGTATAATCTGCGCGGGCATGCTCACTTCTTTCCAATACTCCCATAGACTATAATGGTAATATAATGGGGTGTCCGCCTCTCCAGTGCCTTCCATATGCTGCTACCTATCCTATCAAATGATACATTTTTTCCATTTTTTTTTTTTTTTTTTTGCTGTTGTAGAGTTTATTTTTCTTGTTTATTATGAGTTCACACTTTATTTGTAAATATTAACTTTATGATTTTTTTTGTCTTTTTTAGAGAGGTATTTCCATCTGGGACGTTTATGACATATTATTATTTATTATTAAAGCGCCATTCATTACACGTCGCTGTACATAGGATAAGGGGTGTGCACATAATATAAAACAATTGCAACAAGCATGAACAAGATAAGTTACAAACTGGCACAGAAGACGAGAGGACCCTGCCTGCGAGGGTTTACGATCTACGGGATTGGGGAAGCATACAATAGGTGAGGGTAAAGATGGTCATACGGCGGTATAGAGGCAGCAGGGTTACTGTAGGTTGTAGTCTTGTCTGAAGAGCTGGATCTTCAGGTTTCTTTTGAAGGTTTCCACTGTATGGAGGGGACAGGCCGTGGACGGTCTTGTATGTCATAGTGTTTTGTACTGGATTCTCTGGGCAACGGGACTGGAAGAGAGAAGAGACAGGAGAGTAACGGGGGAGAGGTGGATGTCTGGCAGCAGGAATGAGGATAGATTGGAGGAGTGTGAGGGTGGTAGATGGGAGGCCACAATGGAGGATGTTACAGTAGTCTAGGCGGGAGGTGATGAGGGCACGTGCAAGCATTTTTGCAGACTCCTGATTGAGGAATGTGCCGATCTGAGAGATATTTTTGGGTTGGAGGCGGCAGGAGGTAGAAAGGCTTGGATATGAGGTTTAAAGGACAGAGAAAAATCAAAGTTTACTCCAAGGAGGCGGACTTGTGGGACCAGGGACAGTGTGATCGTTTTGTTGGGGAGGCTGAGTGAGATGGGGGAAAGAAAATAGATTCTCTTTTCTCCATTATATGTTTTAGAAAGCGAGAGGAGAAGGAAGGAAGATATAGAAGATAGACATTGTGGGATTCTGGATTTTGAGGAGGTGATATCTAGACCAGAGATTAATTCTGTTTGTACATTTGTGTCCTTTGCATATAAATGATACTGAAAGCCATGGGACTCTATGAGCTGTCCCAGGCCGAAGGTGTAGATTGAGTAGAGCAGGGTTCCTAAGACAGAGTCTTGAGGAACACCAACAGAGAGGGGACAAGACGAAGAGGTGGTGTGTGAGTGGAGGACACTCAATGTCAGATAGGATATGCCATAAATATCTGATAGGTTCGGGTTCCACCTCTGGAGAATGGGGCACCCCAAGTAAAAGGAGAGCACACCGCAGCGTCCTATACATTCACTTCTATGGGGTTTCTGAAAACTATTTTTTGAAGCCAATAGCAGCTGCGCAAGCACATCCACCCCTCCATTCACCGCTAAGGGACTTCTGAAAATAGTCGAGCAAGCACTCAATGACTGGAGTGTGGGTGAGCTCTGGATATAGGAACAGATTCAGGAGGTGGATCTCACGCACCTAATGGACATTTATGGCATGTCCTATGAACAAAGCCATAAATGTCTCACATGGGAATACCCCTTTAAGGTTTAATTACTGTTTCTAAATGTAAATGATGCCGGAGTACCTCTACACCCCTATTTCTGCCATTTTGCAAACACTTGATTTAAAAATGCAGACTACACTTTTAGATTTTACATTTACTAGCCATACATATGCAACATTATGCTGCTTGGGCATGCATTTACTGTACCTATTAAAGTCTCTGGCCACATAGGCATACTCAGGCCTCATGCACACGTGGTCCGCATCTGAGCCGCATTTTTTTGCGGCTCGGGTGCGGACCCATTCACTTCAATGGGGCCGCAAAAGATGCGGACAGCATTCCGTGTGCTGTCCGCATCCGTTGCACCGTTCTGTAGCCCCTGCTAAAATATAGCATTTCCTATTCTTATCTGTTTTGCGGACAAGAATAGGCATTTCTACAATGGCCCGCCCGTTCCGCAAATTGCGAAAGGCACACGAGAAGCTTCAGTTTTTTGCGGATCCACAGTTTGCGGACCGCAAAAAACTGCACGGTCGTGTGCATGAGGCCTCATTGGGAGATTTTCCCAAGTGTATACACCATAGTATACAAATACAGCCTTAGGGCTTGTTCACACGACCGTGTGAAGCCCCTGCCCGTGCTGTGGACCGCAAATTGCAGTCCGCAATGCACGGGCACCGTCCGTGGGGTGGCTGCATGGGGATCGCAGACCCATTCACTTGAGTGGGTCCGCGATCCGTCCGTTCTGCAAAAAGATAGAGCAAGTTCTATCTTTTTGCGGTGCGGAGGCATGGAACAAAACCCCAGAAAGCACTCTGTAGTGTTCCGTAGTGTTCCGTTCCGTGCTTCCGTTTCGCATCTTTGGATTTGCTGACCCACTGACGTGAATGGGTCCGCATCCGTGATGCGGAATGCACATGGAACGGTGCCCGTGTATTGCGGATCTGCAAATGTGTGAATGAGCCCTTAAGCTAGCCATACATATTAGTCTTTTGTTGGCCGAACCCGCCAAGAACAGCGGGTTCGGCCGATATCTCATTTTTGAGGGGAGCGCCTGACAATTATCGGGTGAAATGAATATGTTCAGCGGATCTTTTTGTTCTCCTGGAAGAAGTTTTTCTCTGCTCTCCACATAGAATACACATACATGTTCGGCCATGTGTATGGGGGATGTCAGGAGGGAGTTGGGAGAGATAGCTGTTCGTCCAACAACTATTGAATGTGTTTGGCCGATCTTATACAGGATAGCCCGGGGGCTTTATGATGTGTTCTTTACATGTGAATAGGGATGTTTCTGCAGCATATGCTGGATGTTTGCAAGATCCATTCAGATTACACCTTTCAATGTTTTACAGATATGAGAGTCCTCCATCACAGAGCGAAAGAGAGATGCTTTCTGCTCCGATTTATAGATGGCGACTTGACTGGAGTAAAAGCAGACAAGCCCTTTCGTGATATAGTCATTAAAGGGATACTCCCTTCTAATAAAGCAATGACATAATGCCATCCATTTCTGATCGGTGGAGATGACCATTGGGAATGCTTTAGTAACATAGAAACATAGAATGTGTCGGCAGATAAGAACCATTTGGCCCATCTAGTCTGCCCAATATACTAAGTACTATGGATAGCCCCTGGCCCTATCTTATATGAAGGATGGCCTTATGCCTATCCCATGCATGCTTAAACTCCTCCACTGTATTTGCAGCTACCACTTCTGCAGGAAGGCTATTCCAGGCATCCACTACTCTCTCAGTAAAGTAATACTTCCTGATATTACTTTTAAACCTTTGCTCCTCTAATTTAATACTATGTCCTCTTGTAGCAGTTTTTCTTCTTTTAAATATTCTCTCCTCTTTTACCTTGTTGATTCCCTTTATGTATTTAGCAGTTTCTATCATATCCCCTCTGTCTCATCTTTCTTCCAAGCTATACATGTTAAGGGCCTTTACTCTTTCCTGGTAAGTTTTATCCTGCAATCCATGTACTAGTTTAGTAGCTCTTCTCTGAACTCTCTCCAAAGTACTGTGGCTCCTTGAGGGTAGGTTCACACTGAGTTTTTTTGGAGCACATATTGAGGCAGATTTTCCTGCAGGTTTTTCATCCAAAGCCATAAGGAAGAAGTATAAGTCGTTCCTTTATATTTCCGATTCCTTTCGAATCCACTTCTGGCTTTGATTGTTAAACCTGCAGTAAAATCTGTCTTAAAATCTCCTACAAAAAACTCATTGTGAACCTGCCCTTACTGGTTTCAAGTGGATGGGACTATATACTGCAGTTCCCTATGGCAGCGGGTGGCAGGAATAACAGGGAAAATTTTCAAAAGTTGCTAACGTGGCATTTCTAAAATTGAATCTAACGTAACAAGTCTCGACATGTACACTCGTCCAAATAATAATTTAGATGAACAATCACCCTAATCATTGGGTATCAGACCTTTGAGCACGCAGGAACCTTCCAGACAAACATTCTGTTCGTGAAAAATATAAAATTCCAATAAATTATAAAGACGTATGAATTGAGACAAAAACATGGCTGCTTTCTTCCTTTCAAGGCCTTGTTTGGAATGGCAGCTCAAACATTTCAATTGGGTTGAGAATAAAATCTGATACAGAACCCAAAGACAAGAGCCTTGCTGTTTCTGGAAGAAGGCGGTCATGCGTTTCATTCAGGGAATGTGTCTTCAGAAAATGACCTATTGTTTAAATCCCATTTTAAAAGAATCTATGGTGATTATTTTTAATTTTTTAATGGCAATAACTGTATTGAAAAATAAATAAATAAAATCCTGCAGTTTTTGCACCGGCCGCTAAGCTTAAAGGATTTCTGTCACCAGAATTAACCCTAGCTGACATTAGCGATGTGCTAATGTCAGCTAAACCTAACTAGCCTATCCCTACTTTTATCTATGCCCTTGTTAATTAGCCTCTAGGAGCAGGGGGGGGGGGGGCGTTGTTCTGCTCCTAGAGGCTTTGTTCTCCCACCTTTGTCGCCTCCCTCCAAGTCCTGATTGACAGGGCCAGGCAGCGCTCGCATCCGTCTGCCAGCCCTGTGCTCTGGTGAAATCTCGCGTCGTTCAGTATTCGGCGCAGGCGAGGCGAGGGAAAGACGCTCGCAGGCTGGCAGCTTCCTCACCGCAACTGCACCGAATACTGAACTGTGCAAGATTTCACCAGAGCACAGGGCTGGCAGACAGATGCGAGCGCTGCCCGGCCCTGTCAATCAGGACTTGGAGGGAGGCGACAATGGAGGGAACCCCCCCCCCCCTGCTCCTAGAGGCTAATTAGCATATTATAAACATTAGATTTCTGGGGTAACGGGGGCATAGATAAAAGTAGGGATAGGCTAGTTAGGTTTAGCTGACATTAGCACATCGCTAGCTTAATAGGGTTAAATCTGGTGACAGAAACCCTTTAATAATAGGACGGAGACACTTTCTGATCAATTGTCAGCACTCAGCAGTCATCCCATTACCATTATAGGTAGGAATACTATGACAGATATCACCTATATATAGATAACACGGGATCCACCATTAGCAATAGGTGATATGACAGCTTATCTACTCCCTCTTGACCTCTGCAGAGGTCACAGAGCATGCCTAGAAAACCCTCCTATAGACGTCAATGAGGTCTTCTCCTGTCCATTGTGTCTGTGGTCCATGGTGGCTGCTGTAAAGCATCTTTCTGAATGCTGTTGTCACAACCAGACAGCTGAGAAGCTCTGACAAAAGCCTTTCAGAACCTCCTCCTTGAGTTTTCCTTGTTGTGGTGTTCAGTTCCTCATCTCGTTAGCCTCTCTCAGCTGTCATGTAGTTGGACTCATTGCATCCCTTTAAATTCCACCCCATAATGCATTACTAGGCGGCTTATACTTCTTCCTGGAGTGTGTGTGCATGCTGATCCTATTTCCCAGTCTGCTACTAAGTTAAGTGCTGAACATTTATTTGTTATTTTCTGTTTGCTGGATCCCAGGTGACCCTGACTCCCTCCGTGTCTGGTGTAGGGAGCCGGTGGTCGTGTCCCCTCACTATTGTAGGGTGTTCAGGTGTTATATAGTCAAGGTACGTGGATATGCAACCATCCACCTTTGGGATTTTTGCATAGGCTGAGCAACCAGGGAAAGTGCCAGGTTTTGTGCAGGGGTCTCCCTTTTGGTTCCTTAGCTTTGGATCCAGTGAGTCATATATGCATGTTGCTTTGTCTGGTTTCCTGTACACCGTCCGTGACAGCTGTTAAGAACAACTCAAGCAAGATGGCCGTCCCCATAATCATGTCCAGGAAATAAAATGTAAAAATCTGCAATCAGGAAAAAAAAAGGATATGTGTCTCTATCTGGTTTTAACTGGCAAAAAAGTTTTTGGTGACATTTACTTTTAGGGCACTTTTTACACTAGCGTTTTTCTTTTCCGGCATAGAGTTCCGTCCTAGGGGCTCAAATCCGGAAAAGAACTGATCAGTTTTATCCTAATGCATTCTGAATGGAGAGAAATCCGTTCAGGATGCATCAGGACGTCTTCAGTTCAGTCACTGTACGGTTTTAGGACGGAGAAAATACTGCAGCATGCTGTGGTATTTTCTCAGGCCAAAATTCCGGAACACTTGCCGGAATGCCGGATCTGCCATTATTTTTATATTGAAATGCATTAATGCCTTGATCCGGCTCTAAGTGTTCCAGAAAAACGGATCCGGTTTTGCGGCCTGCGCATGCGCAGACCTTTAAAAATGTGAAAAAGATAAATACCGGATGACAACCGGAGGAACGGATCCGGTATTGCAATATATTTGTGAGACGGATCCACATCCGGATCTGTCTACAAATGGTATCCGTTTGCATACAGATTGCCGGATCCGGCAGGCAGTTCTGGCGACAGAACTTCCTGCCGGAATCCAACAACGCAAGTGTGAAAGTGCCCTAAGCTGGCTGAACGTTGGACTGATGTCGGCCCCCGAGGAGAAGTTGGACAGGTTTGATCCTTTTGTAGTTCTCAGACATAAGCGGCGCCTGATAAGCGTCTCACGAATCATCCTATGTCTATAGTCCACTTTTGGAAATGTCCTCATGACTTACCGTAAATTATTCGTAGACCAGGAGCGGAGGACGCATAACACATATATGTTTTATTAACTGTATGTTATTCATTTTATATTATATCCACAAATTATCGTTATCTAAATTACCTATAGTTGCTGCCATGGTAACAAAAATTTTAGGCTAGGGCTAAACGGCGACATATGTTGCATGACAATAAGTCGCACGACAAAAAAGGGTACAACTACATTGCGACATGTGTCACGTGACATTCTTTGGAATGATAGTCAATGGTGTCGCACTGTGACATGCGACTCGCTGCGACTGGATGGATTTTTTGCTACTGACGCATCGCATTTATGACTTTTGTCATAAAAAATGTCGTACGACTTTTCTGCAACAAGAAGTCACCCGACAAATGTCTCTGTGTAGCCTTAGGCCTCATGCACACGACCGTTGTTGTGTCCCGTGTCCGTTGTTCCGTTTTCCGTGATTTTCTGCGGACCCATTGACTTTCAATGGGTCAGTGGAAAACTCGGCTAATGCACCGTTTGTCATCCGCGTCCGTGATCATTGTTTCCAGTCCGTGAAAAAAATATGACCTGTCCTATTTTTTTCACGGACAACGGTTCGCGGACCCATTCAAGTCAATGGGTCCGGGAAAAAACACGGAGGCACACAAGATTGTCATCCTATCATTTGCATGGCAAACTTGACTTAGATTTTTTTTTACTTTCCTTTATGTCTGGAGATCCTCCAAAAATAAAGGAATACACATGGAAACAAAAACGGACACGGATGACGGAACAACGGAACCCCTTTTTGCGGACCGCAAAAAAATACTGTCGTGTGCATGAGGCCTTAGCCTTTTAGGGCTCATGCACACAAACATATTTTGTTTCTGTGTCTTTTGGAGGGTTTTTTGCGGCCCGTATGAAGAACCATTCACTTCAATGGGGCCCCAAAAAACGGAAATGACTCCGTGTGCATTCTGTTTCCGTATGTCGGTTCCACAAAAAGATAGAAAATGTCCAAATATTGTTTGCATTACGGACAAGGATAGGACTGCTCCATTAGGGGCCAGCTGTTCCGTTCCGCAAAATACCGAATGCACACGGACGTCCTCTGTATTTGTTGCAGATCTGTGTTTTGCGTGCACACATACAGTCGTGTGCATGAGCCCTAAGGTGCCAACATAGGGACAAAAGAATAGGGATGGTTGGGATTGTATGGTGAAATCACTGTGTGCAGACACTCTGTAAAATCTCAGTTTGGGATGAGGGGGGCTGATGATGATGAGGAGGAGGCCCCTAAGCCCTGCCTGCCTACTGACTGCCTCCTTGCTGGGACTGGACCACTGTCAGAGGCCTGGCTTCCTGATGTGAGATCCCAGCCCAGCAGTACATGACACAGCTGCCTGCAGGGGGTTTATCTGTCCTCCCAGCACAGGGGAGGGGATCTGTGTCTGCCCAGACCCTGCACCAGTCAGCTCCTGCTCCAGGCTCATTGTGGATCCTATAAGCATCGGCTGCTGGATGTATGAATGCCCGACCATGTCGCACAGAAGTGTCCACCCCACATCGTTCACCATCAGGGATATATTAAACATGGGCTGCACTAATTGTAGCAAAGACAAGAGCTCAGACTCCGAGGATCCAGCGCTGGATGAGCTCTCAGGAAAGGCTGGGATCGATACAGAACACTGCTGTACGACCGAAACATCGGCCGACTTATCGGGGGCGGAGACTCCAAGCGATAAGATGCGAACACACAGCCCAGACCAGGGGGGAGAGAGCCGGGAGGACTCCAGGTGGTACAGCGACCAAGAGCCGCAGTCAGACGGTGCGTATTTCCAAGTGTCCTCCATGTACAGAAACGTAAAACTACCGCAGCCGATAATATGTCATATTGTTACAATGTATCCGATAATTGCAGGATTACACAATAGCCGGGAGTGATCTATAGGACAGACATAGTGCATATCATGGGCAGAATGTTCTGTGTGAGCCGGGGTCACTTACCTGCTCTGCTCGCCCTGTGCTGCTGGTCAGAGGGAATCCAGGAGTCAGTGACCGATCCTCCACCGATAATATTAATCGGATACAGCCGGGTTCTAGGACAGCATGGTGCACTGGTTCAAACCGAATCCAGCAATGCAAATTAAGAGCGAACGAATTTATCTGTAAGATGGTAGAGAAATGATAGATAAATAGATAAAGAGATATTAGATAGATCAAAAGAGAGCAAACGGATTTATGTGAAAAGTAAATAGTTACATAATTTACATAGATATTTCTAATTGTATATTTTTTATTTTCTGTTGCATTTATTGTACTGTTTATTAAAATTCTAAAACGTAAAACGTTTGAATGAGATAGATGGATTGGGTAGAGAAATATTAGATCAATAGAGAGCAAACGAATTTATATGTAGATAGATGAAAGATAAATCAAGTACAGATATTAAATAGATCAATATTTGTAAATAAATATATACTAATAGAGATGCTAGATAGATAGATATTAATGGATTGTTAGACATGAGAGATAAATATCCAAATAGGGGAGACTCTATCATCTATCTATCTATCTATCTATCTCCTATCTATCTATCTATCTAATATTTATTTATCTCATATCTATCATCTATCTATCTATCTAACTATCTATCTATCTAATATTTATTTATCTATTTATCTCATATCTATCATCTATCTATCTATCTATCTATCTATCTATCTATCATCTGCTATCTATCCCATATATATATATCTTTATCTATTTATCCATCTATCTCATATCTATCTATCAATCATCTGCTACCCATCCATGTATATATCTAGTCTCTCCATCCCTCTCTCTCTCCATCTCTCTCTCCATCTCTCTCTCTCTCTCTCTCTCCATCTCTCTCTCCATCTCTCTCTCTCTCTCTCTCTGGATACTTGCCTACATCAGTTCCCTGTTCTAATCCCTGCTCTCCCCTGTTCTCCAGGAGACTGCCCCGAGCTGTGTGTGGGTGACAAGCTGGAGGACGAGCAGAGGTCCGGGAAGAAGAGGACCCGGGCAGCCTTCTCCCATGCCCAGGTCTATGAGCTGGAGAGGAGGTTCAGTCTGCAGAGATACTTGTCTGGACCAGAGAGGGCTGACCTGGCTGCAGCCCTGAAGCTCACAGAGACCCAGATCAAAATCTGGTTCCAGAACAGGAGATACAAGACGAAGAGGAAGCTGATAGCCAAGCAGCAGGCAGTGAAGAGCCATGAGAGCCAGGCCAAGCAGGTGGCAGTCAGGGTGCTGGTGAAGGACGACCAGAGACAGTACTGCCCAGAGGATGCCATCTGCCCATCTCTGCTGTCCATATACCAGGCCTACCAGTATTACCCCTTCATATACCGCCTGCCAGTGCCAGCCTGGTCACCCCACACCTAACACTCAGGGGACTTGGGGGAAGAGACATTAAAACCCAAACCTGTGTGAAATGGAGGAGATGCAGTCACTTATTGAAATCTACGTTAACCCTTTCACAACCTGAGAGAACTGAGACCTGAAGCATTCCATGTATATTTCCTGCTTCTGTGGAACTACAAGTCCAAGAAGGGTTCCACAGTCCTTCCTAGGTCAGAATGATGGGGCAGAGCAGGGTTTACAAGAAATATCTGCCCCTGTATGCTGTCATTGGGGCATTATATGGAGTCAGTTTCTACTACTGCAGCCTATGGCTTTTCAGATGCCTCTGGACTACAACTCTCAGTACCGTCAACTCTAGAAGGAGTTGTAGTATATCAGCAAGTGAAGGACCACAAGGTGCACATTAGTTCTGCCCATTCCTCTCTATGATATCCGACAAGCTCTTTATGGTATATGCAGTGTGCCCATGTTATATACAGAGCAGTCTATATACAGGGTGCCCATGTTATATCCAGAGCAGTCTATATACAGGGTGCCCATGTTATATCCAGAGCAGTCTATATACAGGGTGCCCATGTTATATCCAGAGCAGTCTATAAACAGGGTGCCCATGTTATATCCAGAGCAGTCTATATACAGGGTGCCCATGTTATATCCAGAGCTGTCCATATACAGGGTGCCCATGTTATATCCAGAGCTGTCCATATACAGGGTGCCCATGTTATATCCAGAGCTGTCCATATACAGGGTGCCCATGTTATATCCAGAGCAGTCTATATACAGGGTGCCCATGTTATATCCAGAGCTGTCCATATACAGGGTGCCCATGTTATATCCACAGCAGTCTATATGCAGTGTGCCCATGTTATATACAGAGCAGTCTATATACAGGGTGCCCATGTTATATCCAGAGCTGTCCATATACAGGGTGCCCATGTTATATCCAGAGCAGTCTATATACAGGGTGCCCATGTTATATCCAGAGCAGTCTATAAACAGGGTGCCCATGTTATATCCAGAGCTGTCTATATACAGGGTGCCCATGTTATATCCAGAGCTGTCCATATACAGGGTGCCCATGTTATATCCAGAGCTGTCTATATACAGGGTGCCCATGTTATATCCAGAGCTGTCCATATACAGGGTGCCCATGTTATATCCAGAGCTGTCCATATACAGGCTGCCCATGTTATATCCAGAGCTGTCCATATACAGGCTGCCCATGTTATATACCGACTCAGAGCTGCTCATGTTATATATAGGGGTGCATATGTTATATGTTCATATCATATAAACTGGCGCTTATGGTATATAGATGGGTGCTCACGTTATATAGATGGGTGCTCATGGTATACATAGAGGTGCTCACGTTATATAGATGGGTGCTCATGTTATATACAGAGGTGCTCCTGTTATATAGATGGGTGCTCATGTTAAACAGAAGTGTCCTTTTCCTGTATAGAGAGATCGATGTTATACAATGACTGTTCTTATTAAATACAGGGTCCAGGGCTGTCCAAATGATATCACAGGGTGTCCATATAGCATACAGGCTCTATGCTATTCCGGGTTGTCCATGCTTTACATCCAGTTCTGTCGATTGCATCCAGTGTGTACATATCTGTGTACATTTTCTAAATTAGAAAATCTCTAATAATATAAATATTAATAATGTTCTGATAACTAACATTTGGCTGAAGTTGGGATTTTGCCCGCCTTTGTAGGGATAGCTCTGACTGTGAACCGTGATCTGTAGGTGGCTTCCATCGCGAGATCGCTCTGCACTTATTGTTTACTGTACATATCGCGACTTATTATCCACTGAACATGATTGTAATTTATTATTGAAATAAAAAAATGTCGCTTTGTAAGTGAAGAGCTTCATGGGATTCCTAAATCTGTTCACTTTTTGGTCGTATACGGCTTTAAATAATATCTATCTATCTATCCCATATCTATCTATCTACCTACCCTTTATCTATCTATCTATCTATCTATCTATCTATCTATCTATCTATCTATCTATCTATCTTCTATCTATCTACCCTTTATCTATCTATCTATCTATCTATCTATCTATCTATCTATCTATCCCATATCTATCTATCTACCTACCCTTTATCTATCTATCTATCTATCTATCTATCTATCTATCTATCTATCTACCCTTTATCTATCTATCTATCTATCTATCTATCTATCTATCTATCTATCTATCTACCCTTTATCTATCTATCTATCTCATATCTATCTATCTATACACACACATAATACTATTTAAAAAAAAATTCTATGACTGTTACGAATTTTTATTACGTTTTTTTTTATTGCAGTTTTAAAGTTCAGCAGAGACAAGTTCCTGATATAATAAATCACTTTACAAGTACATAATTATTCAACCTAGTTAAGAAACTGCTGTGCGAATATTTGTATTTACAATTTTTTTCCGGCAGTTATTAGCACAGTATAATCAATTATAAAGTTAATATATTTTGAAAAAATAAACATAAATACATAATAAATCAAATAATAACAAGAATAAACATCCTAAATGCTAAATAACAACAACAATAAATGATTTAAATGAATACATAATAATATAGTATTAAACAATAATAATAAATAAAAATGCATAAACAATAAACACATAAATAATAAATTAAAACATAACAAAATAAGCTTAATACGATATTCATAAATACATTTGGATTATTCTGCTCTATGCATGGTATAAATACAAATAAAAAAAAAATATAATAATAGATAAATGTATTTATATAATTTCGTTTAGCTATAAATGTTATTGTCCTGTACTACATGTTTTGTCACAATTTTCTATTTGAGATCTATCCATAAGAGCTGTCTATTTCAGGGTGGGTATTTTCTGTGTCTCCCCCATGTGTGGCTGTTGATACCATTTGTTCTTCTGTGTCCCCAAGTATTTAGCGAGAAGCAGCAGTTGTGACACTTCTATGTGGACGGCCAAGAACATTATTCAGGTGATTTATATCACCTCCTCAAAAGGCTCCTGCTGCAGATCTCATCAGGATATTCTTGCACTTGTAGTACTACTTCTTGTATTCCTGTACACTGTATATAGCTGTACTAACACATCGTATCATTATCTTCCTCATGGTGTGCGCTAGTCACGGGCTCTAGGGATGCTCTCGGATAAATCACTGCCCTTGTGAACAATTTCTTGGTATTTATGTTGGATTATATTTATATTACACATCAATGGACACTTTTCATTGACACTTACCTCTCCCTGCACCAGCAGTCTGTCACAGATCTCTGCAAAAAGTTCCCTCTGAATCAACCAGGAATGTAGCGCTCACCTATTTAAAAATAGTTTTTTTCAGAAGCTGCAGCGCATATTATAAAGTACAGTGCTCCTGCTGCTGCAGAGCATCATAACACACACCTCCACTGCTGCAGAGCATCATCATACACACCTCAGCTGCTGCAGAGCATCATCATACACACCTCAGCTGCTGCAGAGCATCATAACACACACCTCAGCTGCTGCAGAACACCATCATACACACCTCAGCTGCTGTAGAGCATCATCATACACACCTCAGCTGCTGCAGAGCATCATAACACACACCTCAGCTGCTGCAGAACACCATCATACACACCTCAGCTGCTGTAGAGCATCATCATACACACCTCAGCTGTTGCAGAGCATCATCATACACACCTCCACTGCTGTAGACAGTATCATACACACCTCAGCTGCTGCAGAGCATCATCATACACACCTCAGCTGCTGCAGAGCATCATCATACACACCTCAGCTGCTGCAGAGCATCATCATACACACCTCCACTGCTGTAGACACTATTATACACACCTCCACTGCTGCAGAGCATCATCATACACACCTCAGCTGCTGCAGAACCTCATCATACATACCTCAAATGCTGCAGTACATCATCATACACACCTCAGCTGCTGTAGAACCTCACAATACACACCTCAGCTGCTGCAGAACATCATAATACACACCTCAACTGCTGCAGAGCATCATCATACACACCTCAAATGCTGCAGGACATCATAATACACACCTCAGCTGCTGCAGAACATCATAGTACACATCTTAATTGATCATGGTGGAAAGTAAACTTTACCACTATTTAAAAAATATTCTGCACTAGCTTGGGTGTTTATTATAAGTAGGCTTGAGCTTCGGATAAGGGTCCATTTATACGTCCGTAGTGTATTAAAATTGCGGATCCGCAATACACCCGGCCGACACCCCCATAGAACTGCCTATTCTTGACCACAATTGTGGACAAGAATAGGACATGTTCTATTTTTTTCCGGAGCCGAGGACCGGAAGATCGGGGGCACGCTCCGGAAACGCGGATGCGGACAGCAGACTGTGTGCTGTCCCAATCCATTCCTGCCCCATAGAGAATGAATGGGTTCGCACCCATTCCGCAATTTGCGGAACGGATGAGGACCCATTCTACGGACGTGTGACTGGAGCCTAATAGATCCAAAGTCGATTCATTAAAAAACTTTGGTGTTAATTGTGTTTCCGTACAGCATTAAATGTATTGGCTCCGTGAAGCCAAATTTCGTATCGCCTGAAGTCGTGCAAGACTTCAGTGAATTACTACGGTATTCCTATCTGCGTCTTTGAAAACATATTTTTAAAGACGCAGATAGGAATACCGTAGTAATTCACCGAAGTCTCGCGTGACTTCAGGCGATAGGAAGTTTGGTTCCACGGAGCCAATACATTTAATGCTGTACGGAAGCATAATTAAAAATAAAGTTTCGCTGAAGCCTAATTATAGGAAATAATAGAGAATTGACATCTCTCAGTGCCATTTGTATGGCGTAAAAACGTGCAAACACTGAGTTTGTGACTTTTTAAACTCCACTGTGACAAAAGTTTGTTGCAAATGATGTTTGTAAGCTGCCTTGCCACTTTCCAAAAAGGCGGCCCTGCACATTTATCTTCATTTACACCAGTTTTCTGGTGTAAATGAAGACAGAAATCGACAGATTTGAGTTCAGATGCATAAACTGCAAGAAGATGCACCTAATTTATAGTAGTATGACTACTATAAATAATAAAATGATAAATTATAAAATAATAAAGAAAACATAAGAAAACAAAAATCAGGTATGTGACCAGATTCTGCACTTTTATATGGTCACAGAATATGATATTTGTGTCTTATTAACCATTCCCTTTAATATACCACAGTAGGGGGATAATGGGCACCTCATGTGAGTCTGTTGTACCCATCCAGCGGTTTATTTAAAGGGAATCTATCACCTAATTTTCTCAAATCAAACTGCTTGAATGGCATTGTAGCGCTTGCCCACATAAAGGTCTAAAGAGACATTTATTTGACTATTAAGCAGCATGGTCTTCAGTAGAAATTAATGTACACAGGCCATTCTGCATGTCAATTGGGAAAAATACTACTCAAGCATTAGGCTTCTTTGACATTAGCGTTAGGATTGTCCGTCAGGCTGTTCCGCTGCGTTTTTTCTCCAGCCGCCTCTCGGCATGTTTGCCTTGCTGTGGCCAGACCTCCAGCCCATCCCCGTCATAGTGAATGGGGCCGGAGCCGACCTCCGACGGAACACGTGTGCTAGCGTTAGTACGGATCCAGCCTGCCTGACAATCCTAACGCTAATGTGAAAGAAGCCTTATACAGTCACATTTTAATGTCCCTAAATTAAACACAACACCCCCATAGCAATAGTGAACCAAACTTACACCCTATAGAACCCTACAGCGATTGTAGATCGGTTAAGTGGAACCCTGAGTGTTGCAACCACAATACAGCCATATCGGACTGGACGTGCATTTACTATATTTCCGGAGTGAGTTTTTCATGCAAAATTAATGCTAAAAAAAAAATCTGCAGCATGTGAACCAGCCTAACAGGATTGTAGGAGCACAAAGTCCTACCCAGGACAATTCATACTCTAATATGTTCTCACCTGAGTCAACAAACAACCCATCACTGGCCCCTTCTCCTCTCCAGTCTCACCCCCCTCCCATTCATAAAACTAGTCAGTAATTGACATACATAATAGTGACATCTTGTATATTCCTTACAATGCAGATGACTGGCTGTGACTGCACCCCCCAACATTGCCCTTAAAGGGGACTTAGATATCGATGACCTATCCTTAGGACAGGTCATCAATATCAGATAGGAGAGAGTCCTACATCTGGCACCCCCATCGATCAGCTGTTGCAGGCAGCTGCCAGTGGCAGTAACTACTCTGCGGAGAGAAGGCTAGATCCACTTCGTAATTTCCGGCACTGGCATATTGTAGCCTTCACTTGAATAAGAGCTGAGCTGCAGTACCCCAGCATGGCCACTATGCAGTGGATGGAGCCTTCTGCTTCCAGCTCCACCCACTGAACAGTTTCTGGCAGCTGATCGGTGGGGGGGTCTGAGATGTTGGACCTCACTGATCTGATATTGATAACCTATCTTGAGGATAGGCCATCAATATCTAAGTCCTGGAAAACCCCTTTAATTAATAAATACATGTGTTAAATGGGGTGTCTGACCTGGACAGTCCATTTTTGTTACAAGAATCCCCCATGATTAGTTGACCACGGGATGTGCTGCGGCTTGGACCACCAACGATCATCTGTGAACTGTGGAGGAACCACATGGCACATCGAGCTTATGCCCCAGGGGCAGGGCTTATATATGCCCCAAGTTTTCCAAGGACAGTGTAGGTAAATATGGAAAGGGACCAGAATCACTGCCTGAGGCAAAAATTGAAACAACGCTCCCCCCCCGCATGCCACATTTTCAACCTAACCCCTTCCCTCCAGCACTACTGGTAAAGGTATACTGTGAAATAGTTGAATACAGAGAGATTCCACAATGGAAGCGCTCATTTTCCCCTCATTTGCCACTGCCCCCACATGTCTCTAGGTCTCGCCTCACCTGGCCTCATTGGCGGTGTGCCTCTGCTACTGTACATTACAAAGATGCTGTGTGTATGTCTATCAACCCATAAGACCAACAAATATAATTCCATAGAAAAAACCTAAAGAGAACTTTTTAAACTTGAAAATCAAAGTCTACAGTCATATATGACAGGAGCATGGGCGTAACTAAAGCCATAGCAGCCATAGCACCTGCTACGGGTCCCAGAGGTTGGGGGGCCCAATCAGATGCAAGAATATTGTACCTTTTTTGGGGGGGAATAACAATATAGTGGCTTTGTGCTATAATATGGGTTTTCTGATATATGTTCTACTATACATACCTTTATTTTCTGTAACGTATGGTTCTGTTTTAATGTTCTAACACTAGGGGTGGGGGTCCCATCCTATTTTTCTATGGGGCCTAATGAACTGTAGTTGCGCCCCTGGTCAGGAGATTTTCCAAGCGTATATGACTACAACGCACCATACACATGATGTGAGTAGAATCTAAAGTACTCATATGTACTGGAGGGGGAAGTGCTAGTAATGGTAAAATGAACAGATTCCTTGAAACCGAGCTTCTTCTCAGACTGAAGGCATCACAGGTTGAGAGCTTCGGCTGTGAATGAAGAATTCAAGAAATAGGATCCACTTGATGGACATCATAGTTAATCTAAGTAAACATATCATGGCAAGTGTCCAAAACCTGAATTAAGGGGATGATGTGTGCTGATTGCTGACATTACTCAGACTCTGCCTGCAGAAAGGTCTACTGTGCTACCCTGAAATGTTTACCAAATACATGGACACTGCCGAGGGGAAGATTAATCACAGGATCCTCCAGAGTCCCCCAGTGCTAAACGTCTGGAATCACGCCTCCTGGAGGTGCCAACATACTGAGGGAATGGGGCTTTTATAGCAATGTAGCTAATCTTCTCTTATGCCGCAGAAGAAAGAAGCAAACATAGAACATAAAACAATATAATAGAAACACACTTAAAGGACATGTCCACCATCTCATAGTTTACACATAGTTATAATGTACATAGTTGAGTAACTTTATATCCACCTGAAATTTCTTACCCTGTCATGATTCTGAGTTATATCTGTATTACACTCTGGAGCTGCACTCACTATTCTGCTGCTCACTATATCTGCTGGGGCCAATGGCCCCACCCATGCCACCCCCTCTTTTCAGAAAGTGGCAAGGATCGCGCAGAAAATGCCATGCCGTTGTGCGGCCGTTCCGTGCATTGGGGACCGCAATTGCTGTCCCCAATGCACGGGCAATATCCGTGCAGCGGTCCGTGGTCTGTCCGCACCGCAAAAAAAATATGACATGTCATGTTTATTTGCGGTGCGGAACAACGGAAAGAAACACCACGGAAGCACTCTGTAGTACTTCCGGTGTTCCGTTCCGTGACTCCGTTCCGCATCTCCGGAATTGTGGACAAATTCAAGTGAATGGGTCCGCATTCGTGATGCGTGGTGTACACGGCCGGCGGCCGTGGATTGCCGACCCACCGTTTGCGGGCCGCCCATTGGCCGTGTGCATGAGGCCTTGGGAAGATAAATCTCCCCTGTAGGGTTTTTCTTTTGTTTAGTTTTTATTTTTTGCAGGTGTTTGGGGCCCTTTTAATAATGAAGGTTTTTAGTCAAAAACAGCACGACCAAATGTCAGCTATAAGTATATAGGAATTTATGAAATGCAGTGAAAATATGTTTTTTGTGATGTTTTTATTCACTTGCATTATATATATATATTTTTTTCATGGTATTTCTTGAAAATCTCAGCATGTTGTGACTATGACAGTTTTGGGGTCATTTTTCTGATGTTTTGTTGCCATAGACATCCCTAGGTGTTTTTGACCCTGCTTGAAAAAATGCCCGTGTCAGTGGTGGTGTAAAAAGAGGAGTCTGTTTAAAAACACAAAAAAAAATAAAAAATTTGCTACACTGGGAGAGATTAATGAAACTAAAATAAAAACTGTCTCTGTTGCCTATGGCAACCAATCACAGCGCAGCTTTCATTTCAGACTATGCTTTTGAAAAGTGAAAGCTGTGCTCTAATTGGTTGCTATGGGCAGCATACGGTATATAGTTTTTTTATTGTTAAAAAAACCCTGCCACATAAAAGCAATAAAATGCCTCAAAACCAACATTAAAAACCACATGTAACATTTAAAAAAAACACTAGTGCCTGAGGAAGAGGCCTAAGTAGCCTTGAAAGCTCTTTTCAGTTGGCCATTAGAAGGTATTACCCACTGAGGAATCTCAAAAATGTTATGTGATGTATTTTCAGATGTTTTTGAACTAAAAAAAAAAAAAAGGCAAAAAAATGTGGAGGCCTTATGTAGCGATACTAGACCTTCCGCTATAACTAGGCAGAATTGCCAATCAGATGTGTGGAAAAGCTGGGTGACAACCTGCGGCCCCTCAATAACGGTTGTCACCCTGCTTTCCAAGAAGTAGAAAAGGATTTTTTTACACAACTGACCAGAACAGGGAGACTCAGCAGGGCACATTTATAAAAAAAACTGTCTGAAAGAAGAACTGTCTTTGTTGCTCATGGCAACCAATCACAGCGCAGCTTTCATTTCACACTCTGCTCTTGAAAAATGAAAGCTGCGCTGTAATTGGTTGCTATGGACAACAAGATAGTTCTACTTTCAGTTTTATGAATCTCCCCTAACGATCCCGATTTATAGGTTTCATTTACAACTATTATGTAATATGATTTGCCATTACACACCAGTATGGCGTCTGACGTGAACTGGGCACCATTATGGTTATTGCCCGAGGCTGGAGAACACAGAATCTTACCACGTTAAGCACCACTAGTCGGCTAATCTTGAGATTATCCGGATTTGAGACGGCCATTGTTCCGTTTAGTGCATTTTCACCACAAAAGCCTGAACATAAGATGTCCAATAATCGCCCATTGATTCTAGCAGATCCCCATTGTTGTGGCAGCACCGCGCTTTATCCCTCACCTGCTCATACAAATAATATCATGGCTTTACTTTCCCTGCGTATTCACACAGAGCAGCGAGAACACTCGCTCTCCATTTACGTGGGATGTGCTGGGAGAGGAGAAATTCCCATTCATACAAGCACTCGGCATGGAGCTGCGGTATAATAGAGGCGGCCTCCGTGTATACGGTTACTGCACCGCTTCCTGTACAATAGGACGAGTCCCTGCCACCATTGTGGTCGCTTCCTCAGTAACTTGTACTAGATATTCATAGAGGAGACGATCAGCAGGACAATAAACACTAAAGACATTTGTTTGCTTTTTGCTTATATTTGCATGCGCTTAAAGGAATACATTACAGCTGGGAGCGCGTGCAACTGGACACCAGTAAAAGAGAGGAAAAGCCTGGAAAAATACCAAAAAAAACCTTGGAGGGCAAATTCACACAGAGCGCAATGGTTATGACGAGAGCCATAACCACACCACTACTGCACCATTACCACACAATTACAATTATTAATAATGGAGCTCTGAGTCATGGACCTATCAGGTTCCGATCCTGGGACTTGGCGCTCTATTTAAACCCCTTCCTGGCCATAAATCAGTGCCAGTGATAGTCTCTGACTCACAAGCTCTGTACCTGGTTCCTGTGCTTATTGGACTGCTCGTTCCTCTGACCCCGGCTTGTCTTCTGGCCACTCTCTGTCTCTTGTTTGGTATTGCATAGCTAATCTGGTACTCACCCATTTACGTACGACTCTGGTATTGTGTTTGTCTGTCGTTCTTGTTTGTCCATCTCTGCACTTCAATAGCTTAGGGACTACCAACCAGGTGCGGTCTAGCTAGTGCCTGTACTGAAATTAGGTAAGGAAAGCAGGCTGGGTTCTAGTCTTAGGGCTCACTGTCCTACAGTTGTAACAACATTATTAATGCACCATTACCACACTATTACTGCACCATTACCATACTATTACTGCACCATTACCTCACCATTACCATACCATTGCTGCACCATTACCACACTTACTGCACCGCTACCTCACCATTACCATACTATTACTGCACCATTATCTTATCATTACTTCACAATTACTGCACCATTACACATCATAACTGCACCATTACCTTACCATTACTGCACCATTACCTTACCATTACCACACTATTACTGCACCATTACCATACTATTACCACACTATAACTTCACCGTTACCTCACCATTACCATACCATTACTGCACCATTACCATATCATTACTGCACCATTACCACACCATTACTGCACCATTACCACACCATTACCTCACCATTACTGCACCATTACCACACTATTACTGCACCATTACCTCACCATTAACGTACTATTACTGCACCATTACCATACCATTGCTGCACCATTACCACACTATTACTGCACCGTTACCTCACCATTACCATACCATTACTGCACCATTACCTCACCATTACCATACCATTGCTGCACCATTACCACACTTACTGCACCGCTACCTCACCATTACCATACTATTACTGCACCATTATCTTATCATTACTTCACAATTTCTGCACCATTACCACATCATAACTGCACCATTAACTCACCATTACCATACCATTGCTGCACCATTACCACACTATTACTGCACCATTACCTTATCATTACTTCACAATTACTGCACCATTACCACATCATAACTGCACCATTACCTCACTATTACCATACCATTGCTGCACCATTACCTTACCATTACCACACTATTACTGCACCAATACCATACTATTACTGCACCATTACCTCACTATTACCATACCATTGCTGCACTATTACCACACTATAATTGCACCGTTACCTCACCATTACCATACCATTACTGCACCATTACCTTATCATTACTTCACAATTACTGCACCATTACCTCACCATTACTGCACCATTACCATACCATTACTGCACCATTACCACACTATAACTGCACCATTACCTCACCATTAACGTACTATTACTGCACCATTACCATACCATTGCTGCACCATTACCACACTATTACTGCATCGTTACCTCACCATTACCATACCATTACTGCACCATTACCTTATCATTACTTCACAATTACTGCACCATTACCACATCATAGCTGCACCATTACCTCACCATTACCATACCATTACTGCACCATTACCTTGCCATTACTGCACTATTACCACACTATTACTGCACCATTACCGTACTATTACTGCACCATTACCATACCATTGCTGCACTATTACCACACTATTACTGCACCATTACCACACTATTACTGCACCATTACCATACCATTGCTGCACCATTACCACACACTATTACTGCACCGTTACCTCACCATTAACATCCCATTACGCCACCATTACCACATCATTAACACACTTTACCAAACGATTAACACACCATTAATAAACCATTAATACACTATTACCGCCCCATTACTATACCATTAATAGACTATTACCACACCATTACTGCACCGTAACTACACCACTAACTCACCTCTGCAGCACTGTTACTGTGCCATTTCTAAACTTTTACCACACAATTACTGCACCATTAACTCACATTAATAAAATATTAACACATCATTACTGCCCAATTACTGAACCATTACCACACTACTACAGCACTATAACAGCAGCCTTACGCTGGGTTCAGACCTGAGCGTTCTGAAACAAGCGCTCTGTATGCGCGATTGTACGGGCGTTTACAATCGCGCATACAGAGATAGGGGTGCACACATTGTCGCGCGTTCCCGAATATCTATGTGCGGGAACGCGCGACAAACGCCCAAAAAGAAGCTCAAGCACTTGTTTGAGCGTCGGGCGTTTTACAGCGCGATCGTACGCGCTGTAAAACGCCCAGGTGAGAACCATTCCCATAGGGAATCATTAGTTCTTGCCTGTTGTGCGTTTTACAGCGCGTAGGAACGCGCTGTAAAACGCTCAGGTGTGAACCCAGCCTTACTGCACCACTACCACTAGACCATTACCATACTATTACTGCAGCTCCCAATTACTGCAACACTACTAGACTATTACTGCACCACTATTGCAAACTTAAAGCACCATTACTACACCATTATTGCACCACATATAAGCTACACATTTCTAAAGATTTGGAAAATCTGAGCAAAAACCGAGACTGAGCAACTACATGTGTATAAATCCTAAGACCATTATTGCAGAGGCAGGTATGCTGTAAGTATAGTGTTTTTTCTGCATTAGTCTCCATAGGACTTGGAATCAGTTAAGGAATTGTCTGATTCCTATAACCTATTTGGACAGATGGACATCATAGAAGGTGCGTCCCCCGTTTCAGCCCTCCTTTAAATGGTTGAACAGACAGGCTCTATGTAAGTGCAGCCCCAACTCTGACAGACCCAGAGTCTCCATGCCTCATCCAGACAACCATTCATATGAATTGCTGCCATGTTTCACTTCCTCTGCACTAGTCACTAATCGCATGGAGGGGTGAGTCAAGCTGGAAACCACAACTATCAGCTGATCCTTTACAATTACTTCATTTTAAAAGGGGGTTATCTTTGTGAAGAAGCCCCTTAAGTATGACTCTATAATATCTGAAGCCTTTCCAATGCAATGTTGGCATGCAGGGGCACTGAATCTTAAGGGTGCCTTTGGTTTGCCTGGGGTAACATGGGCCGACCTAGCAAAATTGTTTAGAATAGAGAAACATCAGACTATGCACAAGAGGGAGGATAGTACATAGGCATCACATGTACAAGAAATTCTTCATTTATCTACATTACATACTGTATATCATGTTAACAATTCGCTGGCCATAAACAGATATTCTCCTAATCCAAAAGTCATGTCTGATGTACAGAACTGTGCAAAAGTTTTAGGTAGGTGTGGAAAAATGCTGCAAAGTAAGAATGCTATCAAAAAGTGTTAATAGTTTAAATGTCAATGTCTTCTGGAGCAGGACAACAACCCCAAACATACAGTCAATGTCATCAAGAAGTGTCTTCAGTTTAAGAAGAACAAGGAGTCCGGGAAGTGATGATATGGCCCCCACAGAGCCCTGATCTCCACATCATCCAGTCTGTCTGGGATTACATGAAAAGACAGAAGGATTGGAGCAAGCCTACATCCACAGAAGATCTGTGGTTGGTTATGTAAGATGTCTGGAGCAACCTCCCGGCCAAGTTCTTCCAAAAAACGAGTGCAAGTGTACCAAGAAGAACGGATGTTGTTCTGAAGGTAAAGGGCGGTCACCCCAATTATTGATTGGATTCAGATTTCTCTTTTGTTCATTCACTTTGCATTTTGCTAATCATTTTTCCTCACACCTGTCTAAAACGTTTGCACAGAACTGTATATAATGGCATAGGGCTGTTATCTTGCTACATGACCCACATTCTCTTGAGATTCATTTCACGGACACATGTCCTGACATTTTCCTTTAGAATTTGCTGCTATAATTCAGAATTCATTGTTCCATCAATGATGACAAGCCTTCCGGACCCAGATGCAGCAAAACAAGCCCAAAACATGATACTACCACCACCGTGTGTCACGGATGGGATGATGCTTTATGCTGCTATGCAGGGTTTTACTTTCTCCATACATAAGACTTCTCATTTAAACCAAAAATTCTATTTTGGTCTCATTGATCCACAAAACATTGTTCCAATACCTTTCTGACTTGCCCAGGGGATCTTTACCAAACTGCAAACTGGCAACAATATTCTTTTTGGAGAGCAGTGGTTTTCTCCTTGCCATCCTGCCATGCACACCATTGTTGTTCAGTGTCCTTCTAAAGGTGGGCTCATGAAAATTGACATTAGCTAATGTGAGAAAGACCCTTAGTTGCTTAGAGGTTACCTTGGTTTACTTTGTGAATTTGCAGACTGTTACACGCCTTACACTTGGAGAGTAATAATGGTCTTGAATTTCCTTCATTTGTATATAGTCTGTCTTAGTTGTGGATTGAGGGAGTCCAAACTGTTTAGAGATGATTTTGTAACCTTTTCCAGCTTGATGAGCATCAACAACTCTTCTTCTGAGGTCCTCAGAAATCTCCTCTGTTGGTGCCATGATGCACTTCAACAAACGTGTAGTGAACATCATAATTTTATAATAATCAGTTTGGAGGGGGGGGGGGGGGTCTCTGCACAGTCTGATAATGGCAGCACTGATTGAATAGAGTAAGAGTGTGCAGGGACACCCCCCAACTGGTTAACACCCCTCTGTACCCTTACTGCAGACTGCTAGCAATTCATTCATAACTTCTAATTGAAATAATAAAGGAATGGCAAAACATGGAGCCATAAGGCTAGATGATCCAGAATTGTTATTACATGGGGAATGCATGGAGCTAATAAAATGGGCATGTCAGGAGAGGGGATAAGGCCCCTTTCACACGGGCGAGTATTCCACGCGGGTGCAATGCGTGATGTGAACGCATTGCACCCGCACTGAATCTGGACCCATTCATTTCTATGGGGCTGTGCACATGAGCGGTGATTTTCACGCATCACTTATGCGTTGCGTGAAAATCGCAGCATGCTCTATATTCTGCGTTTTCCACCAGGCCATCTTCCAAAAGTCTTCGCCTCACTTACATGCGCTCACACCTGCCTGCTGCCTTTCCTGAGCAAGCTCTGCACTGGTGGCACTCCGATCCCGCAGCTGAATCCTCTTTAGGAGACGATCCTGGCGCTTGCTGGACTTTCTTGGACGCCCTGAAGCCTTCTTAACAAGAATTTAACTTCTTTCCTTGAAGTTCTTGATGATCCTATAAATTGTTGATTGAGGTGCAATCTTAGTAGCCACAATATCCTGCAACGCAATGCAACGCAATGATGGCTGCACGCGTTTCTTTGCAGGTCACCATGGTTAACAATGGAAGAACAATGATTTTAAGCATGACCCTCCTTTTAACAGGTCAAGTCTGCCATTTTAACCCAATCAGCCTGACATAATGATCTCCAGCCTTGTGCTCGTCAACATTCTCACCTGAGTTAACAAGACGATTACTGAAAAAAAGTTAATTTTCATGGCAAAGAAGGACTATGCAATTCATCTGATCACTCTTCATAACATTCTGGAGTATATGCAAATTGCTATTATAAAAACTTAAGCAGCAACTTTTCCAATTTCCAATATTTATGTAATTCTCAAAACTTTTGGCCACGACTGTACAATAGCACTGGAGGGGTTAAAAAAAATTAAAAATAATTTAACTCACCTTAATCCACTTGCTCGCGCAGCCGGCATCTCTTCTGTCTCTTTCTTTGCTGATTGCAGTCAAAGGACCTGTGGTGACGTCACTCCGGTCATCACATGATCCATCATATGATCCATCACCATGGTAAAGATCATATGACAGACCATGTGATGACCGGAGTGACGTCACCACAGGTCCTTTGACTGCAATCAGCAAAGAAAGAGACAGAAGAGATGCCGGCTGCGCGAGCAAGTGGATAAGGTGAGTTAAATTTTATTTTATTTTTTTAACCCCTCCAGCGCTATTGTACTATGCATTCTGTATTCAGAATGCTATTATTTTCAACCATGTTATAAGGGAAAATAATACAATCTACAGAACCCCGATCCCAAACCTTTGGGTACCAAACATGCCGATTTTTCTCACGCGCGTGCAAAACGCATTACAATGTTTTGCACTCGCGCTGAAAAATCGCGCATGTTCCCGCAACGCACCCGCACCTTTTCCCGCAACGCCCGTGTGAAAGAGACCTAAGTCTAATATTTATAACTTATTTGTTGAATTTGGTCATCTTTATCTACTTTCAGGACTTGTGTGAAAATCTGATGTAGTTTTATGGAAAATTTATGCAGAAAATTCTGAAGGGTTCACTAACTTTCAAGCATCACTGTTAGGCCTCATGCACACGACAGTTGTTTGTTTTGTGGTCCGCAAATAGCGGATTAGCAAAACACGGATGGCGACACAAACAGCCTTTAATATAACTGCCTATTCTTGTTCGCAAAGCGCGGATAAGGATAGGACAGTGTGACAAATCCCCCTCTTTTGAGTTTGCCACGAGTACTTGGAGAGGACTACTTGCCAGCCTCTTACCATGTGATTACAGTCCCATGTTGAATGTACCTGTTTTATGTAATAGCTGCATAGTTATATAAGTTCATGTATTTTGCTGTCTTTTGCTACCATGTGGCTAATGGAGTCTGGCCTCTGCCCTGGGAGATAAGTGGATCACTTCTCAATTGTCTCCAGGACAAAAGACTGCGTAGAAATGGTTTTGGGCAGAGGAGCCATGAGTACAGCCAGGCCAAAGAGACTTTTACTAACTTTTGAACCCCTGATCTAATTCGTGCCATTTTGGGATATGTTAAATGTCTATGTGTACTGTAACGGGTGGTACATTGTGTATTTAAGTAGTGATGTCTGTCCTATTGTATCCCCGTGTGTATTGGCGATTTCCCTTTGTCCTGAGAGAAAATTGAAACGGAGTGCTGTCGGCATTTTTTCTGCCCCATTGAAGTGAACGGGTCCGCATCCGAGCCGCCAAAACTGCGTCTTGGATGTGGACCAAAACAACAGCCGTGTGCATGAGGCCTAAATCTGGATCAGTTCAGGAGAAGTAATATAATGTATATACACAGTAACTCCACATACAGAATAGTGAGTGCAGCTCTGGAGTATATTACAGGATGTACCTCAGAATCAGTATACCATGACCTGGATAAATGATAAACCTTCACAGTCAGAATCAGTACAGGGTAAGTCATGTATGTACGCAGTGATTCCTCCAGCAGAATAGTGAATGCAGCTCTGGAGTATATTACATGTTGTAGCTCAGCATCAGTACAGGATAAGTAATGTAGTGTAAGTACACAGTGAGCAAGCATGTTATCTGCAGCTGAACAACTGACCGATGTCCTCCTTTTTTCCCATGCTTACGTTGCAGCCACCTGGCACTTGCATTGCTACAGAGGAGCAAGCTTGTCATATTGTGGCCATTTGATAACAGAAAGTACACGGGTATCTGACCTAATCTTAATGTAAAGATAAACTACAACAAACTGCATTCTTGTCCTCTATTCATAATAGAAGCGTCTGCAATAAATAATGAAGAGCTAATCTTTCATACGAAGGTCGCAGTTTTGTCAAGTTATAATGTGGATACTTTTTAGAGATGCTTAAATTGACACAAAAATGTAACGTGTAAAACTGACCGGTGAAACTTGTCAGGGCACTAAATTGCGTTTGCTACTATGTTTTTTTTCCAAGCTATGAAATTGAAATGAATAGAAACTCAAGTGAATAGGAGATGAGTTGCAATACCCAGCATGGCCGCTAAACAGTGGATGGCGTTGTTTGCTTCCAGCAATGTTCTCTCTATTATTTCCAATACTGGCAACTGCTGAGAAGAGATGATGAGTGGGGCTGCGGGGTGTTGAAGCCCTAGCAACCTGATACTGATAATATCTACAACCCAGACAACCCCTTAAAAATAGGGTATGGCAGCAAAAACATTTACGGCACAGTGATGGCACCATTATTACCGTGTGTCAGCGGTAACATACTGCTGATGCCCTGTTGCAACACCCTTGATTGGAGATTACTCCAGTTGCAAGTGTTTACCTCTTAGAGCCTTCAGTCAATAAAGTGGCAGCCGCGGCATCTAAGTGGTTTAGAAAGGGAGAGGGCTCCACTCTACCCCATTGGGCCTACCACAATATGATCTCAGGGCTCCGATGGGGCCATGGTGAACAGAAGCCTAAAAACAGCCTCTGGGGCTGCCATGTATGGAAGCTGAGGGTAATACTGACAAGCAGGGCCAATGCCCCATGGGTCAGTGCCGGAGTGAGCTGCCTGCTACAGATGCATTGCTAGGACAAAACACCTGAACATAGTGGCCACCGCAGATAACTGCATTGCGGTCCTCAGAATAGTCCAGCGCGGCACAGGAGCCAATGCTTCCCTGCCCTGCTGTAAATCACTCTCATAGGCCACTAGGCTTGAAACCTATGAGGCAGTTGCCACCAGGACATGGGCAACTCCGACTGCAGGCTGGACTCGTGCACAATAAAACCCCCTTTCAAAAATAAAATACTGGGGGTCATTCTCTAACTGATATACGCCAGTTTTCTGTGTCGCTATCTGCGACCTTTCCCTGCTCACACCAATTCTTAAAAAAGGGGTGTGGCCAAGGAAGGAGGTGGGCAACCGGGCCCGTCTCATTTATCATTTTCTACGCCTGTTTTAGGCATTGAAAATGTTCTAAATCTACTCCAGCCAGCGCCTCTTCATAACTTCAGCAGATCAGTCGCCAGCGCACGGGTTATTAAGGCTGGTATCTAAAACTCTGGTCTTAATAAATGACCCCCAATGTTTTTGCATTGCTGCATCCCAAGAACCAACATTTTTTTCTTTTTCTTTCTACGGAGCTTTGTAAGTGCTGGATTTTTGTGTGACAAGTTGTACACGGAGCAAAAATATAAACGCAACACTTTCGGTTTTGCTCCCATTTTGCATGAGCTGAACTCAAAGATCTGAAACATTTTCTACATACACAAAAGACCCATTACTCTCAAATATTATTCCAAAATCTGTCTAAGGCTCCATTCACACGTCTGCAACGTGTTTTGCGGATCCACGGAGCCGCGGATCCGCAAAACACGGACAGCGGCAATGTGTGTTCCGCATTTTGCGGGCACTATAGAATATGCCTATTCTTGTCCGAAATTGTGGACAAGAATAGGACATGTTCTAATTTTTTCGGGAACGGAATTGCGGACCCGGAAGTGCGGGTCCGCAATTCCGTGTCCGGGCAGCACATCGTGCTGCCCCATAGGAATGAATGGGTCCGCAATTTCGTTCCGCAAATTGCGGAACGAAATTGCGGACGTGTGAATAGAGCTTAAATCTGTGTTAGTGAGCACTTCTCCTTTGCCGAGATATTCCACCCCACCTCACAGGTGTGGCATATCAAGGTGCTGATTAGACAGCATGAATATTGCACAGGTGTGCCTTAGACTGCCCACAATAAAAGCCCTCTCTGAAATGTGCAGTTTGATCACACAGCACAATGCCACAGATGTCGCAACATTTGAGGGAGCGTGCAATTGGCATTCTGACTGCAGGAATGTCTACCAGAGCTGTTTCACATGCAATGAATGTTAATTTCTCTACCATAAGCTGTCTCCAAAGGCGTTTCAGAAAATTTGGCAGACCACGTGTAACCACACCAGCCCAGGACCTCCACATCCAGCATGTTCACCTCCATGATCGTCCACCCGGACAGCTGCAGCAACAATCAGTTTGCATAACCAAAGAATTTCTGCACAAACTGTCAGAAACCGTCTCAGGGAAGCTCATCTGCATGATCGTCGTCCTCATTGGGGTCTGGACCTGACTGCAGTTCGTTGTCGTAACCGACATGAGTGGGCAAATGCTCACATTCTGTTCACGGATGAGTCCCGGTTTTCACTGTTCAGGGCAGATGGCAGACAGCGTGTGTGGCATTGTGTGGGTGAGTGGTTTGCTGACGTCAACATTGAGGATCGAGTGGCCCATGGTGGCGGTGGGGTTATGGTATGGGCAGGCATATGTTATGGACAACGAACACAGGTGTATTTTATTGATGGCATTTTGAGTGCACAGAGACACCGTGACGAGATCCTGAGGCCCATTGTTGTGCCATTCATCCACGACCATCACCTCGTGTTGCAGCATGATAATGCACGGCTCCATATTGCAAGGATCTGTACACAATTCCTGGAAGCTGTAAACATCCCAGTTCTTGCTTGGCCAGCATACTCACCGGACATTTAACCCATTGAGCATGTTTGGGATGCTCTGGATCGGTGTATACGACAGCGTGTTCCAGTTCCTGCCAATATTCTGCAACTTCGCACAGAAGAGGAGTGGACCATCATTCCACAGGCCACAATCAACAACCTGATCAACTGTATGCAACGGAGATGTGCTGCACTGCGTGAGGCAAATGGTGGCCACACCAGATACTGACTGGTTTTCTGACCCCACCCTCAGTAAGGCAAAACTGTGCACATTTCAGAGTGGTCTTTTATTGTGGGCAGTCTAAGGCACACCTGTGCAATATTCATGCTGTCTAATCAGCACCTTGATATGCCACACCTGTGAGGTGGGATGGATTATGTCGGCAAAGGAGAAGTGCTCACTAACACAGATTTAGACAGATCTGTGAACAATATTTGAGAGTAATGGGTCTTTTGTGTATGTAGAAAATATTTCAGATCTTTGAGTTCAGCTCATGCAAAATGGGAGCAAAACCGAAAGTGTTGTGTTTATATTGGTATTTTGGGGTACATAATATTTTTTTATGCTGTTCACCAATGCGGGATAAATTATGTAATAATTGTATAGTTCAGGTCATTACAGATATAGCGACCCAGATATGTGGAGGGGTTTTTATTTTTTCCGTTAAGAACCAATTTTTATTATTTTATAAATCAAAACAAAATATATTGTCCAAAATTTACCGCTAACATAAAGTACAATATGTCACAAAAAACAACCTCAGAATCACATAGATTTGTAAAAGTGTTCTGAAGTTATTATGGCATAAGTGACAGACATGTCAGATTTTAAAAATGGAGATGCTTCCCGAAGGCCAAAATTGGCTGCGCCTTTATGAGGTTAGAGGCTGTGGACATCTTTGCTCTGATTACTTTTGTTGTTCATTTGTTTTTAGATATAAAATTAGGTAAATATTTTAAGTTTTCAATAAAAAATTCTTACCATTTTGTGTGTAAGTCCTTCACCTACCTGATCGGCTCCTGTCTCTGACAATTCTCTCTGATCTCCACCTCCATTCTCTCAGTCTTAGAGAAAGCAGTAGAATGTTGTAGAAGAAGATGTGTTTAGGCAGAAGATAAAACACCCAAATAGCTCAAAGCACACACAGGGCAGTTTGCAGGAGGAAGGCAGCAGCATCCTGGACACACAGATCTGGCATGTATTACTGGGATGGACATGCCCACATGAGAAAAGTGTCACGGATGGTGTCGCGGAAAATTAGAAGACAACAAATGAAGATCCGACTGACTTGATCCCAAACTAAGGAACATAAGGGTGAGCCCTGTTAAAGCCCTAGCTCTCTCCCTGACTTCTCAGCCCATGCAAAGATCTCTATGATAGATAATTGCATGCCCTCGTGCCTCGACTGTATGACACCTGAACACCCTATAACAGTGAGGGGACACGACCACCGGCTCCCTACACTTAATACGGAGGGAGTCAGGGTCACCTAGGATCAAGCCAACAGGGAAAAACAAATAAAGGAACAGACTTATCTGTAGAAGCATCAGTTGCAGCATCCAGCATGCGCACAATCCAGGAAGTTGTATAAACCGCAAAGTGATGCAGTATGGGAGGGGATTTAAAGGGAAGCAATCAGTGCAACTAGATGACAGCTGAGAGAGGGAAACGAGATTACAAAACGAAAGCAAAACAAAAGAACCTCAAGCAAGAGGTTCTGAAGAACGTCTGTCAGAGCTTCTCAGATATCTGGCGGTGACAAAAAGTCAGAAACTTGAAGTAGGTTACAATGGAATATCAGGTATGTTAAAATAAGTAAAGTAATGAAGATTGCAGCCTGACTTACTTTAACTGGTTTCTTTCAAGGTAACCACCAACATCTTTTACATGTCAAGGGGGCCATAGCTGAGGGCAAGACTGCTGCTGTATCTGGGCATCCCCTAGACCTACCGGTGCATCTCAATAAATTAGAATATCATTGAAAAGTTAATGTATTTTAATAATTCAATGAAAAAAGTGAAACATATTCTATAGATTAATTACACACAGAGAGATCTATTTCATGTGTTTATTTCTTTTAATGAAAACCCAAAAGTTAGTAGCTAACAAAATTGAAATTTTATATAAAACAAATTAAAAATTATTTTTAACGCAGATATGTTGGCCTACTGAAAGGTATGTACAGGGTATGGATGGACTCCATACTTGCATACTTGGTTGGGGCTTCTTTTGCATGAATTACTGCATCAATGCGGCGAGGCATGGAGGCGATCAACCTGTGGCACTGCTGAGGTGTTATGGAAGCCCAGATTGCTTGGATATCTGCCTTCATCTCATCTGTGATTGTTAGGTCTGGTGTCTCTCATCTTCCTCTATGGAGTTTAGGTCAGGCGAGTTTGCTGGCCAATCAAGCACAGTGATACTGTAGTTATTAAACCCGGTATTGGTACTTTTGGCAGTGTGGGCAGCATCTCCATAAAGCTGGTCAGCAGAAGGAAGCATGAAGTGCTCTAAAATTTCCTGGTAGACGGCGGCGCTGACTTTGGACTTGATATAACACAGTGGGCCAACACCAGCAGATGACATGGCTCCTCAAACCATCAGTTACTGTGGAAACTTCACACTGGACCTCAAGCGCCTTGGATTGTGTGCCTCTCCACTCTTCCTCCAGACTCTGGCACCTTGATTTCCAAATAAATTCTAAAATTTACTTTAATCTGAAAACAGGACTTTGGACCACTGAGCAACAGTCCAGTCCTTTTCCTCCTTAGCTCAGGTAAGACGCTTCTGACATTGTCTCTGGGTCATGAGTGGCTTGACACAAGGAATGCAACAGTTGTAGCCCATGTCCTGGATATGTCTGTGTGTGGTGGCCCCTGAAGCACTGACTCCGGCCACAGTCCACTCCATGTGAATCTTCCCCAAATTATTAAATCCTTTCAAGGCTGCGGTTATCCCTGTTGCTTGTGCACCTTTTCCTACCACTCAACTTTCTATTAACCCCTTGAATACTGAAATTGAGGTTGATATTGAGGTTTTTATTTTTGCATTTTCACTTTTATTCCCTGCCTACCCGGAGCCTTAACTTTTTTATTTTTAAGTGTATGAGGGCTCCATAGGAACTGCAGCTCTGATATGCTGGGTTTCTTTAGAGAGACACAGTGCATCAGAGAGAAGGAACGATTCCCCCGATTGCGGCATCGGGGAGCCGGTTCTAACCTGGAAGCGCCAGCTTCCGGTTTTTCGGCATTTAGATGCCATGGTCATGTTTTACCACGGTATCTAAAGGATTAAATGTATTCAATCAGCATTATTGCCTGTCATAGACATTATCCCTGGGCCTCTGCTGTTTGAAACAGCAGACCCCCTGGCTATGGTGCCCGCTGCTCTCGCAAGCCATATTTAAAACCCCTACTTCTACCGTACATGTACAGTGCTGGTACTCAAGGGCTTAAAAACAGCACTGAACAGCTAGCTTCCTTAGCAATGATCTTTTGTGGCTTACCATCCCTGTGGAGCGTGTCAATGACTGTCTTCTGGACAACTGTCAAGTCAACAGTCTGCCACATGATTGTGTAGCCTACTGAACTGGACTGAGAAACCATTTATATTTTTTTCAGGGTCACTTTAAGCTCCCAGTCCGCCCCTGCCCATGACTCTATTATATTGACCCTTTTCACAATCTTCTAATCTCCTGAAATGATGACTTTGGTGTTTTTATTAGCTGTAAAACGCTTGAAAATAGATCACCCTGTGTGTAATGTATCTATAGCATAAATGAGCTTCACTTTTTGTAATTGAATTACTAAAATAAATGTACTTTTCGATGATATTCTAATTTATTGAGATGCACCTGTACATAACTATGCACGCACTATATGTAGTCAGGCACTTCTGCAGAAAGTGATAATCGGCATTGACACTTTAGACGCACCACGCGGCTCTTAAAGACTCCAAGCTGGAAATCACATGATCTACATCAGTCCTGGGGGAAATGAGAAGAAAGACCTTGTCGGATGTGTTACATGTTTTGAGTAACTACAAAGAAGTGATAATAATTGGTAAAATCATTAGGCTATAGACACAACTTATCCACAAGCCAGACACATCTGCGGACAGCATCACCCATGGGAGGCCAGTCACAGCATCTTACTGCTTTATAAATATAGGAACATATAATTAGTGACAACAGGAGATAGACCGTCTGCCCACTTCCCACCACTGGAACTTCAAGCGTCTCCACATTTCAACATTTCATCACCAGGACCATGTGCGGTTCCATATATTACACCATGATGTATGTGGGATAATAGTAGACTAGACTATGACACGGTCAAGTATAACACACATGGCAGGTCAAACTTCACTGACAAACATATTGGAGTAAGTGAATAGGACTAAGCTGCAGTAACAGACACAGCCTCATGGATGAGAGTGGCGCTGTTTTAGGTATTTTAATAGTTACTGCTTTTGGACTGTTTATAAAGATACCACAGGATAGACTTCTGCTAAGACCTGGAAATGTAATCATCCATAATAAAAAAAGTTCTGCAACTTGCTAACATACTTTGTATTTCAATTCCGTGACATTTCCAGGTCTCTTTCTGCTTGCTGTAAGTAAATGGAAACATCCTTATATTCAGAGCCTAAAATCTCATACATACCTAATACTGAGCGTGAGCATAGCTATAGAAATGCAAAGGCAGCAGTCACACTCAGACCCTGGTCCCTAGGGGGCCCCTCTGCCACATAGGAAGACACCAGTAGTATAATAGGTAGATGGAAGGAGGAGGGTTGTTACAGATTTTACATTGGGATCCAGGAATTCAAGTAAGGGCTCTCGTACATAGCAAATAGCGGACATGGGCACTGTCCGTTTGCATTCCGTGGTGCGGATGTGGGCGGCGGGCCCATTGACTTGAATGGGTCCGTGATCTGCAAAATACGACAAAAGATCGGACACGTCTTATCTTTTGCGATGCGGAGGCATGGACACGAAAGCCCACGGAAGTTCTTCCGAGTGTTTCAATGTGCCTCCGCTCCACAAAAGATAAGACATATCCTTTCTTTTGCCGTAGCTTCAAGTCAATGGGTCTACCTCCGCACCATGGAGTGCACCCAACCGGTCCGCAATACGGGCACGGAGCCCTTACGTTGGTCTGCATGAGCCCTTTATGCATCACCATAAATTAGGTGCATCCTCAGGACATGTCTGCGCGCCAGAATGAAAGCTACGGTAGCTCGGAGCTGCTGGAGATTTCTGCCTTCATTTGCAACTGAAAACAGGTGTAAATGAAGATAAATGTGGCGGGCTCCCTCCCCGCTCCCAGCACAACCCATTTTCAAAAAGTGGGGAGGGGAACGAGCCTCCTTTGCATTGTGGGTGACGCTAGGGAGGCTCGTTCCCATTGTAGTCTGCAGTTAGCTGCCCCCCTTCATGGCCGGATGTTTTCATCTGTGCAACGGGGAGATGCATTGGTAGCCTTATGGGCATCAGGAGTGACGCGGGTGCCGGGGCCAGTATGAGGGGCCCGGGCATTTTGAGTGGCATAACAGGTCTTGGATAACCCCTTTAAGTGCACCCAGGGCGTGCCCAGGCCACTCTGTGCATCCTTGCTCCTCTTTCTTCTACTGCGATCTCCTCCCTCTCCTACACAGACCTCCCACCTGGCCCTGTCAATCAATAAGAGGGAGGGGCTGTTAGAGAAAGGAGGAGGAGCAAGGGTGCACAGAACGACTTAGGCCCACCCTCGGTGCACTTAACTGCTCACTTGCATATGGGTTAATACTACGTTATTTCCAGAATGAGGCAGTGGATCGCTAAGTGAAAGGTATCCTTACGTTCAGCTGAGCTAGCTCTCTCTACAAGGCACTGTGCCTGGTTTATCAGTGAATTTCCTGGCAACAGAGTCCGTTTAAACCCACAAAATCTGTGTAATCGCACCAATAGCCTGTACAGTGTGCCACCTCTCAGGCCATAGACCAGTGCACACACAGGGGTCTACACGTCTCCAAGTAGACACGTCAAGCATCAGGATCCCATCGCCATGATCCAGTAATGGATATAAAAGGTGGAAACGGCAGGACAATTAATGCTGGTGTTTATAAGAGCCACGGCTGGAAGTGACCTCTGCTCCATTTGCACATGGCCTCACATAAAGCCGGGAATCTCTTGCTAAACACAGACAGGAACAAAACTGGATTCAGCGCCAGTCAGCCACAAAAAGGTATCATGTGTTTGGAGTCTGGAAGGAGGGGAGGCTTCCATGAAATAGCAGAAGAAGTAAACATTGTATCCCTGATGTGAACGCTGAGTGTCCAGACCTCGAAGCACAAAGGCCTAGCATGTTAATAAGGAGGAAGACAAAATAATCTGCCCCATCATCCAAACACCCAGCCTCTAGTAGCGGACCCCCGGCTGAAGCGACACTATCAGCAATATTCATCTTCTAAGCTACTATTTCTGCAAGTGCTGCCATCAATTTTACTGGCTGCAGACAATCCCAAATTTATTACATCCCAACCTATTTTAGTGCTCTCATTAACAGAAACAAAATAAGAGTATTGCAGGTTTGATACCTTTTAATGGATAACAAAAATAGAAGTAATGATGCTGCATAGCGAGCTTTCGGGACATCACCAGTCCCTTCATCAGGCGTTAGGTGTGCCGCATAGGGATCTTTAACCCCTTCCCGACCGCAATCTGTATATATACGTGATAGCTGCACATACCCCGTGCAGCTACCACGTATATAAACGTTCTGGCAGCTCTTCAATCCAAGCGCTGCAAAACGCTTGGATTAAAGCTTCTGCCCCTGCCCTGTATGCTGTCACGGACAGCATACAGTGCAGTAATGCCGGCAAGGGACCAATCAGAGTGGCCCCTTGCCGGCAATCGATCCGATTGGTTAGTCTGTGCAGACTAACCAATCGGATCGCGGCAGTGTTAAAATGCCGGTTTCAGGCTCTGAAAGCAGTGTCCTCGCAGCCCCCCCCCCGCCCCGCCCCGATCTGTGCGTGCAGACACCAAATCCCCGCCCCGATCTGTGCCCCCCTCCGTCTGTTCCTAGTGCTGCGGCGCTGCCCCCTCCTTGAGTCCAACCCCTGCTGCCGTGACATACCTCCCCCCCCCTTCCAGCGCTGACCCCGTCTGCCCCCCTGCTGTTTGATGGCGGCGGCTCCATTCCTGAGCCGCCGCCATCATCAGAGTGTCAGCTCTATGCTGACACTCTGCTGTAAATTCTGTAACCCTATAGATGCCGCGACAGCGGCATCCATGGGGTTAATAGAGGGAGGGGGCTCCCTCTCTCCACCATCGGGGCTGCTGCGCTGCGATGGCAGCCTCGATGGTTGCCCTGGCAACCGGACGCTTTGCAAAAGCGTCCGCTGTTGCCACCTACAGGGCATCTGAATGTATTACACTTTGCAATGCAAGAGCATTGCAAAGTATAGTACAGCCATCAGCCCCACTGGATCTTCATGATCCAAGAGGGACTTGATAAAAAAAAAAGTGAAAAAAATGTAAAAATAAATAAATAAAAATGTAAAATTCAAAAAAAATTGCCTTTTCCTATAAAAAATTAAAAAACTACACATATTAGGTATCACCGCGTCCGTAACTACTGTCTCTATAAAGATATCACATGATAGACCCCGTCCGATAAACACCATAAAAAAATAAAAATAAAAACTGTGTAAAAAAAAGCAAGCGATCAAAAAGGCGTATGACCCCCAAAATAGTACCAATCAAACCGTCACCTCGTCCGGGAAAAAATGATACCCTATTTAAGACAATCGCCCAAAAAATAAAAAAGCTATGGCTCTCAGACTATAGAGACACTAAAACATCATTTTTTTTGTTTCAGAAATGCTATTATTGTGTAAAACTTAAATAAATAAGAAAAAGTATACATATTAGGTATTGCCACGTCCGTAACGATCTTCTCTATAAAACTATCACATAACCTAACTCCTCAGATGAATGCTGTAAAAATAAATAAATGAAAACTGTTCCAAAACAGCCAATTTTTGGGTCACCTTATAAAGTGTAATAATGAATGATCAAAAAATCCTATGTACCCAAAAATGGTACCAATATAAACCTCCACACTTTCTGCAAAAAACGAGCCCCTGCACAAGACGATCGGCAGAAAAATAAAAAACATATGGCGTTCAGAAAACCAATCCAGCACAATCTGCCTTCCAAAAACCGTGCGGCAGTCCTTTCCTTCTGCGCCCTGCCGTGTGCCCGTACAGCAGTTTACGACCACATGTGGGGTGTTTCTGTAAACCGCGGAATCAGGGTAATTAAATATTGAGTTTTGTTTGGCTGTTAACCCTCAATGTGTTAAAGAATTTTTTTTTAGAAAATGGAAAATCTGCCAAAAATGGGAAATTTAGAAATTTCATCTCCATTTTCCTTTAATTCTTGTGGAACGCCTAAAGGGTTAACAAAGTTTGTAAAATCAGTTTTGAGTAACTTGAGGGGTGTAGTTTCTACAATGGGGTCATTTATGGGGGGTTTCCACTATGCAAGCCCCACAAAGTGACTTCAGACCTGAACTGGTCCTTAAAAAGTGGGTTTTGGAAATTTTCTTAAAAATTGTAAGATTTGCTTCTAAACTTCTAAGCCTTCTAACGTCCTAAAATAATAAAATTACATTTCAAAAATGATGCCAACATAAAGTAGACGTATGGGTAATGTTAAGTAATAAATATTTTATTAGGTATGACTTTCTGTTTTAGAAGCAGAGAAATTGAAATTTGGAAAATTGTGAATTTTTCAAAATTTTTGGTAAATTTGGGATTTTTTCATAAATAAAGGTGAAATATATTGACTCAAATATATGACTATCATGAAGTACAATGTGTCACGAGAAAACAATCTCAGAATGGCGTGGATAAGTAAAAGTGTTCCAAAGCTATTACCACATAAAGTGACGCATGTCAGATTTGTAAATTTTGACCTGGACACTGGGGCATCAATGACCCTTGGTCATGAAAGGGTTAAGCAAAGTCCTTTGTTTCTCTTAATAAGAGCACTAAACTAGCTTTCTATTGGCTAACACGGTACTAGACTTTTTCCTTTTTCTTTCATCCCAACCTATATTACATAGACAGGTAGATATATATATATTGTAAGGGATCGCCTCTTATTCGGGGGTCATTCTCACAATTATCTTCATCGACCACAGGGTTAGGGGCCAAACATTGTTTTTATTTGGCACCTCAGCAAAACCAAAACAAACAATACAAATAAAACACCTGCCCGGCTGGGCTCTAACTAAACATGAGGACTCCCTACGTCACTGAAAGCCCCATTCACACACAGGAAGAACCTGTGACTTTTCCCAGCCTAACAATCCAGCACTTCCAGGCTGTAACAAAGTCCAGTACCTTTTAGGGGATTGTGGCCCAGAAGTCCTCCTGACTCTGGCCTTGCAACCGCCGATTCCAAGATCTCACGGAGTCCCCCAAAGTTCAGGCTAACACCTAGCCCCGTGGCCCCTCAGCCAGCTAACTTGTACAGAGCCTTCCCAGGCCTCTGCTGCACACAGTGTCGGGATTCGAACCCGTGACCAGCAACATCCCAGGCGGTAGGCCTGCTTACTAGGCTATCGTCCTCTTAGGACATTCCTCCCTGAAGCCTATTATTTAACCTCAGTCTTGCCAAGCCTTGCTCATCACTCTTGATTCCCCACACCTGGTACTTCCCTATATAAGTTCAGCCCCTTGTACTCCAGCTTGCTGATTATTGAGCTCCTGAGCCTTGATCAAGCTTCTCCTTATCTGCTGCTCTTGCTACTACTGTAAGTCCACTGCTGACCAGGAATTGACTACCGACTACTCTTCTGCTTGTCCCTACCTATTGGACTGCTACCACCTTTGCCCATCCGGATTGTCTGACCATGCTTACTGCCGCTTGCCCTGACCCACCGCCTGCCAACCGACTATGCCTCTGCCAGACTTCCTGCACCAGTAAGATGCGTCTAATTTATTACGAGGTCGAGGCTTCTTAATAAATTAGTCGCATCTCTGGCACTCCGTAGCTGGCAAAGACTTGAGCACAACTTTCTGCTCCAAGTTATGCTAAATCCGACGGGTGATGGGAAGCCCGAACTCTTACTGCTAAGCTGTGCCCCTTTTCTGAAGTAGTGAAAAGCTGGAAAAGTCACAAACTATGGCGTAATTAGGGCGTTATAAATGTCCCCCTTTGTGCTTTTTTTGTGAAAGCAATTTCACTAATAAAATCCGTACTTCTTGAATAACTGTAAGCCAGGTGGAGTCGCCTTCAGTCTCCCGCCTGGTAATTCACGCAAATGATATCACTATTCGTAGCCTTACAACTATCACTAAACTACTACAGGATCTGTTTGCTGAATATTTGAAAGCAAAGGTTATAACTGTAACATCTGAGAGTAATGCGGTGCAGATAGCGGGTTCCTCCCATCGCGCTCTCACGCAGGGGCCATATTAAAATGTTATAATTGTGGGAGATAACATTGACTTTATTCCCGACTCTCAGCACTCCCCCTCTCTTACGGAGAAGACGCTCAATTGTCTGAACTCGGAAGGAATGTACAATGTCCTTGCCTACTGAAACATAACAAGCAGGGACCAACTCCCTCTTCAGACTAGAGATAAAACCGTCATTTTCCCATGGATTCTCTGGGACTCAGGTAATACTTCAGAAACGGCTGGACTCAACATCGCTGCTTACGGGGCAGGTTCACTGTAAATAAAATTGTAATAAAATACTACTTAAAGGGGTTTAATATTGGTGACCTATCCTCAGGACAGGTTATCAATACCTGACTGGTGGGGGTCTGACACCCGGCACCCCTGCCAATCAGGTGTTTGAAGGGGCCATGGAGCTCCGGTGAACAGCCTACTTACCAAGCACAGCGTCGTCCATTGTATGGTGGCTGTGCTTGCTATTGCAGCCCCGGCCAACTCACTTGAATGGGGCTGAGCTGACTCTGGGCCACGTGACCGATGAATGTGATGTCACTGGCCTAGGAGGAGGCCACGGCGCTCGCCAGTGAGCCACGGCGTCTTCAAACAGCTGATTGGCAGTGGTGCCGGGAGTCGGACCCCAGCCGATCTAATATTGATGATTTCTTTAAGCGAAGAAGGCCTTTTCACCTCCCCTGACATGCTTGGATTAGCAAATACTTGCATTCCCCATGTAATAACAATTCTAGAGCATCTATTGTTATGACAATATGTAGAGCAATTCCTTTATTATTCCTGCTAGAAGTTATGAATGAATCGGTAGCAATTTGTAGTGAAGGTCCAGATGGATGCTACCAGTTGGCGGGGGGGGGGGTGTCCCTGCCTAATCTGAGTGGATAGTGTCAGACTGTGCAGGGACAACCCCCTTCCCCCCAACTGGTAACACCCATTTGGTCTGCTAGCAATTCCTTCATAAACTTGGAATAGTAAAGTAATGGCACATCATAGAGTCATAAGAATAGATGCTCCAGAATTGTTATTACATGGGAGATGCTAGTAACTTGTACTAATGTCAGGAGAGGTGACAGGTCCTCTTCATAAATAAACGTATTTGTAACATACTTCCATTATTTTCTGAGCTTCCTTTGTCTCCTACAGGACTCTGGTTGTGTAGTCTGGACCGCCCCCTGCTGGCTCTCTCAGGGGGTGGACCAGACTACAGGTGTGCGGCAACTGATATTTTGTTTCATCTCTATCCACAGGATATTCCATAAAAGTTTCAAAAGTAAAGGGAAGTCTGTCCTCTGGGAACTCCACCTGTTAGGAACAAGGGGGTCTTCTGATTCCACTTTTACCAGGAAAGGTGACTGCAGCGACCAGGTGGAGAATGAATGGGCAGATGATTGCACATGTCTTCTTCACTTCGGGAAGTTAATGGGAAAGGCAGAAACAGCCGAGCCAGACTTGAATGGAAAAAGACAGTAAAATGAGTTTTTCACAGATTGAATATAGAATGCATTCAGAAGGTCTTCAGACCATTTCCCTTTTTTCACAGTTTGTTATTTTGCGGCCTTGTGCTAAAATTTTTTAAAAAATCATGTTTGCCCCCTCAATCTGCACTCAATATCCCATAATGAAAAAGTGAAAACAGAATGCTAGAAATGTTTGCAAATGTATTAAAAAAGGAAACACTAAAATTTTACATGGACGCTTGACATTTTGCTCTGGGGCCTTCCATTTCTCTTAAGCCAAGCCAAGCCATGGGGAGGAAAGAAGCAGAGCTCAGAGATAGGATAATGGGAGGCACAGATTTAGAGAAGGGGGCAAAAAATAGTCTGCTGCACTGAAAGTTCCCAAGAGCACAGTGGCTTCCATAATTTTTAAATGGAAGACGTTTGGAACAACCAGGACTCTTTCTAGAGCTGGCCACCCCTCCAAATTAAGTAATCTGGGGAGAAGGGTCTTGGTATGAGAGGTGACCAAGAACCCAATGGTCCCTCTGGCTGAGCTCCAAAGATCCTGTGTGCAGATGGGAGAAACTTTCAGAAGGTCAACCATCACTGCAGCATTCCACCAATCTGGTCTTTATGGCAGAGCAGCCAGAAAGAAACCTCTCCTTGCAAAATAGCAGAGCACCCAAAGGACTTTCAGACTGTGAGAAACAAGATTCTCTGGTGTGATGAAACTATAACTCGTGACACATCCAACCAAATAAAAAGTGCTGTTTCTGGCACCAGTTGAGGTGGTATGATGGCTGGTTGGATGGCCATAGATTAGCAATTGCAGGCACTCGTAGGTATAGGGGTCCTCTGTAAGATTCAGACTTCAGCTTTGTCTGGCCTAGTGGTGGTATTGGTAAAGGGTGTCTGTGCCGTAGTCCCTCACCTTGTAGCAGTGTCTGTAAAGCTGTATTTCGCTGATCACTCTGCTGTCTTTTGCTGGTATCTCTGGTTTGTTGGTCTCACAGGAGAAGGATACCAGGTTCCAAGGAGTAGGAGCTCTTTCATGTGCTTCCTCTCCCTCCTAAGACTAAACAGGTACACGCCCTCCCGGCAGAAAACAGGACCATACCACTTCTACCAAGAAGGGAGGAACACTCGTTTTAGCCAATCTTTGCCAACCAGACCTCTTCTTGCTGGTACACACAGTCACTGCATCAAAATACATAACTGTCATGCCCGGCTCGGACAGTGTGCGGAGATCTGCCAGATTGGCAGCACGTGTCTAGCCTTTTTTGTTTGTTTTGTAATCATGCTGGATCCGCCTTCCTTCAGGTGCTCTGGGCGGGGTCATTGGTTTAAATGGCCTTCTCTCCCAGAGGGCCGTGCGGGCTATAGTATTCATTCTGGTCTTGGCTTCAGGAAGGAAGGATTGTCTGTTCCAGCTCAGATAAGTTTCTTTTGTTTGTGTTGTTTGCGTTCTAGGCTATTTGCGTGTCTTCTGCCCCTTCTCCCCTTTCACCATCTCAGGGATTCTAGGGTGTTTGCAGCCTAGACACGAGGACACTTCTTACCTACCATTAAGGTCAGAAAGTGGGCTTAGCAGCATAGGGAGAGAAGTCAGGGATGCGCTAGGAGGTGACCTGTCCCCAGCATCTAGCCTAGACACTGGTGTATTTGGTTGTTTGTTTATCTGAGTTCCTGTCCGCCGTGACTATAACATTACAATACATTGCAAACATTTTCAGATACCCCCAGTTCGGGGGTACTGCAAATGTCCTTGACTGGCCCAGCCAGAACCTTGACTTGAACCCAATCGAACATCTCTGGAAAGACATGAAAATTACTGTCCACAGACTTTCTCCATCCAACCTAATAGAGCTCGAGAGGATTGGTAAATAATGGAAGAAAATCCCAAATCCAATTTTTTTCCCTTTCAATAAAATTAGCAAAGATTTTGAACATTCTGTTTTCACTTTCACATGGGTTATTGAGTGCAGAATGATGGGGAAAAAAATTCCATTTTTAAAAACTTTTTAGCACAAGACCGCAACATAACAAAAAGTGAAGGGGTCTGAAGATTTTTTTTCGAATGCACTGTACACCAAAGGGACTCTTCTCCATTCCTTCTGACTTGTCTCCTACGTAAAATTCCGCACATGTAAACACATGGAGCTCTACCTTCAGCTTGTAAAGTTGGCCTTTTTCAGTTTTTTTAAATAAAAGTAGCTTTACATTAGACACGGTTATTAAAATGGTCTTGGTCTCTGGTCAGGGCCCCATCAAATATCTTGGTGGTTACGTATAGGATGGCACAGTGCTTTAGAATAAACAAATGGCGCTGTATGGATGAGAGACTTTCCCTTGCATTTGCATGTAGGATAGAAAGAGACTGATGCTATAACAAGTGGTGATAAATATGTACGGAGGAAACAATGTGTGAATGAAGACAAGTAACATATTGCAGCGAGGCAATAACTCTCCAGGACATTTTTTTTGTGCTGGGTGTAGAGCATGACACTGTCCTACAAGTACCATAAGATAAAGGTAAACATGCCAGGTTATGGGAAAATCAGCATAACATGCATGGACCTGTAACACAAATACACCTGGGTTGTATTAGCTAATATGACACCTTCACAATGTATTAGCAGCAGGTTAACCCCTGCAACCTTAGCAGTTCTGCTCCATGTACCATAAAGATAATACCAGCAAAGGTTCACCTATACCAAGGAAATTGTATTTACATCAAATGTCTAATATTGATATATTAAGTGAATCTCTCCCATAGAGATGTGAGGTATTTGAATACCCCATGGCGGTTCCCCTGGACCTATCAGCAAAATATAGGCTATGGTTGTGAAACCTTCTTTTCTCTGAATTAGCATGACAGCACTTCTGCTATCTCCATTAAAAATACCAAGGCATCATGAATAACTACTGTATTTTCTGAATGCCTTCCTACGGTTCGCCCCCTTTTTTTTTTCCTCCCTAAAAGAAATGACCATGTTTTGACCCAGGTCATTTTCAGATTCAAATTTGTCTGCTGATTACTATTTTTTATAATATGCAAAGAAATTATATTTTTATATACTATGGTGACCACAGGTCCCACTGCGTCTACACATTTCTAAGCTTGGTAAAGGTCAGGATTGCCCGAAATGTCGTTTTACTGCATTGTGACCGGCGATTCTGTATTCCTAAATACATTACCCTAATAAGTGCTGTCCCTCTTTCTGGATCTGGGATATGTTTTTATTTGCGATACAAGGCTGTAAATCTGCTGCATAGAACAAGAGTTAAAAGATAAAATACTGACTACCTGTAGCTGCCACTAGAGGGAGCTTACCGCATAGTAAGCTCCCTGTAGTGGTGGTTATAGGAAACTACATTTTTAAAATGTATTTCTAAGCCAATGTAGGACATTATGGTGTCTGTAATCAGAAAAGTGGATGACATCATATCAAAATTAATTGTCACAGAAATTTGGACATATTTAGATAAAAAAACAATGATGTTTAAAAGTGGACATTCGGTTTAATGGTAGGTTCACGTGGAGTTTTTTGGAGAAGGTTTTGAGACAGAACTTCCTGCAGGTTTTTTGGCCAAACCCAGAAGTAGATCCAGCAGGAATGAGAAGTATAAGTCCTTCCTTTATATTTCTAAACCTTTTCGAACCCACTTCTAGCTTTGGCTGAAGAACCTGCAGGAAATTCTGCCTCAAAACCTCCTCTAAAAAACAGTGTGAACCCTACCCTAGGGTCTCATGCACACAACCATATGTATGTTGCTGTCGGCAAAGTGCAGATCTGCAAAATACGGATACCCTTCGTGTTGCATCCTCATTTTTTGCGAACCCATTGATTTCATTGGGTCCATGGTCCGCATTTTGCGGCCAAGTATAGGCCATGTCCTTTTTGTGGAACGGATATATCGATGCAGAAAGCACATGGACCATCCATTTGCTTTCCCTATCCGTATGTCCGTTCCACAAAAAGATAGAATATGGTCCCAAAATGCGGACCACGGACCCATTAAAAAAAATGCAGATGGCAAATGAACTGCATACGTATTTTTCAGATTCGTGGTTTGTGGACTTCAAAATGGACATGGTCATGTGCATGAGGCCTAAGGGAGAAAACTAGGTAGACTTTAGTAAATACATGCATTTCCATAGTATATTAAATGGGTTTTCCCATCACAGACAATGGGGGCAAATCGCTAGGATATGCGCGCATTGTCTGACAGGTGTGGGTCCCACCTCTGGGACCTGCACCTACACGGAGAACGGAGCTGGGCAGCCGCCCCCAAATTCATTTCTGTGGGTCTGCCAAAAATAGCCAAGTGCTGGCTTGGCTATTTCCGTGGGCCCCAAACAAATGAATGGGAGAGGTGGCCGTGCACGTGCAGTCCCCTCTCATTCACTTATATGAGGAGAGGGCTTGGTGGTGGCCGGACCCCGGGAAACCCGCTCCATTCTCGGCGTACGTGCTAGTCCCAGAGGTGGGCGATCCTAGCGATATGCCCCCATTGTCTGTGATGGGAATACCCCTTTAGGGTCAGAGAGAAATTCTGCCCAAGCTGTCGTTGTCACTCAAGTTGTGGGTTGGTGGTCTCACAGTTTTCCTAGGGTCTAGTTGTGCAGTACGATGCCCCAGAGTTATCTATCAGCCACTGAGAAAGTTGGGTGGGGGCCATCATGGTGGTTCTATTGTTTGTCACTCAACTTTACTAAAAACAGATGAAATTTAGGTTTTTGACAGAAGACTACTGCCCAAGGACCTATAGTTCCTGAAGATTTTGAGGGAATGCTCTTCCAGCACCTGCTGAAGGACGGTTCATTTACCCGGTTCACATAAATGGCCTTTACATTTCCATAATCCAGGTGCTTGTCACAGAAGAGCACCTGCGGCTCTTTGTCCGTACAAGGGGCAAGACCTTGGGCCTCACAAGCGAGAGGCTTATGGCAGGCTGGAGATATCAGGTCCTGACGGAGAGAATGGAGAGCACAGGTAAGTGTGTTTGTTTTCACATGAATCGGAACACGTGTAAAGGGATTTCAGCACCTGTGTCCTCCCGGGGGCTGCTGCCTGTCAAGCCAAAGATCCCAGTGTCCTGTTTAAGCAGATCTTCAGGGTGGGGTCACTCCGACTTATCATAACAAACCAGTGAAGAGAGGCTGAGTACATGACGGGAGTCTTCCTCAATACTTGTGTTACAATTACTTTCCAGGTGGAAAACAGTGTAGACGCTCGATAAAATGTCTGTGCCAACCAGACACGTTGGGAAATAGCAAATAATGTTCTTAAAGGTGTTGTCCCATCTGGACATTCCTGGCTGATAAATGTCTGATAGGTGTGGGTCCCATCCAAAATGGAGCTCGATCTGGATGAAGATCATGCAGTGCAATTTATTATTTATTTTACTCACTTGTATAGCTCTGACATATCCCACAGCGCTTCACAGGCGTTAACATCAGGTTGTCCCCAATGGGGCTCACAATCTAAGGTCCCTATCAATATGTCTCTGGAGTGTGGGAGGAAACCAGAGTATCCGGAGGAAACCCACGCAAACACGGGGAGAACATACAATCCCCATGCTACGGCATGCTCCGCTTTCCGAGTGTTCTCAGCTATTTTTGGAAGTCCCATAGCAGTGCATGGAGATGATACCGTACATGTGCGGCCACCCCTCCATTCACCTCTGTGGGACCTATCAAAATCCATCATAGTCCCACAGCAGTTAGAGGGCATCTGTCAGCAGTTTTGTCCCTATGACACTGGCTGACCTCTTACATGTGCACTTGGCAGCTGAAGACATCTGTGTTGGTCCCATGTTCATATGTGCCCGCATTGCTGAGAAAAATGATGTTTTAATATATGCAAATGAGCGTCTAGGAGCAACGGGGGTGTTAGCATTACACCTAGAGGCTTTCAAACCCCCCTTAGTGCAATGTTGGACAGGCTCCTTAGGCCCGCCAGAGGATATGGCAATGTACAGAACACAAGTCCGCTTTTAATCGCATCGTAATTTTTGTTCTTCACACACAGTAAGTATCTTCTACAACGGTGGTCAGCATCCTCCATTACTCCAGCTCTTCTGAAACTACAGCCCCCAGCCTGCTCCATTCATTTCTGTGGGAGAACAGCTGAGCAGCAGGCGTGCATGCTAGGAGTTGTAGTTTCCCCACAGCTGAAATGCCGGAGGTTGTTGATCCCCGAATATAGGATCCAGTGGGTTATTTATGAATCATCCCACATGAAATAGACCCTGGTGACAATTGATTGACTCCGAAGTCACAGCTGCAGAAGCTGTTGTATCGTGCAGCAATTTTGTGGTAATTGTGGCAAAAAGAAGCAAAAAGTTGCAACTTGACCAGCACACGTGAATGCACCCTAAATATTGTACAGACACCTCATTGTTGGGGAGATAATCAAAAGTGAAAATCAAGTGATTGCGACTGAATTGCAATACCGGACACAGCCCATGGACAACAGTGGCGCTGTTTTGTAGGGGATAAAAAACAGACCTTTCCTAATAACCCTGAACCACCTGTGAGTTGTCGGAAGTCAGCTGGATCTTGGTTTGGGTCAAATTATTTATCATATTTGTTACATTGTTATTTGGTGTACAAAGTATCCAATTACATGGAGGATCAAGTACTTGTGTCACTTCCTGAAGAAGGTTCTGGAAGGTCCCAAACTTTTTGTTTCGGGAGAGCTGATAAGTATACAGAAGATGTGGGGTCTTCTTGATTGACAAGGACAGGCGAGATGACTATGTAGTAACCTGATCCTGTCAATGAAGGAGAGGGAGGCGCTGGTAGAGGAAGCAGAAGGAGCAAGGGTGCACAGAGTGGCTTAGCCCCACCCTCGGTGCACTTAACTATTCATTTGCATAAAGTGAACGTTTTTCTCCAGAATGAAGCAAGGGATTGCTCAGTGAAAGGTATCATTGCATTCAGCTGAGCTAGACCTACAAGACATTGTGCCTGGTATAGCATCTCCTTTAGATAAGAGGTGTCAGAGGTACATGGCAGCCACTTATCTCCCCCACACACATATTCCGTCAAGCTCCTGGAAATGAGACGTTGAAGCAAACCGCCGCACTCCTAAAGGAAATGCAATAATGATCTAGGGCACTTTAGCGTTTTTGTTTTCCGGCACTGAGTTCCGTCCTAGGGGCTCTATACCGGAAAGAAACTGATCAGTTTTATCCTAATGCATTCTGAATGGAGAGCAATCCGTTCAGGATGCATCAGTTCAGTCCCTCTTACGTTCCGGCAAAAAGGATCCATTCTTTCCGTCCGCGCATGCGCAGACCATTAAATCTGTGAAAAAAATAAATACCGGATCCGTTTTTCCGGATGACAACAAGAAAGGAGGATCCGGTATTGCAATGCATTTGTGAGACAGATCCATATCCGGATCCGTCTCACAAACGCATCTGTTTGCGTCCAGATTGCCGGATCCGGCAGGCAGTTCCGGCGACGGAACTGCCTGCCGGAATCCTCTGCCGCAATTGTGAAAGTACCCTTCGTCCAACCATGACACCAAACATGCTCCTGAATATGGGCGTCTAGAGTGTACGGTCACCCTCAGATGGCAAATATTTAGGCTGTCATTGTATTCTTAGAAGACGTGAGTGAATCTCTCAGCAGATGACATGATTGATTATGACCCGAGGATTAAATAAACTGAATTACAAGCAGATTTCATTTATCATGGTCGGCGGTGATGTCAGGGGCCGCCTGCCTGCTCCATTTCTTCTACAATGCACTTTTCAGCAGGTAATAAAGAGACAAATATTAATAAAAAAAACAGGCACGGCGCCCGATCCCAAGGGCTTTATTAGGTGCCAATGAGGAGTTTACTGCCAGAGGGCAGACAACAGTATTCAGATAGCTGACACATAGATAAAGGGCATATATACCACAGAGGCAGACCAGGCAGCTGCTATGGGGCCATTGGAGAGAGGGGGGCCCAGCCCAGGATGGTCCCATTCCCCTTGTATCTGAGTGGTGAGAACCTGTGGAGGACTTTCTAGTGGGATCTTGCGTGCAAAAATCGCATGCCAAAAAATCGGAGGCGTAACATTACGGAGTTTGTGTCAAATACCAATGGAATAGTCTTTAGGATAGAAGGAGAATTTACATGCGAACACTCGGGGGGTCAAGCTACATGCTGGAGGGCCATGTGGGGCGAACCATGAGAAAACAAAAAACTAGGGCACAAGAACACGTCTGGAACATCAAAAAAGGGCTTGAGACACATCGCGTCTCTTTACATTTCAAAAAAGTTCACAACAAAAATCCAGCAGGCTTGACTTTTCTGGGACTAGAGCGAGTGCGAAATAAATGGCGAGGAGAGGATCCTGTCGACAAAATAAACCACCGGGAGGTAGAGTGGATATATAAGCTGGGGACTCTACGACCTGGGGGGTTAAATATAGAATTTTGATATAAAACCATGTTTGGCCTAATTGACATAGATTAGATGCGGACGTGTTTTTGTATTACTCTAGTAGCTAGAAAGCAGCTGGGTGATTATAGTTGCTTCCAAACCTTACCAGTTTCCATTGGTAGAAAGACAACATGTGATTCTGCTTTTGTGAATGAAGCGGGAGTAACAGCCCATTGGCAGATATACTGCATGTGATCACCTTTATTTAAGAATGGGGGCATAGGAGTAACATCCGATTGGCCGGATAGCAGCATGTGACCTTGAGTGGACATGTAGGAGTGGGCTTTTATTGGCCTATTTATAACATGTGCTTGTGGGAGGAGGAATAGTGAGTTTTTAAACGGTTGGAGGGCTGTAGTTTTTGTAATTTTTGTTTTTATGATAAGGCAATGAAGTTTATATTCTAGGGACAGAAATTTATGTGGATATGGTGAAAAATGAAACAAAAGTAGTATATGATTATGAAATACAGAGGGAGGAGTTACCCCCGGCTAGGTATAAAGGACATGTCCCCGAAAGGTGGTGCACATGCCCCTGATGAAGCAGAGGTGAAACCCGGGTCGGGCACATGGAGAGACCGGTTTTAAATTTGATATGCCTGTTTTAGGCAACTTTGTAAGTACAATAAATGCTGGATTTACAAAAGTGGTTGCGGTACTCCGCTATCTTCTGTCGCTCTGTCCGTTTTAATACAGGAGGAGCGGATAGGAGTCGTTGTGGAGTCCACGCCTGATGAATCAGTAATTGACTACAACAAAAAAGTTGTCTATATATTTTGGACTGGCTGGATCTGTATCTACTGGGGGCAGCGCGGCCTTTTACTATTTTATGTTGGGATTTTCTAGGGCTGCCCCATCTTATGTAAATAGACCTGTTACCTCTCCTAAAATCAGTGGTCATTCCAACGTGAAAAAACTGCATTTTGCATCAGATGCCACTAGGAGGAGCCAAAGAGTCCAAAGAGATTGTTTACAGCTTTCACTGATATCAAATTTCCACTGATACATCAGTTTCTATGCGCTGAGCTCCCCCTACTGGTGGCTTATAATATCCTGTGTGAAGAAAATCAGATTTATCAGAGTATTCATACCACTTGTCTGGTCTAAATACATTGAGAAATATGGCGTTCAGAATGAGCACCATATGTATGAAGCATCTGTTTCACATTTTCTGACATTGGGCATCTGCGCTGAAGATTAGACAGAGGACGATGCCCAGAGGATTGAATTGGGCATGCGCAGGATCTTGAGTCGGGGAGAGTTGTAGCCGCCGCCCAGCGAAGTGAATATTGATGAGCTGGGCGGGGCTTCAGAACGGCAGTTGGGATCGGCTGGCTGGGCGCAATTTGAGATGAAACGCCGCCCCTTGGGCAGATTGGAGACGAGTCAAGCAGGTTATAAAACTTTCGTTTTTGGTATTTATAAGGTGGACAGGGGGGATACTTAGATGATTTTAATACACTTTATAAGACCTGTACTGTCATATATACCTAAATATGCTTATTGGGCCTGTCAGTGTCCCTTTAAAGACCACACCAAATGCTTGAAATAACTTCTTTATTAACTTCATCTTTTCTTCATATATAACACTGTCGCCTCCGCAGCAGATAGTTCATGTAGTGATGGACAAACATCTGCCGGGACGGTTCGCGAACCGTAAATTCGCGGCGGGTCTCGTAAATTTTAATGGCAGGCGAACCTAAAATACCTTCAGCTCATATTTGCAGCCAATAAATAATTACTAGAAGTGCACAAATAGTCCCACAACATGGACAGTGACATACCAGATGTATTATTCGAATTTGCCATCTCCATTCATAATTTTTTCAATGCAAAATATTGGCAGTATAATTTTCGCGTACGTGCATGCGCAAAATAGGCTGCAGATGGCAACACTATTGTCAGCAGCAGACACGTTAAAAAAAGCCCACACTGCGGAGCTATGTGCCGACGTCCTGGGAGCGCCAGATGTGACCGTGTATGGTGGATGGCTTGTGCCAGATACATTAGCAGTCTGCTTTTTGCCTCCTGTGCACTGCGAGATCTGTCTGCTTCTTCTCCCTCTCTGCTGCTCCGTCTCTCCCTCTGAACTCCCCTCCTCTTCCTCTCTTGTGGGCACCCACGTGACGTCCATCGACGCATCATCATCGTCACCACCGCTGACATTAGAGATCTCTGAGTAGGCAGCAACAGCGGGGACCACCCTCCTTGGGCTGATCTGGGTACTGTCGTCAGACCGCTCGGTGGCGGCCATTGATACCTCCTCTTCCTGATCCGATGCCAAGAATGGCTGCGCATCGGTAAGGTCTGGGAATGGATGGAAAAATAATTCCTCTGACTCGAGTGGAGGGGCTATGGTGGTGGTGGTGTCTTTGGGGTACACACAGCAGAGAGTGAAGGGGGTGCAGATACAGAGGATGAGGCGGGTGCAGAAGCGGAAGGCTGAGTGAGCCACTCAAACAAGTCTAGTGCGTCCTTTGACGTAATCGCACGCACCTTCTGCAACTTCCCACTTATGCTCCGGCCTGGTGCTCCTGCCCGACCCCTACCACCCCTGCGGAAGGGCCTGCCTCTTCCTCTGTCTGTCATTTTTTAAATGACCCTTTGACAAAAGTCCCTATAGAAGGGCAGTATTTGTGGAAGAAGGTATATCACACCCCTGCTTCAATCAGTTTTTTTAGGGGGCGACTGGTAAATCACACCAGTTCTAAATATTTTTCCCAATACCGTTTGTCACTGTGTATAGCAGAGGGAACGCAGCAAAACAGCAAACAAATGCTGCTGTACCCAAATGCACTATATAGAAAGTATATTATTGGTATATAACACCCCGCTTATATCAGTTTTTTTGGGGGGGCGACTGGTAAATTACACCAGTTATAATTATTTTTTCTAATTGCGTTTGTCACTCTGTGCAGCTGCAGAACCGCTCACCACTGCTGCACAATACAAATCCACTATAATATGCTTTCTATGTTAGTATATTATAAGTGTATTACACCCCTCTGTACTGCACACCTATCAATAGTACACCTATGCCAGTCCTTAAAAGGACTTTTGTGGACCTATTTGATAGCGTTTTGTCCCTAAAAGTCTGTTCCCTACTCCAAACAGCAACTTTTCCCTACACTGACAAAAGACTGAATGTAAACTGGCGGCCCGATCCAGTCTATTTATAAGGTAGGGGGTGTCCATGTGCTGAAACATCTCAATTGGCTGTCCTGTACCACCTGATGGATGTGTCATGGCTCAAAGTTCTTTACAATGTAAAAGAATATGGCAGACGCGAATATCTCCATATGTTCGCATGTTTGGCGAATCGCGAACGGGCAAAGTTTGCCGCGAACGGACCGCCGGGCGACCCGCAAGGCCATCTCTAACTCCATGTACAAAACACGTGTCATGGCTCAAAGTTCTTTACAATGTAAAAGAATATGGCGGACGCGAATATCTCCATATGTTCGCATGTTTGGTGAATCGCGAACGGGCAAAGTTTGCCACGAACGGACCGCCGGGCGACCCGCAAGGCCATCTCTAAGTCCATGTACAAAACACGTGTTGAAAAGATGTCACAAAATGGCGGTATGCATAAGATGGTGGTTCAACTGTTCAATCTTGTCATTCAACATAAAATGCTGGATATAGTTGTCTCTTAAATATCTGTCCTCTCACTTTAAGTCATTTAAGCACTTTATGATCTCTCTGAGAGGTATATCTGAGGTCTAACTAATAGTTCGCAATTTGCAGTATGCAGTTAGCAGTAACTATTTGCAGGTTGGTTGAGTATGATCTGGTATGGTTGTATGCAATTTGGATTGCAATATGGAATTTGAATGGTTGCAATTGGTATTTGTAGCTTGCAATTTGATTTGGTGGAACTGTAAGTAAACACACATATAACTGGTTCAGTATACAGTTCTAATCACTATACTAACAGTAGGAACATTATATAACTGTTTTTAAATACCTTTTTTTGGCCTCTCTGCTTCCATAAACACAGCTCTCAGTGGAGTGAATGTCTCTTCAGCTCCTGTCTCTGGTGAATAATGATTCTAGCAGATCCTTCTAGGGGAATTCCCAGGCAGGCTGTGTGTGAGTCTGGCTGTGATTGGTGAAAACTCTTGCTGTGTGAAAAGCTGGCTGTGATTGGTCTAGACTTCTGCCCAGTAACAACAGATTAACACTATGCTTTCTGTTGTTTCTGCTGTGTCACTGAGCTTACCTTACATTACAAAATTAATCTTAAAGGCATATTATCTTTTTCTGCTTCTGTGAACACAAAATATAACAGTTATATGACATCCAAAACATGAGGTCACAGTAAATAACTCTGCGCTTTTGTCTTTAACACATAAACATAGGAACTGTATTAAAGTTATTAGCAGGTTTAACTGTATACACATATAAGCCTATACTAGCAACTTAGGACAGGTCCTAGCTGGCCAGCTACAGCCCACAAAGGGGACGATACTCCCTAGCATCACGGGTGACGCTAGGGAGGCTTGTCCCCGTCACGGCCTGCTATTGGCTATACCCCCCCTTCCCCACCCCGTCACTGGATGTTTTGATCCGCGCGACGGGGAGATGCAGCGGCGGCCATGCGGGGAGCAGGAGTGACGCGGGTGTATGTGGTGTATGGGTCGGGAGCTTTCCCAGGACATACGACAAATGGACGCTGCAAATGCAATGTGAATAAATCCTAACTCTCAGAACTAGGGATAAGCCAACCTGAAGTTTTCAGTTTTGGGTTCGGGTTCAGCGTTCGGGTTCTGGGTAAATTCACGGAATCTAACGGAATGCCTTTAAGAGACATTCCGCTTTGCATTCCGCCATAATAGAAGTCTATGAACAGCAGAACGGATCCGTCTGGTTTCCGTTTTGCTGGAGTCCTGTTTGGAATTCCATCATAGAATTCCGTTATATTCCATGATAACGGAATCCATAACGGATTTCCACCAGAACGACGAATCTGGCTCGCTCATCCGTACTCGGAACGGGTTAATTCCTATGTGCCTTTCACCTCAAAGCGTCATCCACCAGGAAATGTATAATTTTATTCTTCTCTTAGTAATCTGCAGCTGACAGTGTAAGAATTATTACATCACATTACATAAAATTTACTGAAAAGCAACAAATTGCGGAAGCGATCCAAATATACAGCACAGTCCATTCATAGATAGGTTTGCTTAGCTGAAGGCAGCATAGAAATGGCTTTATTTTTAGCAGGTAAGATGGCACCTGTGACAACACGCTCTTTACACACCTTCCCGTGTTTAGGGGAACATGCCTGACCGTACAGGCATTAGAACAGGAGAGGATCAAAGGTATTGGCCATGACTGCTAATTAAAAAAAAAAAAAATCTCAGTGTTCATTGAAATTGGGAGCATTTACTTTAACCCCTTAAGGCTGAAAAGAGACATTTGTCCATCCAGTTCGCCCTGTTATCCTGCAAGTTGATCCAGAGGAAGGCAAAAAAAAAAAGTGAGGTAGAAGCCAATTTTCCTCACTTTAGGGGAATTAAAAATTCCTTCCCGACTCCAATCAGGCATCAGAATAACTCCCTGGATCAGCGACCCCTCTCTAGTAGCTATAGCCTGTGATATTATTACGCTCCAGAAATACATCCAGGCCCCTCCTGAATTCCTTTATTGTACTCGCCATCACCACCTCCTCAGGCAGAGAGCTCCATAGTCTCACTGCTCTTACCGTAAAGAATCCTTCTCTATGTTTGTGTACAAACCTTCTTTCCTCCAGGCGCAGAGGATGTCCCCTCGTCACAGTCCTGGGGATAAATAGCTGATGGGATAGATCTCTGTACTGACCCCTGATATATTTATACAAGATAGATCTCCCCTCAGTCGTCTTTTTTCTAAAGTGAATAACCCTAATGTTGATAATCTTTCAGGGTCCTGTAGTCCCCCCATTCCAGTTATTATTTTAGTTGCCCTCCTCTTACTTATACAAGTGATTCTGAGACTGTTTTCTCGTGACACAATGTACTTTATGTTAAAGGTAAATTTGAGTCTATATGTTTTACTTTTATTTATAAAAACAATCCAAAATTTACAATTTTTTTTTACAAAATTAGCTATTTTTTTATTTCAATTTCTCTGCTTTTAAGATGGATTGTGATACCTCATAAAATAGTTATTGATTAACATTCACCGTCTGTGTACTGTATGTTTGCATAATTTTGTGAATGTCATTTTATTTTTTGGGACGTTAGAAGGCTTAGACTTTTAGATGCAAATTTTAAAATTTTTAAGGACCAATTCAGTTTTGAAGTCACTTTGTAGGTCATACGTAGGAGGAAGCACCCATAAATGACACATTTTAGAAACTATACCCCTCAAGTTATTCAAAACCTGTTTTTACAAATGTTGTTAACCCTTTACATGTTTCACAATAATTAAAGGAAAATGGAGGTGAAATTTTAAAATTTCACTTTTGTTTTGCAGATTTTACATTGTAATATAAATTTTCCTGTAAGGCAGCAAGGGTTAACAGCCAAACAAACTGCAATATTTATTACCCTGATGTGTTCATAAACTGCTGTATGGGCGCACGGCAGGCCTCAGAATGAAAGGAGAGCCATATGGTTTTTGGAGGGCAGATTTAGCTGGAATGGTTTTTGGGCACCATGTTACTATTGATCCGCCTCTGGACACCAGTACAGCCATTTCCTGACAACCATACATTTGATTTTTCTCTCAACATGGTTTTATCATTGGTACTATTTTGGGGCACATACAACTTTTTGATCGCTCTTTATTTAGCTTTTTGGGAAGCAGGATAAAGAAAAAGCGGCAACTCTACCATTGCTTTTGGGTTGTTGTTATTGTGGCAAACACTTTATTCTGCTCTTAAGTAAGATTACAGAGATAGTGTTTTTTTGTTTTTTTTTACACAAAGCATTTTTGAAAACAAAATCCTGTTTTTGTGCCACCATTTTCTGAGGACCATATTTCTTAAATTTTTCATCTTGTGTGGGGGCTAATTTTTTGCGGGATGAGCTGACGTTTTCATTGGTACCATTTTGGGGTACATAGTACCTTTTATTGTTTGCTATTATATTTTTTGTAAGGAAAAGTGACCAAAAAAAGGCAAGATCATGTGATATTTTAAAGAGCCAGTAATTATGGATGTGGTGATACATAATTTGTCTATTTTTAATGCAATCATTTTATAAAAATTTGTTTATGGCTTGATAAAGGCCTCTTTTACACAGGCGTCGCGGGTGAGGGCCGGATAGGATGCGAGTGCGTTGTGGAAAAATTCAGTGGTTTTTTTTGTTGTTTTTTTTTAGCACGAGTGCATAGCGTTTTAATGCGTTTTGCACATGCGTGAGAAAAATCAACATTTTTGGTACCCAGACCCGAACACGGACTTCTTCACAGAATTTCGGGTTTGGGTTGGGTGTTGTTTAGATTTTATTATTTTCCCTTATAACATGGTTATAAGGGAAAATAATAGCATTCTTAATACAGAATGCAAAGTAAATTAGGGATGGAGAGGTTAAAAAATAAATAAAAAAATTAAACTCGCCTCATACACTTGTTCGCTAAGTCTTCTCTTCTTTCTTCTTCTTTGAGGACCTGGGAGACAAGAACCTTTGATGACGTTACTGCGCTCATCACATGGTCCATCACATGATCCATCACCATGGTGATGGACCATGTGATGAGCGCAGTGACGTCACCAAAGGTCTTTTTCCCCCCAGGTCATCAAAGAAGAAGAAAGAAGGCAAGCCGGGCTGCGCGAACAAGTGGATGAGGTGAGTTTAATTTTTTTTTTAACCCCTCCATCTCTAAGTTACTTAGCATTCTGTATTAAGAATGCTATTATTTTCCCTTATAACCATGTTTATAAGGGAAAATAATAAAGATCGGGTCCCCATCCCAATCATCTCCTAGCAACCGTGCGTGAAAATCGCACCGCATCCACACTTGCTTGCGGATGCTTGCGAGTCTCACGCAGCCCAATTCACTTCTATGGGGCCTGCGTTGCGTGAAAAACGCACAATATAGAGCATGCTGCGATTTTCATGCAACGCACAAGTGATGCGTGAAAATCTCCGCTCATGTGCACAGCCCTATAGAAATTAATGGGCCCGGATTCAGTGCGGATGCAACGCGTTCACATCACGCATTGCACCCGCGCGGAAAACCCGCTCGTGTGAAAGAGGCCAAAAGGAAAGGGTGCTTTTTTTAACTTTAAACTTTTTATTAAAAAAAAACACATTTTTATTTTTTGTCCCACTGTGGGACATCAACTTTTGGTAGGTCGGATCCCCTCTACAATGCATTACAATACATAGTGTATTGTAATGCATTGACTGCTGCAATGTAATGCCAGTGTCTCACAGGCTTCCGTAGCATCGGGCTGCTTCCCCAGCCGTTGGGTCCCCGACACGGCCGCGTGGGGACCTGATATAGTCAGAGAGGGAGCGGCTTACAAAGGGTTAATGCGCTGACATCTGTGTACTCACTGATGCCAGAGTATACAGCAGTGCCCCTGCAGCTGATCAAGTGGGCGCAGCTCCTGCACCCATCCGATCACCGCGTCGTACCTGTATAGCAGCTGTCGGGAAGGGGTTAAACAACAGGTGATTTTCTGATGATACATTTCCTTAAAGGACCAGCCAATGTTTGTTTCTTGCCTTTTCTGACATTTAATTTACCATAGCTTGTATTGGAAAATAGAAAACAAATTCTTTGCATGATGAACTAAAAAAAAAAAAATGCAAAAAACATAAGTCCGCCATGGTTTTTGGGATTTTATTATTACCGTGTTCATATGTGCTAAAAATGACATGACAACTTTACTGTATGGGTCTGTACAATTATACCAAAATAAAAAATATAAAAAATAAAATAAAGAAAATAAGCATTTTCACTGAATCGCCATTTTAATACACCTATAACTTTTTTTTCTGTCTCAGGAGCTGTGTGAGCGCTTGTTTGGGGGGGAAACTGTAGGTTTTATTGGTACAATTTTGAGGTACGTGCAACTTTTCATTTTATTTTTTAAATGTTGAATTGCACTTTTTTTTTTTACTGTACTTTTTTAGTCCCCTTAGAAGATCTTCTGATTGCTTGTAGCATAGAGTGCAATAGAATACTATTGCAGTCTATGGAATTCTGACAGGCCACCTGTCAGTCTGTGCCTCATACACAGCTTAGCAGGCAGTAGGCCAGGAATCAGCAACCTTCGGCACTCCAGCTGCTGTGAAACTACAACTCCCAGCATGCAAACATGCTCGGCTGCTTTTCTAACTCCCATGGAAGTGAATGAAGCATTCTGAGCAGGGCCGATCCTACACGGGGTGCAGTGGGTGCCCCGCACCCCAGCGCTGTCACCCGAAAGGCGCCGAGCGAGCCGCCGGGACTTTTTTTTTTTTTACTTTTTTTTTTTTTTTTAACCACCTCCGGACCGCCCGGTGGGCCGGGCCGCCTCAGCCTCAGGGTTCGAGTGGGGCCGGGGGTGTGCCGTGACAGTGACGAGTCCGTGACTGCCGGCCGCCGGCCGGCCGGGTATGGCCTATCAATTCACACCCCTGTCACTGTCTGTGACTGCTCCGCTCCGCCTCCTGCCAGCCCACTGTGACACAAAGAACAGACACAGACACACACATATACTGACGTGACTCACGTGTGAGACTGAGACCGCCTCCTGTAGACCGCCTCCTGTAGTCCGCCTCCTGTGCTTCGCCTCCTGTGCTCCGCCTCCTGTGCTCCGCCTCCTGTGCTCCGCCTCCGTGCTCTGCCTGACTGCCTCCCATCTTCCGGCGGCCGGCAGCGTAACGTCGCTCACTGCGACGTAACGTAGTGAGTGACGTCACGTTACAGTTACGCTGCCGCCGGCCGCCAATTTTGAATATTGAAGAGCGGGACTGGAGCACTGCCAGTGCCACGCCAGTCACGCCACCAGCTTCTGCCTGCCAGTGCCCGCCCCTGCGCCCTAGTAGTGCCAACTGGCTTGTACTAAGTTGTGCTGTGAGAATACATTTGGAGTCCTCCTGACTGAGTCCTGACTCCTGACTGTCCCAGGCAGTAAGTTAGAGTGAATACTGAATAGTGATGATTAGTGATAGATTATATTAGATAAGATAGTAACTTATGTAAGGCCTCTTTCACACTTGCGTTGTCCGGATCCGGCGTGTACTCCACTTGCCGGAATTACACGCCGGATCCGGAAAAACGCAAGTGTACTGAAAGCATTTGAAGACGGATCCGTCTTCAAAATGCTTTCAGTGTTACTATGGCACCCAGGACGCTATTAAAGTCCTGGTTGCCATAGTAGTAGTGGGGAGCGGGGGAGCGGCATACTTACCATCCGTGCGGCTCCCGGGGCGCTCCAGAATGACGTCAGAGCGCCCCAGGCGCACAGATGACGTGTACATGCGATCACGTGATCCATGCGCTTGGGGCGGCCCTGACGTCACTCTGGAGCGCCCCGGGAGCCGCACGAACGGTAAGTATGCTGCTCCCCGCTCCCCACTACACTTTACCATGGCTGCCAGGACTTTAGCGTCCCGGCAGCCATGGTAACCATTGAGAAAAAGCTAAACGTCGCATCCGGCAATGCGCCGAAACGACGTTTAGCTTAAGGCCGGATCCGGATCAATGCCTTTCAATGGGCATTCATTCCGGATCCGGCCTTGCGGCAAGTGTTCCGGATTTTTGGCCGGAGCAAAAAGCGCAGCATGCTGCGCTATTTGCTGCGGCCAAAAAACGTTCCGTTCCGGAACGGAAGACATCCTGATGCATCCTGAAGGACGGACTGTCCATTCAGAATGCATTAGGAAAATCCTGATCAGTATTCTTCCGGCATAGAGCCCCGACGACGGAACTCTATGCCGGAAGACTATAACGCAGGTGTGAAAGAGCCCTAAGTGAGCTATTGAGCTTGTAAATAAACTTGTGCAAACTGCAAACTATATGAGTAGTTACTAACTACTCATATACTTTGCACAAGTTTATTTACAAGCTCAATAGCTCACTTACATAAAGGAACGGACGTCTTACAATAGGGTGGGACACTGTTATGGGGGGGGGGGGAGGAGAAGTGATATGTGGATGATGACACATTTATATAGCACAAGATGCTTGCGCTGCCTACCATATATGTGTGTCATCCACAGATCCCCCCGGCCACCTATAACAGTGTCATCCACAGATGCCCCATAACAGTGTGTCACCCACAGATGTCCCCATAAGTTCCATAACAGGGTCATCCACAGATGCCCCCATAACCGTGTGTAATCCACTGATGCCCATAACAGTGTGTCATCCACAGATCCCCCATAACAGTGCGTCATCCACAGATGCCCCCTAACAGTGCGTCATACACAGATCCCCCATAACAGTGCGTCATCCACTGATGCCCATAACAGTGTGTCATCCACAGATCCCCCATAACAGTGCGTCATACTGTCATCCACAGATCCCCCATAACAGTGCGTCATACTGTCATCCACAGATTCCCCATAACAGTGCGTCATCCACAGATCCCCCATAACAGTGTGTCATACTGTCATCCACAGATCCCCCATAACAGTGTGTCATACTGTCATCCACAGATCCCCCATAACAGTGCGTCATCCACAGATCCCCCATAACAGTGTGTCATACTGTCATCCACAGATCCCCCATAACAGTGCGCCTGCGCACTGAGGAGAGACAGAAAGGAGGGCACATAATCAGTGGAAGCAAGCAGAGGACGGCACAGCAGACGACTGAATCGCTTCTTTTGTAAGTAAATTGTTTTATTATAAATGTAGTTTAATGTTTTTGTCTTTTATTATATTCTGGCTTTTGCTTGGTTATGTATGATGCTTTTTGATAATAAGTAAATGTAGTGGCGCTATAATGTGGACCCCAGGCCTCTCTGATGTCTGCAGGCTGGGCTGGCGCTGTGGCAGCATACAGTCGGTCAGGCAGCAGAAAGGCTCTGGGGCTGTCATTGTGCTCTGGAACTTTTCCCTTCACAGCCACTGCTATCTCTCATACAGTGCAGACTCCGCAAGAGGCTTTCCGTTTGCTCTCCGTCCTCTTAAAAGTCTATGGGAATCAAAACTGATCCATCTGGTTCCTGTTATGCAAGACTGAAAACAAAGTCCGTCTTCCATAAGGGGACCCAGACTGATCCGTTATGCTTTCTCATAAACTTCTATTAGGACAGAGCAAAACGGAATGCCTCTTAGGGTCCATTCACACGTCCGTTGTTTCTTTCCTGATCTGTTACGTTTTTTGCGGAACAGATCTGGACCCATTCATTTTCAATGGGTCCTGAAAAAAATCGGACAGCTCAATTTCAGATTTTTTTTCAGGACCCATTGAAAATGAATGGGTACAGAACTGGTCCAGATCTGTTCCGCAAAAAACGGAACAGATCAGGAAAGAAACAACGGACGTGTGAATGGACCCTTAAAGGTTTCCGTTTTGCATTCCATCTGGCCATTCCGTTATATTCCGTTTGAAACGGAACCTATAACGGAATGGCATAACGCAGATGTAAACCCACCCTGTACGGAATAGGTGGTATTTGCCAGAGTTGCTGGAGAACTGTGAGTGCAATTTCGGGGGCACTGACCTGTACAGGGTGTGGAGGATTGGGAGGTTGAGATCCACTGAGGATATTATAAGACTTTTCTGTAGCTTCCTATATTGTTGCAAAGCTTGTGTGTTGGCTGAAGCCTTCCTATCTTACTGGTGGCTGGCCCTGCCCCTCAATTGTGCTTCCGGGTTTGGCTCCGCCCCTAGACTGCAAGGGGGTGGGGCTGAAGTTGGGGGCTGAAGTTGTTGCCATAGAAACATTGTAAAGGGGAGGAGTTAGTAAGATAACCACGCCCATGTGGGGGGCGCCAGAAATATTTCTGCACCCAGGCGCCTGTGACCCTAGGATCGGCCCTGATTCTGAGAGTAGTAGTTTCTGATCAGCTGGAGTGCCGGAGGTTGCTGATCCCTGCAGTAGGCTATGATAGGCATGGGAACCTTCACAAGGCCCCAGGCTGTGAAAGCAACCAATCAAAGCCCTGCAATTTCTCCACTAAGGCCCCTTTCACACGAGCGTGACTGATAAGGTCCGGATGCGTTGAGGGTGCGTTCAGTGAAACTCGCACCATTTTGCAAGCAAGTTCAGTCAGTTTTGTCTGCAATTGCGTTAAATTTTTTCTGCGCGAGTGCAATGTGTTTTGATGCGTTTTTCACGGACGTGATAAAAAACTGAAGGTTTACAAACAACATCTCCTACCAACCATCAGTGAAAAACGCATTGCATCCGCACTTGCTTGCGGATACAATGCGTTTTTCACTGAAGCCCCATTCACTTCTATAGGGCCAGGGCTGCGTGAGAAATGCAGAATATAGAACATGCTGCGTTTTTCACGCAATGCAGAACTGATACGTGAAAAAAATGCTCATGTACACAGACTCATTGAAATTAATGGGTCAGGATTCAGTTCGGGTGCTGTGCATTCACGTCACGCATTGCACCCGCGCAGAAAACTCACTCTTGTGAAAAGGGTCTAAGGCTCTGATTGGAGGATAGAGGGAGGCCCCTCCCTCTATCTAATCCCACCGGGATTGGCGTCATTACCAATCCCAGTCACTGCCGGCGAGTGTTTGCTGTATTATAGAGTCGGCACCTGCCATGTATGGAGCAAGCTCAGCGTGTGAACGAGCTGCATCCATCCACTGCACGATAATGTTGTACACATAGCTGCCAACTGTCCCTGATTTTCAGAGACAGTCCCGGCAAATCCGCGCTGTCTAGGGCTGAAATATGGGTTGGGTTAACACAAACCCCACCCACAAATGGGTGTTTCTGGGTGGATCTGGGGCGTTCCTGGGGGCAGGGCTTATATGCCCCGATTTTACCAACTCAAATGTTGGTATGTGTACACGTATGGCATTATGCGTTAAGGGGTTAATATTAATACTATTATAATATTAATACTGTAATATTCATATTATTACTACAGCACCTTCAGGTATACTCAGTCTAATCTGATCAGGCCTCAGTTCACACTATGCAGTTTGGATGTGTTTTTTTTTTTTCTACGTATTTTTATTTAGCCAAAAACAAGCCATAGGAAGAAAAGAGTTGTGTCCACGCCATCCAAAGCAGCTCCAATCCTGGTGTGGGGATTCACTCCGGTAGTTGGGATAAGCGGGTGATCATCCCACTGAACCATCACTGACTTGCGTCCCTTCAAGAGCCCTGTCAAGGGTGCGGCCACCGTAGCAAAGTGGGGGATAAATCTCATATAATATCCCACCGTTCCCAGGAACGACTTTACTTGCCTAGTAGTGACAGATCGGGGCCAATTCCGTATCGCCTCTATTTTGTTCACTTGGGGTTTGATGACGCCGTGCCCAATGACATACCCAAGGTATTTTGTCTCCTCTAACCCTATCGCACATTTTTTTGGGGTTAGCTGTTAGTCCAGACTTTCGAAGGGAGTCCACTACAGCCTGTATCTTGGGTAGGTAACTTTCCCAGTTGGTACTGTGGATGACAATATCGTCCAGGTAAGCCGAAGCGTACTGACGGTGTGGACGCAGAACAATGTCCATGAGCCTTTTAAAAGGCGGCGGGGGCACCGTGCAGAACAAAGGGTAGCACCATATACTGATACGGCCCTTCAGGTGTGATGAAGGGAGTTTTCTCTTTGGCAGCCTCCGTTAAGGGCACCTGCCAGTACCCTTTGGTGAGGCCCAAAACAGAAAAATACCGGGCTTGGCCTAACCTCTCAATAAGCTCATCCACCCGAGGCCATGGTATACACATCAAATTTGGAAATCTCATTTAGTTTGCGGAAATCGTTACAGAACCGTAACGTCCCGTCTGGCTTGGGAATCAAGACTATAGGACTGGCCCATTCACTTTTTGACTCCTCAATTACGTCTAGTTGCAGCATTAGCTGCACTTCTTCCAAGATGGCTTGTCGTCGAGCCTTGGGTACCCGGTATGCTTTCAAGCGGACTCTGGCCTGAGGCTCAGTGACAATGTCAAGTTGGATGATACAAGTGCATCAAGGGAGGTCTGAGAACATGTCCGTGTTCCTGCTGACAAACTCCCTGGCCTCCTGAGTCTGTTTAGAGGAAAGGCTGTCAGCAATCTTCACTGTGGCAACTGCTTCCCTTGTATCAGACCGTGGGGCTGGAACCTCTTCCCCTAGAAAACCCAGCTGCGGGCTGTCATCTGTACTGGTCTCCCTATCTATCCAAGGTTTGAGTAAATTAACTTGGTACACCTGCTCTGGCTTTCGCCGCCTTGGCTGGTGTACCTTGTAGTTTACCTCACCAACTTTTTTGAGTACTTCATAGGGTCCCTGCCACCTAGCCAAGAACTTACTATCGACCGTCGGTACCAGAACCAAAACTTAATCTCCCGGGTTAAAGATCCTGACCCGAGCCTGCAGATTATAGACCCTACTCTGGGCTGCCTCCATATGTTCCCTAACAAGCGGCAACACTGTCTCTATGCGCTCTTGCATCTGGGTGACATATTCAATTACACTTTTATATGGTGTGGGTTGTTGTTACCACGCCTCTTTGGCTATGTCCAACAGACCGCGAGGATGTTGGCCATATAGCAGTTCGAAGGGTGAGAACCCAGTAGAAGCCTGGGGCACCTCTTGCACTGCAACATGAGATAGGGCAGAAGAAGATCCCAATCCCTCCCATCCTTAGACAACACTCTTTTTAAAAAAAAAATTTATGTTTGATTAAACCTTTCTACCAGGCCATCCGTTTGCGGATGATAAACGGACGTCCGTAGCTGTTTTATGTGCAGTAATTTACAAAGCTCCTTCATGACCATTGACATAAAAGGGGTCCCCTGGTCAGTCAGAACCTTTTTAGGTAGCCCCACTCGGGAAAACATCTCCATTAACTCCTTAGCTATGAGTTTGGCCGATGTATGTCGCAGGGGCACCGCCTCCGGGTACCGAGTGGCATAGTCTAGGACGACCAAGATATGTTGGTGCCCTCTAGTGGACTTCGGTACTGGGCCTTTGAGATCCATAGCGATTTGCTCGAATGAAACCTCGATAATCGGGAAAGATACCAGGGGACTACGGAAATGTGGCTGGGAGCTAGTTATCTGGCAGGTTGGGCAAGACTTACAAAATTCTTGCACCGCTGTAGTATCCGATCTTGCGTATTCTGCCATCCCAGGTGTCCCCCAAGAACACGTTGGTGGGCTATCTCCACCACGAGCTTACTATACGCTATGGGCACCACCAGCTGTTCAACATGCTCACCCCGTAGTTGGTTTACCCGATACAGCATCTTCTGATGAACCACAAATTGGCCCCCAGTTGTTGAGGTTCACCATTGTGACGAAACCAACCTCGCCACGGTGTTTTGGAGGGGGCTGTTTGCCAGCCTCCTGCCCCAGGATTACGGCCCTTTGAGATACTTTTGCTAACTTTTAAACCCCTGAACCTATTTGAGTGAATTTTGGATGGGTTTGTCCCCAAGTATACTGGTTGGGTTGATGTGGGTTATGTGTATGTACAATGTAGGCTCACAAAGTTGTGGCAATTTATGAGAGGTGTAACTTTTCAGCTTAGGAGATAGTTGGGTAGATACAGAGATTGACTCAATTGTCTCCTAGACAGAGGGGAGGAATATTGTCCCATTGTCCCATTGTGCCATTGTCCCATTGTGTGTTTAAATGGTGATTTCTGTCCTGTTGTCTCCACATGTGTATTGGCGATTTCCCTTTGTCCTGAGAGATAATTGGATTGCTCCTCGGGTGTCTCCAAGGCAGAGAGGAGGAAACCATGATGCATTGTGGGGATGTGTTGTGTCTGTGTATCCTGAATTGCTGCATATCGTCCTATGTCAGTCTCCCTTCTGGTCCCCTAGGGGCATGGCCACCAGATGGGGACCTGCATAAATACAGGCGAGTAGCCCTCAATAAAGAGTGCCTGTTTTATCCTTCATCATGTTGAGGCTGGTGTTTGGATAACTGATCAACACTGCGGGATTGCTAGACGCTGAAGATTTGCTATACTTCCCTGGCATAACTACTAGCTCTTGTAAGAGCTGTTCCTGCTCTCGGGATTTAGGAGAGGTTCACCCACTGGAGCCTGGAGCCTTGTCGTAGGTCCAGGGTGGGTAGGACACGGTGAGACCTCAACCAAGCTTCGGCGGTCACAACCATCAACTATTACAACATTTTCCCAGGCCCAAGATAGTGCTGGGTCCCGGTGCTGTGCTATTCAATCAAAAGGGGAGACAGCTCACCACTAGTTAGTAAAACTGCTTGCACGGGAAGGGATGGTTCCCAATTTCAAAGTCAAACAAATCCCAGCAGGCGTATTAGTTTCTGAATGCTTAATTTAATCCATATAACAGGACGCGTTTCGGCCCGTCCAGCCTTTCTCAACTGCACTTGAGGAAGGCTGGACGGGCCGAAACGCGTCCTGTTATATGGATTAAATTAAGCATTCAGAAACTAATACGCCTGCTGGGATTTCTTTGACTCCGGCGCTGTGCTGTACCGAAATTTTCCCCGGAGACATCGAAGTCTGCCAACTCAGGACCCAGCGGCAAATCTTCCACATCTCCCACCATTACACTCAGCGGGGTTGTCTCCCCCTCTTCTATCAAAGTGTCAGCCACCCCTACCGCTGGCACTTCGGTCTCAGGTTCCCAGGGTTCTGGCCTCCCCCCTGAGCAAGGACACTCTACTGGGGTTACGCCACTCTCAAGGGTATTGGAAACTTTCATATCGGGCCACAGTGTCGGGGAAACCTGGGAAGTGTCTCCCAATTATAAGTTCATAATGTAAATTGGTGGCGACGGCCACCTAGTGGGTCCACCTGCCGGCCACCGTGGGCAGAGAGATCAGGGAGGTGGGATAGTCCTTTTAAGTCTCCATGGATGCACACGACCCCGACTTTTCAGCCAGTATACTCGGCGGGCAGCACCAGGGTAGCTCTTACCAGGGACACCAGACTCCCTGAGCCCAGCAGAGCCACCACCAGAGTGTCTCCCACTTCCACCTGGCACAGGTGGCTATTGTCTATAGTCTCGGGGGTACCTGTTGCACACAGCTTCCTGGCATACGATGAGTGGCGGTAGCCATAGTTAGTATCCATGGGTTCGCCCCGATGGGCATAGTCAGCCCTTATGTGTCCAGGCTCCTGACACTGCCAGCAGACCACCGGGGCTGGGTCTGCAGGGGGTACATCCTGGGCGGGTTTTGCTGGCACCAGCCGCCAGGTCTGGGGTGGAGATTTCCGGGATTTGACTGCCCCCCTCCCAAAAGTACCCCCCTGTAGATTCCTGGTAGCCTCATAGCGCTCCACCAGGCCGACCATCTCATGGGCATTACCAGGAGACCCCCGGCCGATCCAGTGCTGGAGAGGGTACAGCAAAGCTCTTTAGAATACATTAGCCAACAGACGGTCCAGCATAACAGTGGAACTCAGCACGTCGGGCTGCAGCCATTTTTGCAACCGGTATAACAGATAATAATACTGAGGTCTCGCGGGTTTAGCCGGGTTAAACTCCCGCTGATGCACCCGCTGATGCACCCGCTGGTCCCGGACCAACAAATTCACCCCCAGTCTTGCCAGAATCTCGCCCTTTACTGTCATGTAGTCAGCCACTTGATCATCTGGTAAGTCGAAAAACACCTGCGGGGGTCCGGATGCCAGGAACGAAGCGACGACCTCAGACCACTGATCTCGGGGGAAGTTTCTCCCTCACGGCCACCTTTTCAAACACCGCCAGATAGGTCTCGACGTGGTCCGAGGGGGTCATCTTAGGGATAGCTGCACTGACCGCTTTTCGGGCATCGTGGACGCTCTGGGATGCTTCTGCCACTTGTAAAGCCATCACATGTTTCAATAGCAGCTGGTTGGCTTCCTACTGCTGTTTATTAGCCTCCCGCTGTTGCAAGTTAGCCTCCACGAGGGCTTTCACAACAGCTTCCATTTTGTTGAGAGACATGGGTTGTAATCTCGCTGGTTTGATGTAAGACATACAACCATGCCCAGAAAAACTAAAATATTTCGGCCTTCATGCATTTGCGCGCATCCTCCACTAATTGTGGGGATTCGCTCTGGTAGTTGGGATAAGCGGGTGCAGTACAGAGGCAAAGTACAAGTTCGTAATTCAAATGTCCGTGTTTATTCACTGATGAGGTCAAACGAAAAACACTCTTTGCAGGGTTGGTGTTTGTTCACACCGAGTAGAAAGTTTGTGCATAACAAAAAAAGGTCACCTACTCACCTTGTTGGCGGTTCTGCCTCAAGCAGTCTAAATGCAGGATTTAGGTGGCCTGCTCTCCTAACACACGGGTCAGCTTTTTGCCCAGCACAGGGCTCAGATCACAACACTCAGGGCATTCTCTGCTGCTGAGCCCAGCTGCCTTTTTAAGGATAGCCAGGTGCTGTCAAAACCCGGCCTGGAATGCGGGGAGTAGTCATCCACCCAGCACTTTGACTACTCCTAATAAGAGCCATCCCGGATCAGCTATTTGCAGCCATACTAAATAGCAAAAGTGTCAATCAGTATTAGCTGCCGCTGACACATGAAAATACCGGCTCTTACTTCACTGAGGCCAGGAACCTCGGTGACACATACCTACCATCAATGACGACCCCTTGCACCTTCCTACACTGGCCATTTAACCCCTTGGATGCCACAGTCAGTAGAGCCCGGAGCTCTCTGTTACCCCATCAGCACCCCCATGGTGTAATTTTTGGGTGCCGTTGGGGTGACCCAGGAGATGCTCTTTTTTATTTTAGCTCTAATAGAGGGGTGCATACAGTGCCCTCCTCTATTATATCGGTGAACCCTACTCATTATCAATGGGGCCGCGGACCGGAAGTGCGGATTTGGACAGCACACAGTGTGCTGTCCGCATCCGCACTTCCGGTCCGTGGCCCCGCAAAAAAATAGAACATGTCCTATTCTTGTCCGCAGCCATGGATAAAAATAGGCATTTCTATATTACCAAATTAAAAACAAAAGAAGGAAGGTATATGGAAGAAGATAAAGAACTAGCTGCCTGCCTCAATTAATACTTCTGTTCAGTTTTTACAAAGGAAAAGGACCTCAGTTAGGGAGGAAGACTAATGAATCTTTTGATGCACGTGTCTTTACAGAGGAAGAGGTTCTAAGTCAGCTGTCTAAAATTACTACAAATAAGTCACAGGGGCCTGATGGGATACACCCAAAGCTATTAAAAGAGCTTAGCGGTGAACTAGCAAAACCATTAACAGATTTATTTAACCAATCACTGGTAACAGGAGTCGTCCCAGAAGATTGGAAATTAGCAAATGTTGTGCCGATTCACAAGAAAGGTAGTAGGGAGGAATCGGGCAACTATAGGCCAGTAAGCCTGACATCAATAGTGGGGAAATTAATGGAAACCATACTTAAGGAGAGGATTGTGGAACATCTAAAATCCCATGGATTGAAAGATGAAAAACAGCATGGGTTTACTTCAGGGAGATCATGTCAAACTAATCTTATTGATTTTTTTTTGATTGGGTGACTAAAACAATAGATGGCGGAGGTGCAGTAGACATCGCTTATCTAGACTTTAGTAAGGCTTTTGATACTGTCCCACATAGAAGGCTTATCAATAAAGTGCAGTCATTGGGCTTGGACTCCCATATTTTGAATGGATTAGGCAGTGGCTGAGGGACAGGCAACAGAGGGTTGTAGTCAATGGAGTATATTCAGACCAGGGTCTTGTTACCAGTGGGGTACCTCAGGGATCTGTTCTGGGACCCATATTGTTTAATATCTTTATCAGCGAAATTGCAGAAGGCCTCGATGGTAAGGTGTGTCTTTTTGCTGATGACACAAAGATATGTAACAGGGTTGATGTTCCTGGAGGGATACACCAAATGGAAAAAGATTTAGGAAAACTAGAGGAATGGTCAGAAATCTGGCAACTAAAATTTTATGTTGATAAGTGCAAGATAATGCACCTGGGGCGTAAAAACCCAAGAGCAGAATATAAAACCAGTGATACAGTCCTAACCTCAGTATCTGAGGAAAGGGATTTAGGGATCATTATTTCAGAAGACTTAAAGGTAGGCAGACAATGTCAGAGCAGCAGGAAAGGCTAGCAGAATGCTTGGGTGTATAGGGAGAGGCATTACCAGTAGACAGAGGGAGGCGCTCATGCCGCTCTACAGAGCACTAGTGAGACCTCATTTGGAGTATTGTGCGCAGTACTGGAGACCATATCTCCAGAAGGATATCGATACTTTGGAGAGAGTTCAGAGAAGAGCTACTAAACTGGTACATGGATTGCAGGATAAAACTTACCAGGAAAGATTAAAGGAACTTAACATGTATAGCTTGGAAGTAAGACGAGACGGAGGGGATACGATAGAAACTTTTAAATACATAAAGGGAATCAACAAGGTAAAAGAGGAGAGAATATTTAAAAGAAAAAAAACTGCTACAAGAGGACATAGTTTTAAATTAGAGGGGCAAAGGTTTAGAAGTAATATCAGGAAGTATTACTTTACTGAGAGAGTAGTGGATGCATGGAATAGCCTTCCTGCAGAAGTGGTAGCTGCAAATACAGTGAAGGAGTTTAAGCATGCATGGGATAGGCATAAGGCCATCCTTCATATAAGATAGGGCCAGGGACTATTCATAGTATTCAGTATATTGGGCAGACTAGATGGGCCAAATGGTTCTTATCTGCCGACACATTCTATGTTTCTATATAAGTGCCAGTGATGTGCGGTGTCCGTGTTTTGCGGTCCGCAATTTGCAGACAGCAAAACACTACGGAAGTCTGAATGGACCCAAAGATAGTGTTCGTATTACAGCCATCAATCTGTAGTTACAACATAAAGCTGCAGTGTAAAGCATGGTAAAAGGACAGAGCATCAAGCTCAGCCTTTGATGGGACAGGAGATGAATTATCATCCATATTCATAGCTTTTCATGTCCTGGCTAAATATACATAGATACTGCATAAGAGGTCCGATGCCATTCAGGTGTCTGGAAAAGCTGGATGATTGTACACAACAAGAAGGTATTTCTTGGAGGCGGAAGGGGGGTTTCAGAGGATTAGGTCAACAGAGTTAATGTTGATATACATACAGGGGGTGGGGGAGGGTCACTGACTATAAAAATACACTCCGCACAGTAGTCGGCTTCATGACAAGTGCTTACTAAGAGCTGCAAAAATCCCAATGTTTAGTCTGTAATACTTGTTCCATTTCTCACTGACACATAGGAGGCTGACAGAGAGCAGCAGGGCCGTACCGGCAGCGGAGGCGATAGTGAAAATATCACCACTTATCATTGTCACCGCGCTTCACAAATCTGCTGCCCAAATTCTACCCCCAGAACCATGCCTGCCCAATGCTGGTGTATCCCTGATTACACTGCTGGGTACTGGCAATCATCAGTCCCTAAAAAGACCATTCATGTGGGACTCTACAAAAAGAAAGTAATTCACTGCATTGTATGTGAGCGTCTAAGTTCTGGTGGCAACGCGTGTCCTCTTGCACTGTAGACCGGTGAGTGACAATGCTGGTGACACATAGGAGGAGTAACGCTGTCGGCTGAATGCTGCTTCAGCATTAGATACACAGACGAGTCCAATTATTCTGATCATTTCCAACTTTTGACGTCGGCAGCGTGTAGTTCAGTGGCTGGCTCAGTGGGTATATACAGTACAGACCAAAAGTTTGGACACACCTTCTCATTCAAAGAGTTTTCTTTATTTTCATGACTATGAAAATTGTAGATTCACACTGAAGGCATCAAAACTATGAATTAACACATGTGGAATTATATACATAACAAAAAAGTGTGAAACAACTGAAAATATGTCATATTCTAGGTTCTTCAAAGTAGCCACCTTTTGCTTTGATTACTGCTTTGCACACTCTTGGCATTCTCTTGATGAGCTTCAAGAGGTAGTCACCTGAAATGGTTTTCACTTCACAGGTGTGCCCTGTCAGGTTTAATAAGTGGGATTTCTTGCCTTATAAATGGGGTTGGGACCATCAGTTGCGTTGAGGAGAAGTCAGGTGGATACACAGCTGATAGTCCTACTGAATAGACTGTTAGAATTTGTATTATGGCAAGAAAAAAGCAGCTAAGTAAAGAAAAACGAGTGGCCATCATTACTTTAAGAAATGAAGGTCAGTCCGAAAAATTGGGAAAACTTTGAAAGTAAGGGCTATTTGACCATGGAGAGTGATGGGGTGCTGCGCCAGATGACCTGGCCTCCACAGTCACCGGACCTGAACCCAATCGAGATGGTTTGGGGTGAGCTGGACCGCAGAGTGAAGGCAAAAGGGCCAACAAGTGCTAAGCATCTCTGGGAACTCCTTCAAGACTGTTGGAAGACCATTTCAGGTGACTACCTCTTGAAGCTCATCAAGAGAATGCCAAGAGTGTGCAAAGCAGTAATCAAAGCAAAAGGTGGCTACTTTGAAGAACCTAGAATATGACATATTTTCAGTTGTTTCACACTTTTTTATTATGTATATAATTCCACATGTGTTAATTCATAGTTTTGATGCCTTCATAGTCATGAAAATAAAGAAAACTCTTTGAATGAGAAGGTGTGTCCAAACTTTTGGTCTGTACTGTAAGTTGTGGTGAGCTGGTTCGTGGGTATATAAGGTGTGGTGAGCTGGCTCGTGGGTATATAAGGTGTGGTGAGCTGGCTTGGTGGGTATATAAGTTGTGGTGAGCTGGATCATTGGGTATATAAGGTGTGGTGAGCTGGATCAGTGGGTATATAAGGTGTGGTGAGCTGGATCAGTGGGTATATAAGGTGTGGTTAGCTTACTCGGTGGGTATATAAGGTGTGGTGAGCTGGCTTGGTGGGTATATAAATTGTGGTGAGCTGGATCATTGGATATATAAGGTGTGGTGAGCTGGCTCGGTGGGTATATAAGGTGTGGTGAGCTGGCTCGGTGGGTATATAAGGTGTGGTGAGCTGGCTCGGTGGGTATATAAGGTGTGGTGAGCTGGATCATTGGGTATATAAGGTGTGGTGAGCTGGATCAGTGGGTATATAAGGTGTGGTGAGCTGGCTCGGTGGGTATATAAGGTGTGGTGAGCTGGCTCGGTGGGTATATAAGGTGTGGTAAGCTGGCTCGGTGGGTATTTAAGGTGTGGTGAGCTGGCTCGGTGGGTATTTAAGGTGTGGTGAGCTGGCTCGGTGCGTATATAAATTGTGGTGAGCTGGCAGGGGTATATAAGGTGTGGTGAGCTGGCTCAATGGGTATATAAGGTGTGGTGAGCTGGCTCGGTGGGTATATAAGGTGTGGTGAGTTGGCTCGGTGGGTATATAAGGTGTGGTGAGCTGGCTCGGTGGGTATATAAGGTGTGGTGAGCTGGCTCGGTGGGTATATAAGGTGTGGTGAGCTGGCTCGGTGGGTATATAAGGTGTGGTGAGCTGGCTCGGTGGGTATATAAGGTGTGGTGAGCTGGCTCGGTGGGTATATAAGGTGTGGTGAGCTGACTCGGTGCGTATATAAATTGTGGTTAGCTGGCAAGGGTATATAAGGTGTGGTGAGCTGGCTCGATGGGTATATAAGGTGTGGTGAGCTGGCTCAGTGGGTATATAAGATGTGGTGAGCTGGCTCGGTGAGTATATAAGGTGTGCGATAGGCTGTCTGCACACATATCCCTCGTTGCAGTCATAGGTAAAAGGGGTTGTTTATCATAGTTGCAAAAAGGGATGATTATTGACTTTGGGGCCCCACGTGCCATTCATGTGTGAGATGAAAGTCTGTTATGAAGGTGCATGAGGGCGGACCGACCCTCTACAATGGAGCAGCTCACCCAGGGCCGGCGCCACCTGTAAGGCGGACCTAGGCAGCCGCCTAGGGCGCAATTTAGCAGGGGGTTTAAAAAAAAAAGCGTTGGTTAAGTGGCGGCCGGGCCGGTCCTACCTCAAGTTTTTTTTAAAGTACGGCGGCGGGCCCTCCCCCGCACCGGGCGGCTGCCGCACTGCCGGGGCTGGCCCGTCTATGATTGTGCACCGCCCGGGCGCAGCCTGAAGAGAGAGACTGGCAGGAGGGAAGCGCCTCTAAGCGTGGCCGAGCTCTGTTCGGTCCGCGGTACAGGAGCTTTTGTTTCCTGTACCCGGCTGGACTGACAGTAAGTGCTCACTTAGTGTGCACTTCCTTTCAGTCCGGCCGGCTACAGGAAACAAATGCTCCTGTACCGCGGACGGAACAGAGCTCGGCCACGCTACACTAGAGGTGGGGGGGAATGAGAGTGACAAGGGAGGGGGGGTGAACCCTACTGTGTCTGGGGCTCTGGAGCAGACGGACGGTCACTGCACCTCTGCTAATGAAATTACATTGGCAGTAAAGGATTTAATTTTCACTGCAGTATCGGAATTGGACCTCCGCTGACTGGCAAAGGGTTGTCTTCTCCAAAGAGTCACATCTTCTGCTTTATTGAATGAATGGACATTGGAGTGTCAGGTGAGAAACATCAGAGAACAAACACCCTCCAACCATTGCTGGTAGAACACAAGTGTTGGTGGTGGTGGCAGCGTTATGGTCTAGGGAATGTTTTCGTGGCATTCTCTGGGCCACTCATCCATGTGGATGGCACTCTCAACCGATTTAGGTATTATTCCATCCTTGCAGATCACATACACCTATACATGCTGATTGTCCTCCCTGGGGCGGATGGGATCTTCCAGCAAGTCAATGCCACATGTCATACGACTAGAAATGTCATGACATTGGTTGGAAGAGCATAGAAGACCAATACTTCCAGGTATTACCCTAACCCCAAATTCCCCAGACTTGAACCCAACTAAGCATCTGTGGGACCACCTCCACGGTTGTGTTCGCTCTATGGATCTTCCACCATGCCCCCTCCAGCATCTGTGGGACCACCTCCACGGTTGTGTTCGCTCTATGGATCTTCCACCATGCCCCCTCCAGCATCTGTGGGACCACCTCCACGGTTGTGTTCGCTCTATGGATCTTCCACCATGCCCCCTCCAGCAGCTGTGGGACCACCTCCATGGTTGTATTCGCTCTATGGATTCTCCCCCATGCCCCCTCCAGCAGCTGTGGGATGCACTGCAGTCAACATGGCTCCAGATACCTGTGAAAACCTACCAGGACCTTACTGAGTCACTCCCTGCCCGTCTAGCTGCTGTCCGTATTGCACACAGTGGTTACTGTGGATATTAGCTGGTGCTCATAATAATAGCACTCGACTGTGTAGTACTCCTGAGTTGGCTGAATTTGCATGTATTTTCATTGAGGGTGCCCATGCAGCTGATCTTGCTGTCTCGATCTACCCCGAGTACATGTTTGAGGGTCGGGCATGGTTGATTTCAACATGCCTCATTCAATGTTGATAAGGGAGATAAGGTCAGATAAAGTCAACGACTTAAAGGGGTTGCCCCACAAAGAATATTCTACAGTTTTCAAACCAGCACCTGGATCTGAATACTTTTGTAATTGAATGTAATTAAAAATTTTGCATAGCCACTGAGATATTCAATAAAATGTATCTGCTGTTTGTTTGTTTTTTTCTTCTCTCTTTGACCTGCTCACTGAGAAGGCCGCACATGCTCAGTTTCATCCTTCCACTGCCTCCTGTGATAGGGAGAGCTGAGACACGCCCCCTGAGCTGTGATAGGGAGAGCTGAGACACGCCCCCTGAGCTGTGATAGGGAGAGCTGAGACACGCCCCCTGAGCTGTGCTAGGGAGAGCTGAGACACGCCCCTTTAGCTGCAGCAGAAAAGACCCTCCCCCTGAGCTGTCAGCCTGATATAAATCTAGCAGAGCAATGAATGTGGAGATCTCTGGATCCATGTGAGGTACAGGGCTGGTTCTAGCTTCGTTAGAAAGAGAAGGACATGTCCTATATGATGTTTGATTTTCAGCTTTTACATTAGTCATGGGACAACCCCTTTAAGGCAGTATTACACTGGCAGATTGTTCATAGGATTACTTGAAAGGGATAATCTGGCAAAATAAAACTAAAAAAACATTGGATGTCTATGCAGGGGTGCACCTAGTGTTTCTGCTGCCTGAGGCGAAAACTGAAATGGCACCCCTCCCTCCCCAATGCCAATTTCTTAACCTAACCCCTTCCCTTCAGCCCATGGCCCTTCGGCTGCCCCCTTTCTTGCCCCTGCGATGTCCGAGCCACAGGGGGTAGTGAGAGAGTGTTACAGTGGTGGTGTGCAGAATGGGGGTAGTAGTTAATTTACTCACGGTTAGCAGAGCCTTCCTGGGCCGGTAGTGCAGTGGAGGGAAGGACAGCACTGAATCCTCAGGGGCACGCTCTATGCATGGAACACCAGCCAGATGGAAGTTGAGGTGCCCTTGATGGTATTATAGGTGTTTAAAACACTATGGTCCAGATTTACTAATCCTAAAGATGGCGTAAGATTGCACAGACTGTCTAGACCTGCACCAGATTTATCACAGGGGCTCAGGCTGGAGGATAAATCTGGTGGAGGGGATAGACACTTTTCTCTGGCTCTATACCAAGTACTGGTCGTCCTAAATTGTATGCCAGAATTTTGGTGCAATTTTGGGTGAAAATAGTGCATCTTAGGCAACACCCCTTACTAGTGAATAGTGATGAGCAGCAGGGGCTATATTCGAATTCGTAATATTTCACAAATATTTGGGCGAATATTCGTCATAAATTCGCGAATTCAAGATCATTTTCTTGATCAGGAAAATCGGCAATGTAATATTCGCGTAATGCGCGCAAAATACAGACGTGGGTCACTTTTGCTACATTTTCCAAGCTGCTAGACGTTTCCTGAGACTGGAGAAAATGGTTGGCACGGCAGAACATTAAAAATGGCTTTATATGCAGATAGAGTCAAGTTCTCCAATATATTCGCGATTGCGCAAATCGGCACTGACAATACGAATATTTTAGTGTAATACGTGAAACTTCACATTTTAGCAGGTCTGCATGTATGTATGGACAGCAGAACCTATCAGCTCCACTATATCAGGATATAACCTACACTGACTATCTCCCCCTAACTATCTGTATTATATATATATATATAAGCTAAGTAACTACCTAATGTAATGTGGAAAGCACAGAGCACAGCAATGTCACTGCTCTCTCTATCAGAACTTTAAAAAAAACTGTAGAAAATGGCCGCTGGGGAGGTTCTTATATAGTAAGGGGCAACTTTCCTATTGGTTGCTAGGGATGTTGCTAAGCTCTGACAAAGACATTGCAGGCTTCTCATTGGCCCACAAGCAAGAAGGGAGGTTACTGATGGAAACAAAAATCTAGAATATTTGAAATTACGTATATATATCACTATATTCTAAATATTAGCAAATTATCAAAGTGCCGATATTCATGATTAATATTTGCGATTCAAATATTCGTGATTAACACTACTAGTGAAGCCCCACCCATTTCCACTAAGCCCTGCCCCTTGCCAAGTATGTTGGAAAAAAGTGTGGGAAGCCTAGACGAGTCAGTTTGAGCCACTTATTAGACAGATTTTGGCGCAGGCTCATTAATAAATCTGGGGCTATCAGTGACATCACGTCAATATTGATTAGAAGGGCTCAGATGCAGCTGATGCTATCTTTCCACCTATGTATTCTGGATCTCTTTAGAATTTACAAAATAAATAAATAAGAGAAATGTGTCTTGGGCGGTGAGACGGGATGTATTTATTAGGGTCTATGGAACCAGCTGCAGCAACCGACAAGTGCCCGTTGTGAAAAAGAATCCAAAATGTGCAGCCATTTCCTGAGCTCCACAGATCATTGACAAAAGACAAAAGTCAGTTCATCCTGTGACCCAGACGGGAGATGATAAATCTGCAGCTGAAGGCAGCTCACCTTGGCTATCATGGAGACCTGGCCGGATAATGTTCCATGCACGAGCTGGAGCCTGTAATGTCAGCTCAACGTATGACGGTAAATGGTGGTGGCCATGTTTATTTTTCACCCATAGTAGGACCACCAGTGGGCAACCCCAGCCCCATCAATATACTACTACAGAGGGCATTGTCACTCCAAAGCTAAGGTCCACTTTTTGGCCACTCTTCAGAGACTTCCTAAGCCCCTGATATGCGTCCTTCTACAGGTAGGCCAGCTCCAGGCTTCAGCTACAGTTCCTCACAGTTCACTCTTACTGTATAACTCAAGGAGTCACAGAGCCATGGGGCTGAGCAGGTGGTTGTCTTAAAAACTATAATGGTCCTTAGCCCATACTTGCCAACTTTTCTTGGAACATCTTGAGGCATCACATGGAGGCTGCTTTCTCCCCAGGGGCGGACTGGGAAATTAAAGTGGCCCTGGAAAAAAAAAAACTAGAAGTGGCCCCATGTTGTAGGTGGGTCTAAATGGAGTAGGCAGGGGCCAGCAATACCGTAGAGCAGAACAAAGTACTGCCCCAGCGGAACTAAATACCACAGTGCAGCACAAAATGCTGCTGTCTGTGCCATAGTATTAAACTGTGTCATCGTCCTGAGGAGGGTCATACAGTTGAAAGGAGGGCACCTGCAGCCGCTGCCCAGGGGAGTAAGTGCCTGATGCTCCTACATGAATTAATGCTGAGAGCATCAGATTGTTTTGTAGCTGGCTGGTGGCCAAGAGAAGGGTTTTGGTGGCTCTCTGGTCATCGGCCCACCAGGAAACTTCCCTGTAGGGTGTATGGCCAGTCTGCCCACATTTCTCTCGGAAAGTAGCCCTAAATGAACTCTGCACGTGACGCTGTTATTGTGTCACTAGATGCAGCCCTGGTGCCCATAGGTGCTCTGAGGGGGTGTGGCATGTCAAGAAACGGGGAGTGATGCATCACAAAGGGGGTGGAACCTACCAGTAAAGGGGTGGAGTCTTGAAAAGGAGCGTATCCACGCTTAAATATTTTGCACTGCATTCACTTTTCTCCCACAAGTATGCCTAGGCCCTTAATTAGTATTGAGCGAATTGAAGTCCACAAAGTTGAATTTCCTCGTGCTTTGTGGTAGCGAATCCATTTAACCACAATATTTTGCTTAAAGATCTCGGCCGAAATCCTGTGAGCAGTCACGTATGATGTCACCACGACGGCCGGCCGTCCCGTGATGAGCAAATGGGGCAGGTAAGTATGTTTTTTTTATTTTACACCAGATTATTTTACGAAAGCGGCATCTGAGGGGTGCAATGATGGGAAACGGCGCAATCGCTGCCCCTATCATTGCACCGACTACTTACAAAGAAATGCGCTTCGTGACAAAGTAATTCGTCACAAAGCGAATATTTTTGTAAAATTAGTTGAAGCAACCGAATCAAACTTTACAATACTTTGCTCATCTCTATCCTTAGGCCTTATGCACACGAACGTATTTTCTTTCTGTGTCCGTTCCGTTTATTTTTTTGCGGCCCGTTTACGGGAACTATTCATTTCAATGGGTCTGCCAAAAAAAAGGAAGTTACTCTATGTGCATTCCGTTTACGTACGTCCGTATTTATGTTCCGCAAAAAAATAGAACTTGTCCTGGTATTGTCCGCATTACGGACAAGGATAAGACTGTTCTATTAGGGGCCAGCTGTTCCGTTCCGCCAAATACGGAATGAAGCTTTCCACTGAAAGGCCTTATTCACACTTCAGTGAATCAGGGACACGTGCGGTAAGTGTTCTCCATGCACAATGCACGTACCCATTGTTTTTAATGTGTTTATTCACACATCAGTGACAAACCACGGAGACGCGCTTTATTTTGGTCCGTGATTCCGACCAAACACGCTCTTGTAAGTCTATGGGTCTGTGAAAAACCACGGATAGAGCACGGGTGGTATCAGGGCTCTGTCAGTGATTTTTCACCTTCCACTGATAGGAGATGCTCTGAAAACATGGATCCTTTAGGGACATCTTCACGGATGAACCACTGGCCGTCCTGTCATCGATGTCATCATGGACGTGTGAATAAGGCCTAAGTATGCATTACCTCAAAAACAGCCTAAAATGACAACAAATAATGGCACATAATACAAATATACATAATAAAGACCAGTAGTATCACGTAACGTGAACCAAAGGCTTGGAAGTGGCCGGCGCTCCAGTTACTTACCTTTTCTGCCCCCCAGCCACTGAGGTGAGCTCCAGATCCGGCGCTCGCTCCTCTCACCATCAAGTTCACTCGCAGCTGTCAGAGGTGTAACTTAAACCCTTCACTTGTCAGAGCCGGAATGATATTTTGCCAATAGGAAGGAGGAGATGACACGGGATCAGAGATGTTTGCTCAGATGTTGATCTTCCAGCTGCAGGCTATCCTCTCCCTGGAACCATGAATGGAGATCACATGCAGCTAACCCTTCCCTATATCAGATGCCCACCGTGGCCCAAGGGACGACCATTTAACTGCATTTTATTGTTCAGTATTTGACTTAGACACTGACCTGTGCTGTGACTTTTCTTTTATCACTTTCTATAAGATTCAGCTGTATCTTACTTCTGGGACAGCTGGGTGACAACCAGTATTTGCATCATTAAGGCCCCTTTCACAAGGGCAAGATTTCCGCACGGGTGCAATGCATGAGGTGAACGCATTGCACCCGCACTGAATCCTGACCCATTCATTTCTATGGGGCTGTGCACACGAGCGGTGATTTTCACGCATCGCTTGTGCGTTGCGTGAAAATCGCAGCATGCTCCTCTTTGTGCGTTTTTCACGTAACGCAGGCCCCATAGAAATGAATGGGGTTGCGTGAAAATCGCAAGCATCCGCAAGCAAGTGCGGATTCGGTGCGATTTTCATGCACGGTTGCTAGGTGACGATCGGGATGGGGACCCGATCTTTATTATTTTCCCTTATAACATGGTTATAAGGGAAAATAATAGCATTCTGAATACAGAATGCATAGTAAAATAGCGCTGGAGGGGTTAAAAAAATATATATATAATTTTACTCGCCTTAATCCACTTGCTCGCGCAGCCGGCATCTCTTCTGTCTTCTTCTGTGCTGTGTGCAGGAAAAGGACCTGTGATGACGTCACTCCAGTCATCACATGATCCATCACCATGGTAAAAGATCATGTGATGGCCCATGTGATGAGCGCAATGACATCACCACAGGTCCTTTTCCTGCACACAGCAAAGAAGAAGACAGAAGAGAAGCCGGGCTGCGCGATCAGGTGGATTAAGGTGAGTTAAATTATTTTTTATTATTTTAACCCCTCCAGCGCTATTGTACTATGCATTCTGTATTCAGAATGCTATTATTTTCCCTTATAACCATGTTAGGCTATTTTCACACTTGTGTTCGGAGCGGATCGGTCTGGTGTCTGTACAGATGGATCCGCTCCTATAATGCAAACGCTTGCATCCGTTCAGAACGGATCCGTTTGCATAACAGTTTTTTTCAGATCTGATTTTTCACTTCGTGAAAACTCAGATCCGATAGTATATTCTAACACAGAGGCGTTCCCATGGTGATGGGGATGCTTCAAGTTAGAATATACTAAAAGAACTATGTACATGACTGCCCCCTGCTGCCTGGCAGGTGCTGCCAGGCAGCAGGTGGCAGACCACCCCCCATCTGTTTTTAACTCATTGGTGGCCAGTGCGGCCCCCCTCCCTTCCCCCCCTGTTTTTAACTCATCGGTGGCCAGTGCGGGCGGCCCCCCCCTCCCCCCCTAATTAAAATGACCGACCCCCCCATCATTGGAGGCAGCGGAGAGTTCCGATCGGAGTCACAGTTTAATCGCTGGGACTCCGATCGATAACCATGGCAACCAGGACGCTACTGCAGTCCTGGTTGCCATGGTTACTTAGCAATATTAAAAGCATCATACTTACCTGCTACGCTGTCTGTGACCGGCCGGGACCTCCTCCTACTGGTAAGTGACAGATCATTAAGCAAGGCGCCGCACAGACCTGTCACTTACCAGTAGGAGAAGCGCCCGGCCGGTCACAGACAGCGCAGCAGGTAAGTATGATGCTTCTAATATTGCTAAGTAAGCGATTAAACTGGGACTCCGATCGGAACTCTCCACTGCCACCAATGATTGGGGGGTCGGTCATTTTAATTAGGGGGGGAGGGGGGGGGGGGCGGCCGCACTGGCCACCAATGAGTTAAAAACAGGGGGGGCCAGCCGCACTGGCCACCAATGAGTTAAAAACAGGGGGGGGGGTCTGCCCCCTGCTGCCTGGCAGCACCTGCCAGGCAGCGGGGGGCAGTCATGTACACAGTTCTTTTAGTATATTCTTACTTGAAGCGTCCCCATCACCATGGGAACGCCTCTGTGTTAGAATATACTGTCGGATCTGAGTTTCATGATCTAACTCAAATCCGATGGAATATTCTAACATAGAGGCGTTCCCACGGTGATAGGGACGCTTCAAGTTAAAATATACCATCGGATTGGAGAAAACTCCGATCTGATGGTATATTAATAGGGACTCCTGACTTTACATTGAAAGTCAATGGGGGACGGATCCGTTTGCAATGGCACCATATTGTGTCAACGTCAAACGGATCCGTCCCCATTGACTTACATTGTAAGTCTGGACGGATCCGTTTGGCTCCGCACGGCCTGGCAGACACCCAAACTGATGCATTCTGAGCGGATCCGCATCCACTCAGAGTGCATTGGGGCCGTACGGATCCGTTCAGGGCCGCTTGTGAGAGCCTTCAAACTGAACTCTCAAGCGGAGCCCCGAACGCAAGTGTGAAAGTAGCCTAATAAGGGAAAATAATACAATCTACAGAACACCGATCCCAAGCCCGAACTTCTGTGAAGAAGTTCGGGTTTGGGTACCAAACATGCCGATTTTTCTCACGCGCGTGCAAAACGCATTACAATATTTTGCACTCGTGATGAAAAATCGCGCATGTTCCCGCAACGCACCCGCACCTTTTCCCGCAATGCCCCTGTGAAAGAGGCCTAAGGCTGGGTTCACACGGGCGTGTCCGGATTAGGTCCGGATGCGTCCCGGTGTATTGCGGCAAACCCGCGCGATTAGGTACGCAATTGCAGTCAGTTTTGACTGCGATTGCGTTCCGATGTTCAGTTTTTATCACGCGGGTGCAATGTGTTTTGCACTCGCGTGATAAAAAACCGACTGTGGTACCCAGACCCGAACTTCTTCACAGAAGTTCAGGTTTGGGTTAGTTGTAGTGTAGATTGTATTATTTTCCCTTATAACATGGTTATAAGGGAAAATAATAGCATTCTGAATACAGAATGCTTAGTACAAGGTCAATTGAGGGTTAAAAAAAAATAAAAGAAATTAACTCACCTTGTCCTCTTCATCGCGCAGTTCCCGGTCTCTTCTGATGAGCTGTCGGCTAAAGGACCTTTGGTGACGTCAGATCACATGCTCCAATCACATGGTACATCACCACGGTGATGTACCATGTGATTGGAGCATGTGATCTGACGTCACCAAAGGTCCTTTAGCCGACAGCTCATCAGAAGAGACCGGGAACTGCGCGATGAAGAGGACAAGGTGAGTTAATTTCTTTTATTTTTTTTAACCCTCAATTGACCTTGTACTAAGCATTCTGTATTCAGAATGCTATTATTTTCCCTTATAACCATGTTATAAGGGAAAATAATACAGTGAATAGACTGTCACCTAGCAACCATGAGTGAAAATCGCACCGCATTCGCACTTGCTTGCGGATGCTTGCGATTTTCACGCAGCCCCATTCATTTCTATGGGGCCTGTCCTGCGTTACAAACGCAGAATATAGAGCATGCTGCGATTTTAAAGCATTGCAGAAGTGATGCGTGAAAAAAATCGCTCATGTGCACAGCCCCATAGAAATGAATGGTGCCGGATTCAGTGCGGGTGCAATACGTTCACCTACCGCATTGCACCCGCGCGGAAATCTCGCCCGTGTGAACTCAGCCTAAGTCTCCCACAGAGGTTGTCACCCATCTTTCTTTGAGCATCAAACAACAAATCTGCCTAGTAAATAGGCTGGGGCTACGTGGAAGTCATCGGGCGTCCAAAGATTGTTGGAACTGCATGGGGTTGCAGTGCGACTTGCAAGTCCTTACCCCAGAATCCCCAAAAATCCCAAAACATCACATTGGCCTCCTGGTCATCCATTGTTCAGAAGAAATGCTGAAGGCACCACCAAATCTCAGGATTCTCCTGGAGATATAGCCATCACTTTCTCAGGTTGCAAACCCTCTTCAGATCAACCATATAAATTAGCTTTCGGTTGGCCCTTCAGGTTATATCTGACAGTCTTTTCTCCAGAGATAAGCAGTGGCAGCGTTGACTGACAGCCACTATTCTCCACTGAGATAATCCAATTCGACTAAGGCCTCTTGCACACGACCGTATGGCTTTTTCAGTATTTTGCGGTCCGCAAAAAACTGATCTGCAAAAAATGCGAATGACGTCCGTGTGCATTCCGTTTTTTTGCAGAACGGAACAGCTGGCCCCTGATAGAACAGTACTATCCTTGTCCGTTATGTGGACAATAATAAGACATGTTCTTTCATTGAACGGAACGGAAAAACGGAAACGGAAGGTATACAGAGTAACTTCCATTTTTTTTTTTTGCCGGATCCATTGAAATGATTGTCCATATTGTTTCCTTTGCTGGCTGGATTAATTTCTCCATCACGTTATACACTGCTCGTATCCATGGTTACGACCACCCTGTAATCCAGCAGTGGTGGTCGTGCTTGCACCAGCCTATGTGAACTCCCACCAGAGAGGCCAATGCTTTTTCCTATAGTGCGCAAGCACAGCCGCCACTGATGGATTGCAGGGTGGATGTAACCATGGAAACAGGCAGTATATAATGGGATGGAAAAATGAATGAAGCCAGTAAAGAAGGCAATATGGAGAATCACAATACATTAGTAAGTGCCTTGAATTAACTTTGTCTACATGATAAATGCAATTTGCTGAAGTGACAAAACCCCTTAAGAACTGAGCCAATTTAAGTTTTTAGCATTTTTATTTTTTACTCTCTGGCTTCCTGGAGCCATAACTTTTTTAGTTTTCCATTCACATAGCCATATGAGGGCTGTTTTTTGCAAGACAAGTTGTACTTTCTAACTGCACTGTTTTATGTTGCATATGATGTAGTGGGACGCTGGAAAAAAAATCCAAATGGGTGGAATTGGGGGGAAAAAACACAATTCCACCATAGTTTTATTGGTTTCGTTTTTACAGCGTTGCCTATTTGGTCAAACTGACCTTTTACCTTTATTTGGCAGGTCAGTGCAATTACAGTGATACCACATTTATATAGTTTTTTTTGTGTTTTAATACCTATAAACAGTAAAACTTTGAAAATAAATATTTTTCTTTGCATCACCATATTCTGACCCCCCCCATAACTTTCTTTATAGTTATGTCTGCAGAGCTGTATGACAGCAAATTTTTTGTGGGGTCATCTGCAGTTTTTATTGATACCATTTTAGAATGTGCATGTGTAACGCCCCAGTGTGGTATTACCACTTCTGCACCCTGCTATTATCTCTAATGGGCTAACATAACATCATCTTATGTATTTTGTTCAGGTCCTATACACTGTGCATTTCTATGTTTGCAACTGTTATATTCACATGTAATGTGCCTGGTTCACCAGCAGGTGGCAGCAAACACAGCAGAGCTACAGTTAGGTAGAATGGTGCTTTCCATTCCATTCTAAACCCCCCTCTGTGGAGGAGTGGTCGAGTCCCACTTCCTTCAGGAAGGGTGGGGACCAGTGAGAGTTAGTCTAGCTTACCCAATGCTAGGGGACAGGTGTGCCGGGGCACGTCTCTGCTGGATGAGCCCACACCAGCCAGAGCACCCCTAACTCTGCTGGTCATGGAGGCCAAAGCTTAAAGCCTCAGGAGCCAGGAAGAAAGTTCCCTGGCCTAACCTAAAGTCAGACCACAAAGTGTGGTGCAGCACACAGAAGAAGCTAAGTACTAAGCAGAAAGAGAGAAAGCAAGCAGAGTTATTGAGAAAGCCTGCCAGTTTTAATGCTAAAGCCTGCTGGGACCAAGACTAAGCTTGAAGACTGTTTCTGATGAACGTTTATTCAAGTAAAGCTGCTGTTCAACTACATACAAGGTCTTGACTCAATCTTTCTTTCATATCCCTCAATTATTCCCCCTATTTATTGCTTCGGAGCCAAAGCCTGGGGTCCAGGTAGGAGCACCGTGACACATAAAGGGACTTTTTAGGCCACACTATACCACTCTGCATTCCTACACCTGGGTCGCATTACATAGAGGGCCCTAGGGTGAGGAGCCCGTTGCACATGATTTTTTGATAATTTTTTTATAAAAAATGTTTGGGGGGAGGGGAAGTCATAAAAAAATTCTTTGCCGATGAATTGTATTATATATTTTTATAGGCGTCCAAATTCTATTTTTATGATACGGTGCTCCACAACCTCTGCTTTCTTTCCCTAAGGCCTCTTGCTCACGACCAGATGTATTTTGTGGTCCGCAAAAAACGGATCCGCAAAAAATACAGATGACATCCATGTGCATTCCGTATTTTGTGGAACTGAACTATCCTTGTCCGTAATGCAGAGAATAATAGGACATGGTGTATTTTTTTGCAGAACGGAAATACGGACATACGGAAACGGAATGCACACGGACAAACTTCTGTTATTTATTTTTTTGCGGACCCATTGAACTGAATGGTTCTGCATACGATCCGCAAAAAAACAGAATGGACACGGAAACAAAATACGTTCGTGTGCATGAGCTCTAACAGTCTGATACCGTGACATCTTTGCTGACAATATCAGATTGCGTACAGACAGGCCCTTTTGACAAGGGAATGTCAATGTCCATTTGTCAATTTAGCAATATATTTCCAGGAGGACTAACAGAGGAACCACACATTGCAGAGATGCTTCTGAATTGTTATTTCATGGAGAATGCAATCATTTACTAAAACAGACGTGTCAGGAGAGGTGACAGCTCCTCTGTGCCTAAGGCCTCATGCACACGGCTTTTTTTTGGGGTCCGCATCGGCGGCTCGGATGCGGACCCATTCACTTCAATGGGGCCGCAAAAGATGCGGACAGCACTTCGTGTTCTGTCCACATCCGTTGCTCCATTCCGTAGCCCCGCAAACAAAAAAAAATAGAACATGTCCTATTCTTGTCCGTTTTGCGGACAAGAATAGGCATTTCTACAATGGGCCGCCTGTTCCGTTCCGCAAATTGCAAAAGGCACACGGGCGGCTTCAGTTTTTTTCAGATCCACGGTTTGCGGACTGCAAAAAACGGAACGGTCGTGTGCATGAGGCCTTAGTTTGGATAAAAGAAAAAAGTGAACAACAGTGAATATTCGTAATATTTTCAAAGCGACATTGGTTGGATTCTGGCGATATCTGCCTAGTTCCATACGGCCGCAATCCCCACCTCTGTTATATCGCTTCATTTTTAGGCATCACCAGAAGATGTGACAATGAAGGTGCACAATGGGGTTGTGAACACGGTAACAAAGGAGATACTTTGTGTCAATTCGGGAGATACAATGAAATTGTATAGGATGTTTGTAACCTTGCGTGTCCGAACTACGATCGTTCCCGGCCTAGCCTCTTACTTATAAATTTGTACAATGGACTTAAAAAAATAAACCCGTGACGGCTTCACACCAGGTGGCTGCGGCAGCTGTGGTTTAAATGAGTTTAAAAGCGAGTTCATTCTCTCCCAAGTTCTTTTCTTCTTTGTTTCAACAAGAGTCGAGGCTTCGCCGGGGGGAGGGTCCTATGTGAAAAGGGTTATTGGTTATAAATGTTCCGTAAATTTCCCCGCTGATGGGGGAAAAGAGGCCTCAGCTGATGGCTTTGTTAACAGACTCATCGCTGGTTCCTTGAGTGAAAGATGGAGAAGTAATGAGGCAGGTAACAGGTGTGGGAGGGGAACCATAATGCAAACACTCCCGGCCGAGGCCTAGATTCCAATCCAGTGACTGCACCAGGCATTCGAGCTCACAAGAGGCTTCACGTAGGTTCCTCCTTTAATGTTGTCATTGACCCAGCACTGTATACAGCACGTAAATAAAGGAAACCATTGTCGGTTTACTATGCGGAGATCTAGAAGGTCAGCGACACCGTCACAGGTTTAGGGGACCATATGCCCCAACTGATGCAAATAAAAGATGGACGAAGGAGGTTGTACTGATCACGGAGGGGATTATATGGTGGTATAGAAATTAGTGGTGAGGTTATTTCTGGATTTGATGGATGGATGGATATGGGGCTGATCATCAATCCTGTACATGTATGACTATGGGATGACTTTCATGGTGGCTCAGTGGTTAGCACTGGTGCCTCGCAGACCTGGGGTCCTAGGTTTGAATCTGACCAAGAACAACATCTGCATGGAGTTTGTATGTTCTCCCCGTGTTCGCGGGGGTTTCCTCTGGGTTCTCCGGTTTCCTCCCACACTCCAAAGATATACTGATAGGGAACTTAGATTGTAAGCCCCGTTGGGGACAGCGTGATGCTAATGTCTGTAAAGCGCTGAGTAATATAGTAGTGCTATATAAGCGCATAAATACTTGGCCCAGCATCTTTAATAAATTTTTCTGTTTAGACTGCAAAAAACTTGCAGCAGTGTCCACGCGATCACTGCAGGATCGCGCATGCGCTGACTCTGATCTCGGCTGTATCTGGGTAGTCAGACACTTCCCCATGTGGGATGTCAATGGGTTACAATAGCAGCTGAGGCCTAACAATGGCTGTAGGCCTAATATGTTGTCTATCAGGCCGTGTCTGTGGCATACAGCCTATAAGTTTTACCTGTCAGGTGGATGTGCTGGGAGTCAAAACCCCTCCTGATCAGATGCTGATGACCTATCCTGAGGACAACCCCTTTTAACGTTTTTACAGATCGGTAGAGCACATGCTAAAGGGTTAGGTTTATTTCTAGGGATGAGCGAATCGACTTCGGATGAAACATCCAAAGTCCATTCGCATAAAACTTTGTACGGAGCGAGCGCTCTGCACAGTATTAGAGTGTATTGGCTCCGATGAGCCGAAGTTATTATTTCGCGAAGTCTCGCGAGACTTTGCATAATAACTTCAAAAATTTATTTATACTGTAAAAAAAACAAAACATTTCCCGAACTCGGGTTCGGTTCCAAGTGGTACCTTGAAACAAAGTTTTATGTGAATCGACTTCGGAAGTTTCATCCGAAATCGATTCGCTCATCCCTAGTTATTTCCTACTTTGCCTGTAAGATGGACACTTCGCAAAATAATGTAGAAAATGTGTGGAAATTTACCTCATCGGCGATCAGAAGCCTGAAGAAAGAGGAGGAGGTCATGGTATTTAATGTTTATTATTGTATATACACATATTAGTTTTGATGGTTAAATTTTGTAAGAAGTGAATTTCCCAGGTCATTTTTTTAAAACAATTTTGCAAAAAATAAAATAAAAAATTGTGCTTCGTAGACTATGCAAAAGGCGCTCTTTTATTAGACCTCATCATTTCAGCAAGCCGCTTCTCTATTTACAAATCTCTTCAACATCCCTGAAAATTCAGCCTTTGACTCTCACTCCTCCGTGATAGGGCTTGCCTTAAAAAACAAGATGTTTTCTTAAGGCAGCAAAAACACTCAACGGGGAGAAGAAAATAAACCATTCAAGGCCAAAGAAGTGAAAATTCTAAAGCTCTGGAGATTCCTAAGAGATAAGAAGAAGAAAAAAAGAGAAGACTCTTAAAGAGAAGTTCACCGTGTGATGTTTTCATAAGGGAAAGGAGAAGAATCTGAGACGTTCAAGGTGGGAGAAGACATTGACTTGTTGTTTCAAGCCTTGGCTGAAGAGGATGACGATGATGATGGGATTGGTGTTAATGTGGTGGGCAGCAAAGGTTTTCCCTTCATGTTCTAACAAGGCCTTGCTCAGCCCCGGCTTGTTTTAGGATCCCAGGAGGTTAAAAGTCCCAGGTGCACCTGTACTCTAGACCAAACATATAACTCTTCAGAGGCTCAATCCCAGGACAAAAGGAACTGACAACTCGGTCAAGGTCCTTCTTCAAATACCTCAGATGTTACTGAGTCCAGCTCCAGAAAACAACGTGTCCTACAGCTCAGCCACCTGCTGGACATTCACCGCTCACAGATCTTGACCTTTTTGCTTGGAGATGTTTTTGCTTTGCTCCGGACGGAAGGGTATGATCACACGGGAGAAGCCATCATTGTTTTCAAAACAGTCCCAAATCAAAAGCTCATAGTCATAGACACTTATCATCCACCTGCAAGGCCTTCTGAATGGCTGCCATGTGTCTGAGAGCCCTGGTTGATGAGGACTTGGCATTCTACCATCAGAGAAGAGGCATTTATTTGTATGCCCTCCTGGCATCCATTAATGCAAAAAATTAGGGAAAGGGTGCGAAAGCTACTGGTATCTCTGTTAGGCCCCATGCACACGGTGCATACCAGTGTATTACTGTACTGTGCCGGCAGCAGGGAGCGCACGGCGTCATAGCAACCAGTGACGCCGTGCGCTCCTGCTCTCAGGAGGGATCCAGGCCGCGGTTCCACGGCCCGCACACGGCTGTGAACAACGGCCGTGTGCATGGGGCCTAAGGCTGGGACTACACCTAGACTTTTCGCAGCACTTTTGATTTTAACAGGCACATGACCACATACAAGTCAATTTACTGTTTGGACCACAGCTGTAGCTCAATGCAGTAAAATCAGCTAAAAGTCCTACAAAAAGTCTAGTTGTAGCCTAGTAACTCGCAGAAACACTAAGGCCTCTTTCACACGGGCATTGCGGGAAAATGTGCGGGTGCGTTGCAGGAACATGCAGGATTTTTCAGCGCGAGTGAAAAACATTGTAATGCGTTTTGCACGCGCATGAGAAAAATCTGCATGTTTGGTACCCAAACTTGAACTTCTTCACAGAAGTTCGGGTTTGGGATCGGTGTTCTATAGATTGTATTATTTTCCCTTATAACATGGTTATAAGGGTAAATAATAGCATTCTGAATACAGAATGTATAGTACAATAGGGCTGGAGGGGTTAAAAAATAAATTAAAATAAATAAACTCACCTTAATCCACTTGATCGCGCAGCCGGCTTCTCTTCTGTATTCTTTTTGCTCTGTGCAGGAAAAGGACCTGTGGTGACGTCACTCCGATCATCACATGATCCATCACCATGGTAAAAGATCATGTGACGGACCATGTGATGACCGGAGTGACGTCACCACAGGTCCTGTTCCTCCACATAGCACAGAAGACAGACAGAAGAGAAGCCGGACTGCGCGATCAAGTGGATAAAGGTGAGTTTAATATTTTTTTATTTATTTTTAACCCCTCCAGCGCTATTGTACTATGCATTCTGTATTCAGAATGCTATTATTTTCCCTTATAACCATGTTATAAGGGAAAATAATAATGATCGGGTCTCCATCCCGATCGTCTCCTAGCAACCGTGCGTGAAAATCTCACCGCATCCGCACTTGCTTGCTGATGCTTGCGATTTTCACGCAACCCCATTAATTTCTATGGGGCCTGCGTTACGTGAAAAACTCACAAAATAGAGTTTGCTGCGATTTTCACGCAACGCACAAGTGATGCGTGAAAATCACCGCTCATGTGAACAGCCCCATAGAAATGAATGGGTCCTGATTCAGTGCGGGTGCAATGCGTTCAACTCACGCATCGCACCCGCACAAAAAACTCGCCCGTGTGAAAGGGGCCTAATACTGGCCGTGTGCATGCTGCCATTTCTTTTTTAACTCCTGCAGAAATGTCCTATACTTCTCCACAAAACGGACAAGTATAGGACTTGTTCTATCTTTTTTGCGGGTCCGCGGAAAGAACGTATGGTTGCGGACAACACACGGTATGCTGTCCGCATCTTTTGTGGCCCCATTGAAATGAACGGATCCGCATCCAATCCGCAAAATATGGTCGCGTGGATGAGCCCCAAGTCTGAAGCTACACCTAGACTTTTTGCAGCAGTGACAGCTGCAGTGCGAAAGATTGCATACAAGTCAATTTACTCTTTTGGACCGCAGCTGTCACTCAATACTAGTTAAAATCAATTAAAAGTGCTACAAAAAGTTTAGGTGCAGCCCCAGCTTTGTAAATACGTACTGTATCTGTTGGGAACAGTCAAAAATTAATGATAGACTGCACTTATTAAAGGAACACTCAGGGCAAAAGTGATACACAGCGCTATGCCTAGTGTAGTGTCAGACGGGGGCGGTACATGACACAGGAATTTCATTGGTGCATTGTGAACGCCTGTGTCATGCACCGCCCCTTTGGGCACTGCCTAGACACAACATAGCGTTCCTTTCAATCACACCTCCACCAGAAAATTCTCAAAGGGTTGATCATAATTCCATATACTGTATCCTTTATCTCCTCCTCCAGTGGTCCTGTAGAACAGACGCACTTGGATATATGCACAATCGTTAAGGTTATTAGGATTAATCCAGTGTTCATGTGAATGGTTGCGGTGGGGCACCTGACCATGGATGGTCCACCAGGAACTGGAAAGAGCAGGAACGAGAGCCTTGGCGCTGGAACGGAGTGGCATTCAATAGGAAAGTGAGCTTTTTGTTTTACATTTATTTCAGTTACCCGGCCATCTCAAATTTTAATGCCTATAGAACTGTATAGAACTCTGGGTTTTCCCACTTCCCTTCATTACCATTCTTTGGTTGAACTTGGTGGAAATGTCTTATTTCAACCGTACTATGTAACTAAGGGCTCATGCACACAAACTCATTTTCTTTCCATGCCTGTTCCGTTTTTTTGTTTTTTTTTGCAGACCGTATGCGGAACCATTTATTTCAATCGGTCAGCAAAAAAACGGTACATTCCGTTTCCATATGTCCGTTCTGCCAAAAAACCAAACACGTCCTATTATTGTCTGCATTACATTCAAGGATAGAACTGTTCTACTAGGGGCCGGCTGTTCCGTTCCGCAATATACAGAATGCACACAGACATCATCTGTATTTTTTGCGGATCTGTGTTTTGCGGACCGCAAAATACATATGGTCGTGTGCATGAGCCTTAAGTGCAACGTGACAACTGGTTCTAAAGTTTTAAAGGGGTTTTCTAGATTTTTTAGATTGACGGCCTGCCCACAGGATAGGCCATCAATAGCCGATTGCCGAGGATCTGACGCCCCACTGATCAGAGTAGATCCGGCACCATTGTGTCATGGAGTATTTACTTAAATGGGAGCAGAGCTGCAGTAACCGACTCCATCCACTACACAAGGGATGGAGATGTGCACTTCGAGCTATTCCCAGGAAGGAGTTGGACCCCCGCCAATCTAATACTGATGGTCTATCATGAAGATAGGCCATCCATGTAAGAATCCCAGGAATATCCCATGTCAAGTAATGTCACTGATAGTTTCCTTAATGACGCCAACGCCCCTGTGACACATCACATGCCCCCACCAGTCCAGGTCCCTTCTACAAACCTCCCAGATGGTGTCATCAGCAGTGACGTCGCCAATGTCCTTACTTTGTGTGATGTTATTAAAAGGAAGAGCTGCCCTTAAAATCACCTATAGGTGATTATGCATCTACAGCAGATGCCTTGCAGTGACACATGTGTGTCCTCAGCTCCATTTTGCACCATGAAAGATGAAGGCAACATCTGAATATAAAAATTACCGTAATGCCAGGGACCATGATTTATCCTACATAATAGCTGATATTCCATTAGAGGGGGCATTGAGCAGGTTCTTTATCCCCAATGTCTCCAACCAAAAACTTATATTTTTAAGAGTCTCAGCTATACAAAAATTTTCTGTTTAAAATCTGGGTTCCTTCCAGATGCGGCTTCATAGACAGGAGATTGACTCTTTTGGAGGAGGTCATTATGGCACATGGACTGTGGCAGGAATATATAGCATCAGATATTTGCACAACAGCGCCCTCTGCTGCTTTCTGCAGGATGAATCCTGTTCACTCTCCATATAAGTGACTTACACTTGACTGCCTGAACACACAGAGCCCTGGATGTGCAAAATGCACCAGATAAGGTATATTGTTTTACAGGCACTGGAATTTTCCAGTCTAATTTTGCTTTTCTCTCCCCCTTCCCCGATGATGTCATCAATAAAGACATCACCAAGGCAGTGATGTCAGCCCCGGCAGTATTATCACCAACCATGAATATGTATCATTCTGGGTCACCACTGCTTCCGAGCACAGCTGACTCTCAATTTATAGGGACAGCACCCCTTGTGATGTCATCGTCCCGACCTATAATGTCTGTCACCGGTCTGTGCCCTGGACATTCCCCACATCATCATGTCAGTACATTGCAATATCCCCGCGATCAGATATGAACTGGCTGTATCATAAATCACCATGATACAGTCAGTTTGAGTCTGGGAAGCCGTGGTCAGCCTGGGAGATGCAGCTGATACATAGACGGGCCGATCACGGTCATGTGCATGAGCCCTATATGTAAGGGCGGGTTCTCACCAGCGCTAGGAATTCCATTATAGTGTTCCGTTATAACAGAGATGCAAAATGAAAGCCTTTAAAAGGGATTTCCATTTTGCTCCATCCTAATACATGTCTATGGGCACATATAGCAGTTCCGCTTTTTCCGTTATTCATGACGGGGGGAAAAAAAGGAAAACTAAATTTCACACGTGCGCGGATTTTAACATTTTCACCCTTGCAATGCATAGAGCGAAATCCATGATGACTCCACATCAAAATCTGCATGTAATAGATCCAGTACGTGGATGAGAAATTTATGTCTTGGCTTCATCATGTCCCTCAAAGGGCAGAATAGAAGGAGCAAAGACGAGGTAGTGGGTGCCTCCTGCTTCACCAGTGCCATGGTGAATGCTTTAGTGGATGTTCACCACACTTTTCAGAAGTCATCTTTTTCCCATGGAAGATCTACAATCATTTTTTCATGGGATTTCTTACAGGAAATCATGTGTGAAGCCATCTGCTGGAATTTTCCTGGGCGCACACTTATCAGCCACCCACACATCAGATGACAACTACTTTTCCCCATGAAAAGCGTCATTCAGAAGGCTGCATCACAGCTCCTATAGAAATGCATGTGTGTCACTGTACAGCAAGTTTAAAGGGGCTGGACACTTTCTAAAAGAACGTCTAGAAGGTGCTAATCTAGTGGGCACCCTTCTAAGAAACATCAAGCAGGGTTGTAGAGTCGGAGTCAAGGCTAGATTTAGATGGAATCAGAAGTCTGAGGCGGTAGAAAAGTACCAACTCCAGCTTAAAATTTTTTATTAATATTGTGTAATTTATTTATTAACAATCATATAAATTTAGAAAAGTTTAGAAATGTTAATCATAAATTTATTTTATGTTCTATTAATCTAAGGCCCTTATTTATCAAAATCAGTGATAAGCAGTGTGTTCTAGTGGTGATAGATAATCAGTTCTCACTTCTCCTGTGTTCTCTCCTGTCTTTATACTATAATCAGTGATAAGCAGTGTGTTCTAGTGGTGATCAATAATCAGTTCTCCCTTATACTGTGTTCTCTCCTGTCCCTTATACTATAAACAGTGATAAGCAGGGTGTTCTAGTGGTGATCAATAATCAGTTCTCCCTTATACTGTGTTCTCTCCTGTCCCTTATACTATAAACAGTGATAAGCAGGGTGTTCTAGTGATAATAGATAATCAGTTCTCCCTTATACCGTGTTCTCTCCTGTCTTTATACTATAATCAGTGATAAGCAGTGTGTTCTAGTGGTGATCAATAATCAGTTCTCCCTTATACTGTGTTCTCTCCTGTCCCTTATACTATAAACAGTGATAAGCAGGGTGTTCTAGTGATAATAGATAATCAGTTCTCCCTTATACCGTGTTCTCTCCTGTCTTTATACTATAATCAGTGATAAGCAGTGTGTTCTAGTGGTGATAAATAATCAGTTCTCCCTTATACTGTGTTCTCTCCTGTCCCTTATATTATAAAGAGTGATAAGCAGGGTGTTCTAGTGATAATAGATAAACAGTTCTTACCTCTCCTGTGTTCTCCCCTGTCCTTATACTATAAACAGTGATAAGCAGGGTGTTCTAGTAGTGATAATTAGGCTTGAGCGAATCGCACTTCAGATCATAGATACGAAGTCAATTTGTAAAAAAAAAAAATTTGTTTGTAATGCGGTCTCCGTACAGCATTAAAATGTATGGGCTTAGTGTAGCAAAACCTAATCTCAGCCAAAGTTGCGTGAGACTTCGGTGATCCTATCTGCAGATTTAAAAACTTTTTAAAAAAGGAATCTGAAGTTGGCTTTGGTACTGTCTGTTACTTCGGTACCAAAGCCAACTTCAGATTCCTTTTTTAACATTTTTTTAAATCTGCAGATAGGAATACCAAAGTCATTCACTGAAGTCTTGTGCAACTTCGGCCGAGATGAAGTTTTGCTACACAGAGCCCATACATTTTAATGCTGTACGGAAACCGCATTACAAACAGTTTTTTAACAAATTGATTTTGGATCTATGATCCAAAACTCGATTCGCTCAAAACAAATAATAATCAGTTCTCACCTCTCATGTCCTTATACTATAATCAGTGATAAGAAGGGTGTTTTGGTGGTGGCAGATAATCAGTTATCTCCTCTCCTGTGTTCTCCCCTGTCCTTATACTATACACTGTGATGAGCAGGGTGTTCTAGTGGTGATAGATAATCAGTTATCTCCTCTCCATATAGTATAAACAGTAATAATCAAGGTGCTCACGTGGTGATAGAAAATTGGTTCTCACCTCTCCTGTGTTTCTAATCCCTTATACTAGGTATCTTTATGCTGCTCCAAGGCCCAGAACTGTGCTGCACATGCTCAGAAGTGAAGGCCAGAGTAGGAAGTTCACTAGTGGGCATGCCTGCAGTCAGAACTGCTAGACAGAACAGGAAGACATTAAAGGGGTTGTCCAGGAACCTTTTCAAAGGATCCTGCCTCTGCTATGAAAAGAATCATAGTTACCTACTCCCCGCTGCTCTGGTCCTGTGTGTCCATCTTCTGGTCCACGGATTGTTTCATTAGTCCCTGCGTGAGCATTATAATCTTCTCTGCTGCAGCCAATAACCGGCTTCAGCGGTGATGTGTCCCTTGTCAATACCAATCATTGGCTGCAGCGGAACAGATGATCGTATAGGAGAGGAAGTAAACAAGCTGCAGACCGGAAGTTAGACACACGGCGTGCAGGGCCGGAGCTGCTGATGAAAGTGATGTAATAAAGTGATTTATTCACAGACAACTCTTTTATGACAAGCACTGACTATAGCGGCTACACTTTTTACTTGTTTTTTATTCCCATTTAGACTTGCACGATTCTCTGCTTTTCTAGGACGTGCAGAACTTTTCTAACAAATTCATAGATTTCTTACAATTAAGTGTATAACAGAAAAGAGGCAGCTCCTTATGTGTTGTATCGTCTTACAGGATAGATACATAGGAGGAGAGGTTCCCTGCATCTTTCTTTTCCTCTTTTAAGTGTATAACAGGGTTTTCCAGTTAAATGCATACTGCATTACATATATACTTCCAGGAATTGAAAAAATGTTCAGGAATTTTAGAAATTGTATCCTAATAAATATGGTTTAAGGCTCACACGGGCGAGATTTCCGCGCGGGTGCAATGCGGGAGGTGAACGCATAGCACCCGCACTGAGTCCTGACCTTCATTTTAATGGGTCTGTGTACATGAGCGTTGTTTTTCACGCATCAGTTCTGCGTTGCGTGAAAATCGCAGCATGTTCTATATTCTAAGTTTTTCACGCAGCCCTGGCCCTATAGAAGTGACTGGGGCTGCGTGAAAAATGCATTGCATCCGCAAGCAAGTGCGGGTGCGATGCGTTTTTCACTGATGATTGCTAAGAGATGTTGTTTGTAAACCTTCAGTTTTTTATCACGCACGTGAAAAACGCATCAAAACGCATTGCACCCGCGTGGAAAAAACTGAACAACTAAACGCAATCGCAGACAAAACTGACTTGTTTTAGTGCCAAAATTGCAGCATTTTCACTGAACGCACCCTGAACGCATCCGGATCAAATCTGTCACGCCCGTGTGAAACCAGCCTAAGGCTTCGTTCACACTTCAGTGTTTGGTCAGTGATTTCCATCAGTGATTTGTGAGCCAAAACCAGAAGTGGAGCCTCCACAGACATGAGGTAGAAGGGAAAGATCTGCTCCTGTTCTGTGTTTAGAGCTGCACCTGGTTTTGGCTCACAAATCACTGATGGAAATCACTGACCGAACACTGACGTGTGAACGAGGCCTTAGGCTGGTTTCACACGGGCGTTGCAGATTGGGGCCGGATGCGTTCAGTGAAAATGCTGCAATTTTGGCACTAAAACAAGTCAGTTTTGTCTGCGATTGCGTTTAGTTGTTCAGTTTTTTCCGCGCGGGTGCAATGCGTTTTGATGCGTTTTTCACGCGCGTGATAAAAAACTGAAGGTTTACAAACAACGTCTCTTAGCAACCATCAGTGAAAAACGCATCGCACCCGCACTTGCTTGCGGATGCAATGCGTTTTTCACGCAGCCCCATTAGCTTCTATGGGGCCTGTCCTGCGTTACAAACGCAGAATATAGAACATGCTGCGATTTCAAAGCATTGCAGAAGTGATGCGTGAAAAAAACGCTCATGTGCACAGCCCCATTGAAATGAATGGTGCCGGATTCAGTGCGGGTGCAATGCGTTCACGTCACGCATGGCACCCGGGCGGAAATCACGCTCGTGTGAAAGGGGCCTAAAGGGAACCTGTCACCGGAATTTGATGTATAGAGCTGAGGACATGGGTTGCTAGATGGCCGCTAGCACATCCGCAATATCCAGTCCTCATAGCTCTGTGTGCTTTTATTGTGTAAAAAAATAGATTTGATACATATGCAAATTAACCTGAGATGTGTCCTGTACGTGAGATGAGTCCAGCGTGAAGGAGCCCAGCACCGCCCCGCATCCTCAGAATCTCCTCCTTGCTCCCTGACGTCAGACAGCCAGAGCACCGTAATCTCGCGATGCGCGAGCTAGCGCATGCGCAGTTCCTTCCCCGAGGCTGATGCCAGCACAGGGAAGGAACACTATGAGGACACTGCGCATGCACTAGCTCGCGCATCGCGATATTACGGCGCTCTGGCTGTCTGACTTCGGGGAGCAAGGAGATTCGGAGGATGCGGGGCGGTGCTGCGCTCCTTCACGCTGGACTCATCTCACGTACAGGACACATCTCAGGGTAATTTGCATATGGATCAAATCGGGTTTTTTCCACAATAAAAGCACACAGAGCTATGGGGACTGGGTATTGCGGATGTGCTAGTGGCCATCTAGTATCCCATGTCCTCAGCTCTATACACAAAATCCCGGTGACAGGTTCCCTTTAAGTTCTAAGTAGTATCTAAGAAAAAGCCTGATATTATAGTTTACAAAAATAATTTTATTACTAAATTACAGGTCCTTCTAAAAAAATTTGCATATTGTGATAAAGTTAATTATTTTCTGTAATGTACTGATAAACATTAGACTTTCATATATTTTAGATTCATTACACACAACTGAAGTAGTTCAAGCCTTTTATTGTTTTAATATTGATGATTTTGGCATACAGCTCATGAAAACCCAAAATTCCTATCTAAAAAATTTGCATATTTCATCCGACCAATAAAAGAAAAGTGTTTTTAATACAAAAAAAGTCAACCTTCAAATAATTATGTTCAGTTCTGCACTCAATACTTGGTCGGGAATCCTTTTGCAGAAATGACTGCTTCAATGCGGCATGGCATGGAGACAATCAGCCTGTGGCACTGCTGAGGTGTTATGGAGGCCCAGGAGGCTTCGATAGCGGCCTTAAGCTCATCCAGAGTGTTGGGTCTTGCGTCTCTCAACTTTCTCTTCCCAATATCCCACAGATTCTCTATGGGGTTCAGGTCAGGAGAGTTGGCAGGCCAATTGAGCCCAGTAATACCATGGTCAGTAAACCATTTACCAGTGGTGTTGGCACTGTGAGCAGGTGCCAGGTCGTGCTGAAAAATGACATCTTCATCTCCATAAAGCTTTTCAGCAGATGGAAGCATGAAGTGCTCCAAAATCTCCTGATAGCGGCTGCATTGACCCTGCCCTTGATAAAACACAGTGGACCAACACCAGCAGCTGACATGGCACCCCAGACCATCACTGACTGTGGGGACTTGACACTGGACTTCAGGCATTTTGGCATTTCCCTCTCCCCAGTCTTCCTCCAGACTCTGGCACCTTGATTTCCGAATGACATGCAACAGTCCAGTGCTGCTTCTCTGTAGCCCAGGTCAGGCGCTTCTGCCGCTGTTTCTGGGGAATGCGGCACCTGTAGCCCATTTCCTGCACACGCCTGTACACGGTGGCTCTGGATGTTTCCACTCCAGACTCAGTCCACTGCTTCCGCAGGTCCCCCAAGGTCTGGAATCGGTCCTTCTCCACAATCTTCCTCAGGGTCCGGTCACCTCTTCTCGTTGTGCAGCGTTTTCTGCCACACTTTTTCCTTCCCACTGAGGTGCCTTGATACAGCACTCTGGGAACAGCTTATTCCTTCAGAAATGTCTTTCTGTGTCTTACCCTCTTGCTTCAGGGTGTCAATGATGGCCTTCTGGACAGCAGTCAGGTCGGCAGTCTTACCCATGATTGCGGTTTTGAGTAATGAACCAGGCTGGGAGTTTTTAAAAGCCTCAGGAATCTTTTGCAGGTGTTTAGAGTTAATTAGTTGATTCAGATGATTAGGTTAATAGCTCGTTTAGAGAACCTTTTCATGATATGCTAATTTTTTTAGATAGGAATTTGGGGTTTTCATGAGCTGTATGCCAAAATCATCAATATTAAAACAATAAAAGGCTTGAACTACTTCAGTTGGTGTGTAATGAATCTAAAATATATGAAAGTCTAATGTTTATCAGTACATTACAGAAAATAATGAACTTTATCACAATATGCAAATTTTTTGAGAAGGACCTGTATATCGGCCATGTATGAAGGAGTCAGAACTTTGGGTAAGACCTCATGCACACATTTGCAGTTTGCAATGTGCAAATTACAGTCCGCAATGCACAGGCACAGACAGTGTGTCCGACGTCTGCGGTCCGCACCGCAAAAATGAGGTGCGTGCACTACTTTTTTGCGGTGCGGAGGCATGGACAGAAAACCCACGGAAGCACTCTGTAGTGCTTCTGATCCGTGTCTCCATTCTGCACCGCACTTTCCGCATTGTGGACACATTCAAGAGAGCCGCAATACGGACCAGCTACGGTCGTGTGCATGAGGCCTTACCCTGAAATCAAGTCAATCATATCTTCACATGAAAAAATGGATGTTGAAAAACAGTCCCCTTCAATTCATTTGGAGCTGTCTGTCCGTGAAAACTGACAAAATAGGACGTCCTATTTTTTTTAACGGACATTATTCACGGTCCTCCAAAAAAGCGTTTGATAATAAACGCCATAGACTACCATTGTTTTTAAAACGGTCATGCGATGGCCGTTTTACACTGTTGTGCGAATGTAGCCTCACCGGAGCACGGTTTCCTTTTGATCCATGGATTTGGTTTGTAAACAGCGGGCATCAAGATGGCAGAGTTGTAGGTAAGTCACATGATTATTGCCCTTAATGCATCCTTCTCTGCACCTGCACAGTGCAGCACATTCCACCGCTTCCTCGAGGAGCAATGTGGCTATTTTTGCAGATTTTATCATGCCAATTTTTGTTGCAGATTTCTACATCCCCCATTGAAATGAATGGAGACATTCTGCAGCAGAAAAGCACATTATTATGTTATTCTGCAGCAGATCACAGGGCAGAGAGTAGGGTTGAGCGGTAAACCGGTGTCAACGATATACCGCGGTATAAAGATATGGCGATATCGCTGTTTCCAAATAACCGCGGTATTTGGTCATGTCATATGCGTGCTGACTGCTCCTAAGGCTCCATTCACACATCCGCAATTCCGCTCCGCATTTTGCGGAACGGAATTGCAGACCCATTCATTTTTATGGGGCCGCAAGATGTGCGGCCTGAATCCGGAATTGCGGCCCCGCACTTCCGCAATTACAATCCTGAAAAAAATAGAACATGTCCTATTCTTGTCCGCAATAGCAGACAAGAATAGACATATTCTACTAGGGCCGGCAATGTGCGGTCCGCAAAATGCGGAACGCACATTGCCGCTGTCCGTGTTTTGCGGATCCGCAAAACACACACGGATGTGTGAATGGACCCTAAATCTGTGTCAGCACGCCCCTGCATATGCGTACCGTACATATTACTCCTGCACCGGCCGCCCCCGGCTCCCCCTCGCTCCCATATTCAAGTCTCCGCCCACTGGTCGAGCACAGGAGCGAGGCGCGCAAAGTCAGGCAGCAGTCCGTGTCCGAGCCAAGGTGGGGGAAGAGGAGTGAGAGACCCTAGTGGCTCAGGTGTCAGAAATAAAGGTTGTACTGTCTATGTCTTCTGCGGCCCTGGCCCTGGTGGTGGCACTTGAACTATAATGTTTACCTCATACAGGAGCAACAAGAAGACATTACTGTATGGGGGCCACAAGACATTATTATACTGATGGCGGAGGGGGTTACAAATTGTTGTCCCATACAGTATAATGTCATCTTGTGGCCCCCTAACAGTATAGTTCCTAAATCCAGACAGTATAATGTCTCCTGGTGGCCCCATGCAGCATAGTGACTCTTGTGGCCCACTGCCTGCCGAGCAGCCAGACCATATAGTATATAATGTCTCCCTGTGCCCTGCTGCCAGCCCATACAGTATATGTCCCCTTGTACCCTGCTGCCTGCCCATAGAGTATATAATGTCTCCTTGTGCCCCTCAAACAGTATATGTCGCTGTGGCCCCCATATAGTATATCATCTCCATGTGGCCCCCATACAGTATAATATCTCCATGTGGCCCCCATACAGTATAATATCTCCATGTGGTCCCCATACAGTATAACGTCTCCTTGTGGCTGCCCCAGTGCCCCATACAGCATAACGTCCTTGTGGCTGCCCCAGTGCCCCATACAGTATAACGTCTGCTTGTGGCTGCCCCAGTGCCCCATACAGCATAACGTCCTTGTGGCTGCCCCAGTGCCCCATACAGTATAACGTCTCCTTGTGGCTGCCCCAGTGCCCCATACAGCATAACGTCCTTGTGGCTGCCCCAGTGCCCCATACAGTATAACGTCTGCTTGTGGCTGCCCCAGTGCCCCATACAGCATAACGTCCTTGTGGCTGCCCCAGTGCCCCATACAGTATAACGTCTCCTTGTGGCTGCCCCAGTGCCCCATACAGTATAACGTCTCCTTGTGGCTGCCCCCATACAGTATATCGTCCTTTGGCTGCCCCAGTGTCCCATAAAGTATAACGTCTCCTTGTGGCTGCCCCAGTGCCCCATACAGTATATTGTCCTTTGGCTGCCCCAGTGTCCCATAAAGTATAACGTCTCCTTGTGGCTGCCCCAGTGTCCCATAAAGTATAACGTCTCCTTGTGGCTGCCCCAGTGCCCCATACAGTATATCGTCCTTGTGGCTGCCCCAGTGCCCCATACAGTATAACGTCTGCTTGTGGCTGCCCCAGTGCCCCATACAGCATAACGTCCTTGTGGCTGCCCCAGTGCCCCATACAGTATAACGTCTCCTTGTGGCTGCCCCAGTGCCCCATACAGTATATCGTCCTTTGGCTGCCCCAGTGTCCCATAAAGTATAACGTCTCCTTGTGGCTGCCCCAGTGCCCCATACAGTATATTGTCCTTTGGCTGCCCCAGTGTCCCATAAAGTATAACGTCTCCTTGTGGCTGCCCCAGTGTCCCATAAAGTATAACGTCTCCTTGTGGCTGCCCCAGTGCCCCATACAGTATATCGTCCTTGTGGCTGCCCCAGTGCCCCATTCAGTATAACGTCTCCTTGTGGCTGCCCCCATACAGTATAACGTCTCCTTGTGGCTGCCCCAGTGCCCCATACAGTATAACGTCTCCTTGTGGCTGCACCATACAGTATATCGTCCTTGTGGCTGCCCCCATACAGTATAACGTCTCCTTGTGGCTGCCCCAGTGCCCCATACAGTATAACGTCTCCTTGTGGCTGCCCCATACAGTATATCGTCCTTGTGGCTGCCCCCATACAGTATAACGTCTCCTTGTGGCTGCTCCAGTGCCCCATACAGTATAACGTCTCCTTGTGGCTGCCCCATACAGTATAACATCTCCCTGTGGCTGCCCCAGTGCCCCACACAGTATATCGTCCTTCTGGCTGCCCCAGTGCCCCATACTGTATATCGTCCATGTGGCTGCCCCAGTGCCCCATACAGTATAACATCTTCTTGTGGCTGCCCCATACAGTATATCGTCCTTGTGGCTGCCCCCATACAGTATAACGTCTCCTTGTGGCTGCTCCAGTGCCCAATACAGTATAACGTCTCCTTGTGGCTGCCCCCATACAGTATAACGTCTCCTTGTGGCTGCCCCAGTGCCCCATACAGTATATCGTCCTTTGGCTGCCCCAGTGTCCCATAAAGTATAACGTCTCCTTGTGGCTGCCCCAGTGCCCCATACAGTAAATCATCCTTGTGGCTGCCCCAGTGCCCCATACAGTATAACGTCCTTGTGGCTGCCCCAGTGCCCCATTCAGTATAACGTCCTTGTGGCTGCCCCAGTGCCCCATACAGTATAACGTCTTCTTGTGGCTGCCCCCATACAGTATAACGTCTCCTTGTGGCTGCCCCCATACAGTATAACGTCTCACTGTGGCTGCCCCAGTGCCCCATTCAGTATATCGTCCATGTGGCTGCCCCATACAGTATAACGTCTCCTTGTGGCTACCCCCATACAGTATAATATCTCCATGTGGCCCCCATACAGTATAAAGTCTCCTTGTGGCTGCCCCCATACAGTATAACGTCTCCTCGTGGCTGCCCCAGTGCCCCATATAGTAAAACGTCTCCTTGTGGCTGCCCCATATAGTATAATGTGTCCTTTTGGCTGCCCCAGTGCCCCATTCAGTATAACGTATCCTTGTGGCTGCCCCCATACAGTATAACGTCTCCTTGTGGCTGCCCCAGTGTCCCATACAGTATAAAGTCTCCATGTGGCCCCCATACAGTATAACGTCTCCATGTGGTCCCCATACAGTATAACGTCTCCTTGTGGCTGCCCCCATACAGTATAACGTCTCCTTGTGGCTGCCCCAGTGCACCATACAGTATAACGTCTCATTGTGGCTGCCCCAGTGTCCCATACAGTATATAGTCCTTGTGGCTGCCCCAGTGCCCCATACAGTATAATGTCCTTGTGGCTGCCCCAGTGCCCCATACAGTATAATGTCTCCTTGTGGCTGCCCCCATACAGTATAACGTCTCCTTGTGGTTGCCCCAGTGCCACATACAGTATAACGTCTGCCTATGGCTGCCCCAGTGCCCCATACAGTATAACGTCTCCTTGTGGCTGCCCCCATACAGTATAACGTCTCCTTGTGGCTGCCCCCATACAGTATAACGTCTCCCTGTGGCTGCCCCAGTGCCCCACACAGTATATCGTCCTTGTGGCTGCCCCAGTGCCCCATACAGTATAAAGTCTTCTTGTGGCTGCCCCCATACAGTATAACATCTACTTGTGGCTGCCCCCATACAGTATAACGTCTACTCGTGGCTGCCCCAGTGCCCCGGACAGTATAACGTCTCCTTGTGGCTGCCCCCATACAGTATAACATCTACCTGTGGCTACCTCAGTGCCCCATACAGTATAACGTCTCCTTCTGGCTGCCCCAGTGTCCCATACAGTATAATATCTCCATGTGGCCCCCATACAGTATAATGTCTCCATGTGGTCCCCATACAGTATAACATCTCCTTGTGGCTGCCCCCATACAGTATAACGTCTCCTTGTGGCTGCCCCCATACAGTATAACGTCTCCCTGTGGCTGCCCCAGTGCCCCACACAGTATATCGTCCTTGTGGCTGCCCCAGTGCCCCATACAGTATAACGTCTCCTTGTGGCTGCCCCCATACAGTATAACGTCTCCTTGTGGCTGCCCCCATACAGTATAACGTCTCCCTGTGGCTGCCCCAGTGCCCCACACTGTATATCGTCCTTGTGGCTGCCCCAGTGCCCCACACTGTATATCGTCCTTGTGGCTGCCCCAGTGCCCCACACAGTATATCGTCCTTGTGGCTGCCCCAGTGTCCCATACAGTATAATATCTCCATGTGGCCCCCATACAGTATAACGTCTCCTTGTGGCTGCCCCCATGTAGTATAACGTCTCCTTGTGGCTGCCCCCATGTAGTATAACGTCTCCTTGTGGCTGCCCCCATGTAGTATAACGTCTCCCTGTGGCTGCTCCCATACAGCATAACGTCTCCCTGTGGCTGCCTCAGTGCCCCATACAGTATAACGTCCTTGTGGCTGTCCCAGTGCCCCATACAGTATAACGTCCTTGTGGCTGCCCCAGTGTCCCATACAGTATAATATCTCCATGTGGCCCCCATACAGTATAACGTCTCCTTGTGGCTGCCCCCATGTAGTATAACGTCTCCTTGTGGCTGCCACCATGTAGTATAACGTCTCCTTGTGGCTGCCCCAGTGCCCCATTTAGTATAACATATCCTTGTGGCTGCCCCCATACAGTATAACGTCTCCTTCTGGCTGCCCCAGTGTCCCATACAGTATAATATCTCCATGTGGCCCCCATACAGTATAATGTCTCCATGTGGTCCCCATACAGTATAACATCTCCTTGTGGCTGCCCCCATACAGTATAACGTCTCCTTGCGGCTGCCCCAGTGCACCATACAGTATAATGTCTCCTTGTGGTTGCCCCCATAACGTATAACGTCTCCTTGTGGCTGCCCCCATAACGTATAACGTCTCCTTGTGGCTGCCCCCATAACGTATAACGTCTCCTTGTGGCTGCCCCCATAACGTATAACGTCTCCTTGTGGCTGCCCCCATAACGTATAACGTCTCCTTGTGGCTGCCCCCATAACGTATAACGTCTCCTTGTGGCTGCCTCCATAACGTATAACGTCCCCTTGTGGCTGCCACCATACAGTATAACGTCTCCTTGTGGCTGTCCCCATACAGTATAACGTCTCCTTGTGGCTGCCCCCATACAGTATAACGTCTCCTTGTGGCTGCCCCATATAGTATAATGTCTCCTTGTGGCTGCCCCAGTGTCCCATACAGTATAATATTTCCATGTGGCCCCCATACAGTATAACATCTCCCTGTGGCTGCCCCAGTGCACCATACAGTATAACGTCTCCTTGTGGCTGCCCCCATACAGTATAACGTCTCCATGTGGCTGCCCCCACACAGTATAACGTCTCCATGTGGCTGCCCCCACACAGTATAACGTCTCCATGTGGCTGCCCCCACACAGTATGTCTCCTTGTGGCTGCCCCCATACAGTATAACGTCTCCATGTGGCTGCCCCCACACAGTATAACGTCTCCATGTGGCTGCCCCCATACAGTATAACGTCTCCATGTGGCTGCCCCCATACAGTATAACGTCTCCTTCTGGCTGCCCCAGTGTCCCATACAGTATAATATCTCCATGTGGTCCCCATACAGTATAACATCTCCTTGTGGCTGCCCCCATACAGTATAACGTCTCCTTGCGGCTGCCCCAGTGCACCATACAGTATAATGTCTCCTTGTGGTTGCCCCCATAACGTATAACGTCTCCTTGTGGCTGCCCCCATAACGTATAACGTCTCCTTGTGGCTGCCCCCATAACGTATAACGTCTCCTTGTGGCTGCCCCCATAACGTATAACGTCTCCTTGTGGCTGCCCCCATAACATATAACGTCTCCTTGTGGCTGCCCCCATAACGTATAACGTCTCCTTCTGGCTGCCCCAGTGTCCCATACAGTATAATATCTCCATGTGGCCCCCATACAGTATAATGTCTCCATGTGGTCCCCACACAGTATAACGTCTCCTTGCGGCTGCCCCAGTGCACCATACAGTATAATGTCTCCTTGTGGTTGCCCCCATAACGTATAACGTCTCCTTGTGGCTGCCCCCATAACGTATAACGTCTCCTTGTGGCTGCCCCCATAACGTATAACGTCTCCTTGTGGCTGCCCCCATAACGTATAACGTCTCCTTGTGGCTGCCCCCATAACGTATAACGTCTCCTTGTGGCTGCCCCCATAACGTATAACGTCTCCTTGTGGCTGCCCCCATACAGTATAACGTCTCCTTGTGGCTGCCCCCATACAGTATAACGTCTCCTTGTGGCTGCCCCCATACAGTATAACGTCTCCTTGTGGCTGCCCCAGTGTCCCATACAGTATAATATTTCCATGTGGCCCCCATACAGTATAACATCTCCTTGTGGCTGCCCCATACAGTATAACATCTCCCTGTGGCTGCCCCAGTGCACCATACAGTATAACGTCTCCTTGTGGCTGCCCCAGTGTCCCATACAGTATAACGTCTCCTTGTGGCTGCCCCCACACAGTATAACGTCTCCATGTGGCTGCCCCCACACAGTATAACGTCTCCTTGCGGCTGCCCCCACACAGTATAACGTCTCCTTGCGGCTGCCCCAGTGTCCCATACAGTATAACGTCTCATTGTGGCTGCCCCAGTGTCCCATACAGTATAACGTCTCCTTGTGGCTGCCCCAGTGTCCCATACAGTATAACGTCTCCATGTGGCTGCCCCCACACAGTATAACGTCTCCTTGTGGCTGCCCCCATACAGTATAATGTCTCCTTGTGGCTGCCCCAGTGTCCCATACAGTATAACGTCTCCATGTGGCTGCCCCCACACAGTATAACGTCTCCTTGTGGCTGCCCCCACACAGTATAACGTCTCCTTGTGGCTGCCCCAGTGTCCCATACAGTATAACGTCTACTTGTGGCTGCCCCCATACAGTCTAACGTCTCCTTGTGGCTGCCCCCATACAGTCTAACGTCTCCTTGTGGCTGCCCCAGTGCCCCATTCAGTATAACGTGTCCTTGTTGCTGCCCCCATATAGTATAACGTCTCCTTGTGGCTGCCCCATATAGTATAATGTCTCCTTGTGGCTGCCCCAGTGTCCCATACAGTATAATATCTCCATGTGGCCCCCATACAGTATAACGTATCCTTGTGGCTGCCCCAGTGCACCATACAGTATAACATCTCATTGTGGCTGCCCCAGTGTCCTATACAGTATAACATCTCCTTGTGGCTGCCCCCCATAACGTATAACGTCTCCTTGTGGCTGCCCCCATAACGTATAACGTCCCCTTGTGGCTGCCCCAGTGCCCCATACAGTATAATATCTCCATGTGGCCCCCATACAGTATAACGTATCCTTGTGGCTGCCCCAGTGTCCTATACAGTATAACGTCTCCTTGTGGCTGCCCCAGTGCCCCATACAGTATAACGTCTCCTTCTGGCTGCCCCAGTGCCCCACACAGTATAACGTCTCCCTGTGGCTGCCCCCGTGTCCCATACAGTATAACATCTCATTGTGGCTGCCCCAGTGTCCTATACAGTATAACATCTCCTTGTGGCTGCCCCCCATAACATATAACGTCTCCTTGTGGCTGCCCCCATAACGTATAACGTCTCCTTCTGGCTGCCCCAGTGCCCCACACAGTATAACGTCTCCCTGTGGCTGCCCCCACACAGTATAACGTCTCCCTGTGGCTGCCCGCGTGTCCCATACAGTATAACATCTCCTTGTGGCTGCCCCAGTGCCACATACAGTATAACGTCTCCTTGTGGCTGCCCCCATACAGTATAACGTCTCCTTGTGGCTGCCCCCATACAGTATAACGTCTCCTTGTGGCTGCCCCCATACAGTATAACGTCTCCCTGTGGCTGCCCCAGTGCCCCACACAGTATATCGTCCTTGTGGCTGCCCCAGTGCCCCATACAGTATAAAGTCTTCTTGTGGCTGCCCCCATACAGTATAACATCTACTTGTGGCTGCCCCCATACAGTATAACGTCTACTCGTGGCTGCCCCAGTGCCCCGGACAGTATAACGTCTCCTTGTGGCTGCCCCCATACAGTATAACATCTACCTGTGGCTACCTCAGTGCCCCATACAGTATAACGTCTCCTTCTGGCTGCCCCAGTGTCCCATACAGTATAACGTCTCCTTGTGGCTGCCCCAGTGTCCCATACAGTATAACGTCTCCTTGTGGCTGCCCCAGTGTCCCATACAGTATAACGTCTCCTTGTGGCTGCCCCAGTGTCCCATACAGTATAACGTCTCCTTGTGGCTGCCCCCATACAGTATAACGTCTCCTTGTGGCTGCCCCCATACAGTATAACGTCTCCTTGTGGCTGCCCCCATACAGTATACGTCTCCTTGTGGCTGCCCCCATACAGTATAACGTCTCCTTGTGGCTGCCCCCATACAGTATAACGTCTCCTTGTGGCTGCCCCATACAGTATAACGTCTCCTTGTGGCTGCCCCCATACAGTATAACGTCTCCTTGTGGCTGCCCCCATACAGTATAACGTCTCCTTGTGGCTGCCCCCATACAGTATAACGTCTCCTTGTGGCTGCCCCCATACAGTATAACGTCTCCCTGTGGCTGCCCCAGTGCCCCACACAGTATATCGTCCTTGTGGGTGCCCCATACAGTATAACGTCTCCTTGTGGCTGCCCCCATACAGTATAACGTCTCCTTGTGGCTGCCCCCATACAGTATAACGTCTCCTTGTGGCTGCCCCAGTGCCCCACACAGTATAACATCTCCTTGTGGCTGCTCCCATACAGCATAACGTCTCCCTGTGGCTGCCTCAGTGCCCGATACAGTATAACGTCCTTGTGGCTGCCCCAGTGTCCCACACAGTATAACGTCTCCCTGTGGCTGCCCCCACACAGTATAACGTCTCCCTGTGGCTGCCCCCGTGTCCCATACAGTATAACATCTCATTGTGGCTGCCCCAGTGTCCTATACAGTATAACATCTCCTTATGGCTGCCCCCCATAACATATAACGTCTCCTTGTGGCTGCCCCCATAACGTATAACGTCTCCCTGTGGCTGCCCCAGTGCCCCACAGTATATCGTCCTTGTGGCTGCCCCCATACAGTATAACATCTACTTGTGGCTGCCCCCATACAGTATAACGTCTACTCGTGGCTGCCCCAGTGCCCCACACAGTATAACGTCTCCCTGTGGCTGCCCCCACACAGTATAACGTCTCCCTGTGGCTGCCCCCACACAGTATAACGTCTCCTTGTGGCCAAGTGTTTTTTTTCTTCTTCTAAATGGGCATTTATCACTATATAGAGATATATATATATAAATTTCTTAATATCGTTACTGTGGGAATATTTTTGATATCGCCCAACCCTAGCAGAGAGTAATGTTTTTTTTCAGCCGCCATAGGATAACATGGGGAAGTCTTTATGCCGTGTATTTTCATGTGTGAAGACACCCTTATGTGTAATGGCATGCTCCATTGACTTCTATGGATGTTTCGAAAACAGCCAAGCAAGTGTGCATGTTGAGAGTCATAGTTTCACCACAGCTGCTGATCCCTGCTGTAAAGAAATATGAAATGGAGCAACTATTTACCTAGTAAGTATTTCTCAAGACATTTTGGGGTAAAAATAAAATAAAAAACACATTAAAAAAATAAATTCGAACACTACCCAAATTGTTATTCAGGGTCTCAGTTTTTAATGTGCATTTGGACCAAGAGTATCAGAGTACAGTTTTAGATTAAATCATAAGAGCAGCAGACCCAGAATCCAAGAGTACACATCCGTACGCAGCCCCTAATGCGGTTACATACCAGAAGAGAAAAAGTGAGGCGGTAATCGATTTGTGGAACAGAAACCGGAATAAAGACATTTTTATCCACCAGCTACAAAAAAAAAAAAAAAAAAAAGTAACAGCTTCAAAATAAAGCACTGGAGGAGATTGTACCCAAGATGACGTGGACACGTCTACAGCAGATGGCATCTCACATTCAAATGACGGGTGTGGTGGGGAGTCAAATGTCTGCGCCGCGACTAAGGAGTCTAAGAAGACAGATAAGTGCATTTGCTGTAAGCAAAACAAGGCGTCTCTTCCGGGGAGCAGATGCGCGCTAATGGTCGTCACCCCCCTTCCTGCAATTCTACACTGGGTGCCCTATGACAAGCCTGCTGGAACAAGGCCCGATGCATGCGCTACTGTGAGACACCCTACTGTCGTGTTGCGCGGTACAGCAGCATGTGGGGGGCGTCCGTCGTGTTAATTCTGGAATTTAAAATGACATCTTACAAAAATAGTTCAAGGAGGTGAATTGGCCAAAAAAATTAACAGACTGACAATCTCCCAACTCTTAGATAAAAAAAAGAAAAAAAAAAAAAAAAAGTCTCTAGCCACCGAAGTGGAGTAAGTGCTTCAATGTGTGCGTTATGACAACGGCCTCGCTGACTCGGTTCTGTCTCGGGCCGAGACTTTGGTAAGGACACTGCAATTGGAAACTATGGTAAACTTTAAAGAGTGCATTTCGATAAGGAATCCGGAAAATGAAGCTTTCCATGTGCCCCTTGTTGAGTTACTGCTGTAACAGACACGATTAAAGGTATATGCACACGGTCCAGCTCAGAGATGATGGTGCAAGCTCCAGTCCAAGTCCAATAAAAGGGTTATTTGCAGCCTGGTGGCAGGGCCCGAAATGCGTTTCGCTCCGGATCTAAACGTTACGGGATTCAAATGGCGCATGGTGGTATGGTAGTGCTTGGCGGTGACATTCAGGGGGGAGATTAATCGCTGGAACCCATTAAAGAACACCACATTCGACTGGTTCGTTCTGCGTGTTGTACTGGGTGGAGGTCCGAGGCCTCTGCTCATGCTAAGAACAGGTACGATAAAACATTAAAAGGCTGAGAACCGCTCAGAAACCGTGCCTGGAGCTTCTCTGAATCGTGTGCTTTGGTAGTGCGCTTCAGTGGCTCGCCCTCCGTTCTTCTTGGCGCTTGGTGATGATGTACTTAAAGAACTCGTACACGGACCACGCGATGGCCGTGGAGGGCATCTGATAGATGACCCTGGCCTGAACACCCCGGAAGTAGGCAGTCACGCCGCCTATTTGGTAAACCGTCCTGAAGGCATTAGCCATGCCTGTGATGTGTCCGCTTATGTTCTGGGAATTCAAGGCCAGGGATTCCTGCGTGTTCAGTAAGGTCTTACAAACGTCCAATGGTGTGGTGGCGGCGGCGGCCACCGCTCCCGCGCAGGCCCCTGAGACCATGTGGGAGGTCAGGTTGTATTGTCTTTGAGGATTTAGCGTCTCTTGAAGGAACTCATATGTCATGAAGTGTATGGCCTGGAACGGGATGTTCATAGTCAGTTGGGTTGTGTAGCTTCTGTAAAAGGCACCAGCGCCCTCGTTCCGCCACACCGCCCTCATGCAGTCAGTGACTCGCCGGTACGGTGAATTGTACATCTGCATCCTCTGCTTGATCACTTGTGAGAATGGAACAGTAAATCCAAGGGCAGAATGAAGGCCATGTCCAGATGGGTCCCCAAGTGGAAAAGAGTAAGAAGAGAGGAAAAAAATAAAAATAAATGTTAATGGATTTTTTAAAAGCAAACTTTTTTAATTAAAGAAATTAAAGCAAACATATCAGCTGTGGTGAAAATACAACTTCCAGCATGGGACTGTGTGCGAAAGTAGAGCGATATGACGACAAAGTGGGAGGGCTGAGACTTGTAGGGCTCATTCAGGCGACCGCCGTTCCACAATTTTTACGGAACGGGTGTGGATCCATTCATTTCAACGGGGCTGCAAAAGATGCCGACAGCACACAGTGTGCTGTCTGCATCCGTAGTTCTATTCCGTGGACCCACAAAAAAGATAGAGCATGTCCTATTCTTGTCCGCAATCGCAGACAAGAATAGGCATTTCTATCATAGGGCTGGTCGTTTCGCAAAATGCGGAATGCACATGGCCACAATGTGGTTTACTTTTTCAATAAAAACTATCTTGATATAAAAAAAGAATGCACATGGCCAGTATCCGGTAGCACTTTGCGGACTGCACACGGTCAGTCTGAATGTAGCCTTACTGTAAGGAAAATCGTCCAAGAGCAGCACAGAGTACTTCAGGAGATACAATGGGCAGGATGTGGGAAGACATACCTACATGTCTATACTTGAGTTGTCACGTTACCAGAATTTTGATTCGATACTCGATACCACAAAAAAATACCCACATTAACCTTATGTTGCTGGGCAAAGTATCGATTGTCCATTATGTGAGGATGTCCTTGATGGGGTCACTTACTAATAATGTGAGGCACATGAAAGTCTAAGGTCTTGTTCACACGTCAGTTATTTGATCAGTTTTTGTAAGCCAAAACCAGGAGTGGAGGCTACACAGATATAAGGTATAATGAAAAGATCTGCAACCGTTCTGTGTTTCTGACCCCCACCTGGTTTTGATTCACAATAACTGATGGAAATAACTGAAGTGTGAACAAGGCCTTAAATGATGAAACCACATGCATCAAGTTAATAGTAGCCCCCGTCAATTACCTCTGTGTGTGACGACAGTTTAACCTGGGAAAATGGACGCACAAATAGTTGAAAAATGGCCATGAAAAACTGACAACTTGCAGGGAGAGAGCACGGTATGCGAGGGCTTCTCTCTCCCCATTCTCAGCAGTCAGGTCAAAACTTTTGAAATGTCTCTATAACATATCAAAAGTTTTCTAAAAACTCAAATGTCAGGAGTATTCCCTCTGCAGCCTTCAGTTTCGCCGCATCTGCACACAGTCGCTTCTTCTGAGTGAATCGGTCGGGAGATGCTCTGATCTTTACTTCTCTAACAACTCAAACACTCATTTATGATGAATTATGATCAAACTGGTAAGAAAATGTGTTTATGACCTGTCAGGGAACAAGAGATAAGGGCTACAGATACAGGCATCAGAAAAGGAGAAGGTGCAGGTTGCAGATGAAGGGAAACTGATTTTTAGCCCAAGGTAAGTAGATATACAGTACAGACCAAAAGTTTGGACACACCTTCTCATTCAAAGAGTTTTCTTTATTTTCACGACTATGAAAATTGTAGATTCACACTGAAGGCATCAAAACTATGAATTAACACATGTGGAATTATATACATAACAAAAAAGTGTGAAACAACTGAAAATATGTCATATTCTAGGTTCTTCAAAGTAGCCACCTTTTGCTTTGATTACTGCTTTGCACACTCTTGGCATTCTCTTGATGAGCTTCAAGAGGTAGTCACCTGAAATGGTTTTCACTTCACAGGTGTGCCCTGTCAGGTTTAATAAGTGGGATTTCTTGCCTTATAAATGGGGTTGGGACCATCAGTTGCGTTGTGGAGAAGTCAGGTGGATACACAGCTGATAGTCCTACTGAATAGACTGTTAGAATTTGTATTATGGCAAGAAAAAAGCAGCTAAGTAAAGAAAAACGAGTGGCCATCATTACTTTAAGAAATGAAGGTCAGTCAGTCCGAAAAATTGGGAAAACTTTGAAAGTGTCCCCAAGTGCAGTCACAAAAACCATCAAGCGCTACAAAGAAACTGGCTCACATGCGGACCGCCCCAGGAAAGGAAGACCAAGAGTCACCTCTGCTGCGGAGGATAAGTTCATCTGAGTCACCAGCCTCAGAAATCGCAGGTTAACAGCAGCTCAGATTAGAGACCAGGTCAATGCCACACAGAGTTCTAGCAGCAGACACATCTCTAGAACAACTGTTAAGAGGAGACTGTGTGAATCAGGCCTTCATGGTAGAATATCTGCTAGGAAACCACTGCTAAGGACAGGCAACAAGCAGAAGAGACTTGTTTGGGCTAAAGAACACAAGGAATGGACATTAGACCAGTGGAAATCTGTGCTTTGGTCTGATGAGTCCAAATTTGAGATCTTTGGTTCCAACCACCGTGTCTTTGTGCGACGCAGAAAAGGTGAACGGATGGACTCTACATGCCTGGTTCCCACCGTGAAGCATGGAGGAGGAGGTGTGATGGTGTGGGGTGCTTTGCTGGTGACACTGTTGGGGATTTATTCAAAATTGAAGGCATACTGAACCAGCATGGCTACCACAGCATCTTGCAGCGGCATGCTATTCCATCCGGTTTGCAGTTTAGTTGGACCATCATTTATTTTTACAACAGGACAATGACCCCAAACACACCTCCAGGCTGTGTAAGGGCTATTTGACCATGAAGGAGAGTGATGGGGTGCTGCGCCAGATGACCTGTCCTCCACAGTCACTGGAGATGGTTTGGGGTGAGCTGGACCGCAGAGTGAAGGCAAAAGGGCCAACAAGTGCTAAGCATCTCTGGGAACTCCTTCAAGACTGTTGGAAGACCATTTCAGGTGACTACCTCTTGAAGCTCATCAAGAGAATGCCAAGAGTGTGCAAAGCAGTAATCAAAGCAAAAAGGTAGCTACTTTGAAGAACCTAGAATATGACATAATTTCAGTTGTTTCACACTTTTTTGTTATGTATATAATTCCACATGTGTCAATTCATAGTTTTGATGCCTTCAGTGTGAATCTACAATTTTCATAGTCATGAAAATAAAGAAAACTCTTTGAATGAGAAGGTGTGTCCAAACTTTTGGTCTGTACTGTATATCTCAGTATACAATAATATAAAAATGCCCCAAATAGGTGTCCACAGCCTTTAAAGGGAATCTGTCACCAGCGACCTATCAAACTGTTTCCATAGCCAAATAGCTGTGGTTCACCTGATTAAAACGCCCTTTTTTCTTTGGTTGATCGGAGGCTCTGTTCCCAAGTTTTGACACTTTCTTAATATGCAAAGCAGTCCTTTGGTGCAATGAGGACATCACCGTTGCTCTTGTTGCACCCAATCTCTGCTCCTTTCTGTGGCCAGCCTCTCCTTTGCTGCTTTGATTGACAGGGCCAGGCGGTGGCAAAGCAATAGTAACACCCTCATTGCACCGAAGGCTTAACCTCCGTGTTTTTTTCCACAGTTGTAAATTTCTTAAGATCCCCTTCCCACTGCAAGTACACACACAAGTCTGCAAGATTTAACCCCCAGGAAGTGGGTACATTGTGGAATATAACCGACGCTCCTGCAGTGGCATAGAACAGCATGGGGGTTCAATACCGGACAGTGAGTGCAGCCCCCCTGAAATAACATCTCTTTACATAACTTAAGCCCAGCGTCAGGGCTCCTCACCTTCTGCCGGATTCATAGCTGCATCATGTAACAGTGTCGCTACACATCCGGCGGTCCCTGAAAGACAAAAACTGCATCAAGTGAGGGAGTGCAGTGTCACAGCAAAGGGTTAACTCATCTAGGAATTACTGGCGTGAAACTGCAGTAAATGTTATCTGCGCAATACGAAATTTGAACCAACCCCTGCAGCGCAGCAGCCGAGGCGGCGAGTATGGCCTCCCCTTCCGGCTGATAGACATCTATGCATGGCCGCCATGGGCACCTCCTGTGTAATATTGGGGGGGGGGGGGGGGGGTGCAATATATTTGCAAGGTCATAGAGCTGGTGACCCCCACAGGCTGTATGACTTTCACATTACAGACATGAAGGTGACCTTTCAACTTTCCAAGGTACAAGTGCCATTCTATGGTGGGGGGGTAGAGGTCTGCTCCAGCACTGTGCCCATGGTGGCTGCCATTAAATGTATGGTGAATGCAAAGTAAAAATACCGCTGGAGGGTTTAGGCTACTTTCACACTTGTGTTTTTACTGGATCCGGCAGGGCTCAGCAAAAAACGCTTCCGTTAATGATAATACAACCGTCTGCATCCGTTATAAACAGATCCAGTTGTATTATCTTTAACAGGCATGCTCAACCTGCGGCCTCCAGCTGTTGCAAAACTACAACTCCCACAATGCCCTGCTGCAGGCTGTTTGGGCATGCTGGGAGTTGTAGTTTTGCAACAGCTAGAGGGCAGCAGGTTGAGCAAGCCTGATCTTTAACATTGCCAAGACGGATCAGTCATAAACTCCATTGAAAGTCAATAGGGGACGGATTCTATTGTGGAAGAGAAAACTGATCCGTCCCCATCGACTTGCATTGGGGGTCATGCCGGATCCGTCTTGCTCCGCATCCCAGGACGGAAAGCAAACCACAACATGCCGCGGTTTGCTCTCCGGTATGGGAGCGCAACGGAATGCATTTTGGAGCATTGCATTATGTTCAGTTCAGTCCCCATTGACAATAAATGGGGACAAAACTGAAGTGCGCTTTTTTTTCCTCCGGTATTTTGAGCCCGTGACGGATTTTAATACCGGAAAACTAAAACTCTAGTGTGAAAGTAGCCCAACCCGAGTTCTCTCATTTCCAACCCCCACACCCTGCCACATGGGCTCTTTACTGTCTCATGAAGGGGTTAATAGCCTTTCCAGCTCTTATTAATGCAAGGTTTGTAATGGTGTATTACGGGATCTGCTTGCACATTTAATTTGTCCGATTTTTTTTTTTTTGGGGGGGGGGGGGTGAGAGGCATAGCTGCTATCCAGTCAGCGCACAGATTCACCTTCGACCATCACTCAATACTTTACCCCCAGATACAATCTAGTCAACTTTGCTTTACTTATTTCGGACTGATTGTGAGTTGCGTCATGTCCTCTTCTCCGCTCACATCCAAAGCTCTGCTGGAATCAGGTACCAGTATAGCAACTGTAACATCTATACACAGCGGTCTGCAAGGCTGCATGCTGGGAGATTTTCACTATATCTCCCAGAAGGCACTCCGTGCACACACCAATCTGCTGCTAAGAGGGCGGTTCTAGAAAGTCAATAATTATAAAATATCCTGTTGATTGGTATAAAACCCTTTAAAAGGGTTATCCAGGGAAAGACATTGATGACCTATCCCTCAGGATAGGTCATCAACAGTGATGGTCAGTTCACAATGTTCGCCTGCGAACACATGCGGGCTGCCATCTTGACTCAAGTCTGGCGATGCACAGGTAAGCCCTTACCTGTGCCGGTCTGAAACCAAATGCAGTCACCGGGAGCAGGCAGTTCCGATGAAGGCCTCCGGCGACTGTTCTTGGAACTGCTTGCTCCCGGAGACCGCATTTGATTTAAGACCGGCTCGCGGCACAGGCAAGGGCTTACCTGTGCATCGCCAGACTTGTGAGTCAAGATGGCAGCCCGCATGTGTTCTCTGGCGAACACTGCGAACTGACCATCACTGGTCATCAATATCAGATCTGCAGGGGCCCCAACACCCACACCAATCAGCCGTTAGGCCAAGTGTTCTGTGAGCTCCGTGGCCTCTTCCTAGGCCATGTGATGTCACCATACATCGGTCACGTGGCCTAGTTGAAGCTCAGCTCCAATAGAGTCAATGAGGCTGAGCACTGCCACTATGCACTGTACGGCGCTGTGCTCGGTAAACTGCAGGGAGACCACATCACTCTCCAGTGAACGCCACGGCTTTCTAAAACAGCAGAAGGGCCGGTGTGCTGGGACTCGGACCCCCACTGATGTAGGTCTTCATTATGGTTTCCAGGATAACCCCTTTAGACAACTTATCCCCTCTCCACAGGACATGGCAGGAGTTTGACTACTGGGGCCTCCGCTGATCATGAGAACGGGAGTCCCTCCCCCCCGTTCCATTCACCTCTGGGAATGCCGGAGACAGCCGCGCGCAAGCGCTCTACTATCTCAGGTAGCCCCATAGAGTTTAATGAAGCAGCAGCCACTCAAAATAGGGGCGCACAGGGCAATGTTCTCACGATCGGCAGGACCCCAGCATTCAAACGCCCGATGAGCATATAAATACCCCATTCTGTGCATAGAGGATAGGTTGTCTTAATGGGACAACCCCTTTAATTAGAACCTGGGGATCACAAGGGGGAGCTGAATTAAAGGACAACTTGTCACCTATACAAGGTGATCGAAAGGGGTCTGACTACTGGGAGCCCCTCCCATGATAAGTGTCCTGCGGTAAAGCTGAAGATAGCCCAGTACAGTGCTTGGCAGTGCCCACAGACTTTGAATAGCGCAGCAGCCAAGCAGCCGCTTGTCATGAATAGTTAGTGCCTATTCATGACAATTCCTTTAAAAAGGCAACTGTTCAAATGGCTCCTGAGCAGCGGAGCTCCTGTATGACATCTATATACCCTAATAGGTTAAAAGGGGCCCCCTGAGATTTCAATACTGATGGCCAATATGAGCACGGTAGTGGTCCAACTCCTGACACCCCCGCCAATCAGCTGTTTGAAGAGTCCGCGGCACTCACCGGAGCTGCGCTCTGCCTGCAGCTTACTGGATAGTGGCTGCGCCTAGGCCATGCAACTGATGCACGGCAACGTCACGAGGCCTAAGCGCTAACGGGGAGCACCGCATCCTCTTCCTACAGCTGATTGGTGGGGGCCCCAGGAATCGGACCCCCTGATACGGATGACAGTCCATCAACATCAAGGTCCCAGATCACCCCTTTAAGACATGTCGTCACTCACAATCCGTATAGGTCAGGGATGCTCAACCTGCGGCCCCCCCAGCTGTTGTAAAACTACAACTCCCACCATGCCCTTCTGTAGGCTATCCGAGCATGCTGGGAGTTGTAAAGCTGGAGGGCCGCAGGTTGGGCGTCCCTGAAAGCAAAGTTAACTGACATGATGGTAACAAAAGTGAATCTTCTGCTCTGCTTCCCCCGATACCCGAATTCAATGATTTCGCTTTTCCCTTTTCACTCCCTGAATAACTTAATTTTAACTTTTTCAATCCTGAAACCTGGGACACTTATGTGACACAGAAAAGAGAGGCAATCCAGCAAGGAGTAAGAGGCTGCCGCTCTGACGTCTCCCAGAGATCCGCTGCTGGCATGGACACGAGCTCAGGGTGACAGACGCCCGGCTGGCGCACACACGTGGCAAAAGTCTCAGCACCGCCCTGCAGAACAGTCAAAGCAGCTATGCGGAGCGGTGTGTGCGCCGGCGCCCTCCGACGGGTCGCTTCATTAATGACGCCAGATCCTGTGCAGCAGCGACGTCACGTTACTGCGAGCTTCGAGGGAATACTGCCAGTCACTGCCCTCCTAGCGCGCCGCAGGCTCCTAGAACATGACAGTCTCGTGATTACAACACCCACTGTCCGCTAGACGCCGTGCAGGGAACCGGTGAACTTTGGACAAAGCTCAGGATGAAAAATTAACAGGAGTTCCACCTCTACGGCATTAAGGGGCAATGTCTACAGCTAAGGGGGGGTCAGATAAGCTATTACGTCAACGCAAAACACATGGACATCGTCTTATAGCTTTGGGATCTGAATTCAATCCTGGGTAAAGTCTCCAGCGGCAGGGACACAGATTTTAGCGCACTACGCAGGACAGGAACCATCAATACCATTGGCTATATGGCTATTGCCTCCAGGGCGGATAACATCGCTCAGTGTCTTTTTCAGTTTTTCGTAGCAGGCAAAATAGAGGGCGTGGGCGGGGCCAGCGCCGGTGGCGGTCACATTCATTCCTCGCATCGGCCGCCAGAATCCTTCGGTGCGGATGATTTTGGACAAGGCCTCCATGACGTTGCGGTAGCGGGCGGCGGGATCCGGCTGCAGACTCTGCATGCGGGTCTAGAAGAGAGGAGAAGATTACCGTCTGCATTGCGAATACCAATATCGCCATCAAGGGGATGCAGCGCTAGTTTAGCATGGCACCCGCTTCACTGTTTGTGCCCTGCCCAGCCAGGAGCGTGGAGGGGCCCAGAGGTCAGACCACCACTGATCAGAAAGGGATGGCAACTACAAGCAAGATCAAGAACCCATTTAAAGACCCTACGTAGATGTAGCAGAGCCATGTCATGTGCGCCAACGTAACACACTTTACATAGGACTGCAGATAAACAGATGGCAATATCCTAAAGGGGCTGTCACAGATTTGGATTCACATTAGTACATAAATGAATCAATTTCAAAGACAAATTGGGCTCTGCTACATATCTATGGATCCTTAGAGGAATTCCAGTCGTTAAAATCTCCCACCCACAGGATTACTATTAGATCGGTGGAGGGGCTAACGCTGGGACCCCCACCAATCTTGACACCGGGTACCCTATACCCCTTGGGGCCCCTGAAATGAACAGAGCGGCAGGTTGAGCATGCGCACTGCTGCTCCATACATCTCTATACAAATTCAAGAGGAAGCAGAGTACAGAGCTCCGCCATTTGCAGAACTCCCATAGAAATGAACCAACTGCACCGACCAACTGCTCCATTCATTAGGGGGTGCTCCTACGGGTACAGGGTAACCGTTTTCGTGATTGGTGGGGGTCCCATAGGTAGGACCCCCACTGATCTAATAGTTATCCCTTATCCATCCTAAATTAGTGTCTAAAAGAGTTTTCCAGGGTTCCTGCAGTTCTGACTTCGCCATCTCCCTAGTGTGGTTGACCTAACAAGAATTATACTCGCCCAGTGCCCACAGCTCCGTTCCTGCGCCATGGCTGCGTTCAGCAATCTTCCGTTCCCAGGCTTATCACAACCCCACTGCAGCCAATGACTGGTCTCAGTGATGAGGGGTCCCCAAGCGGCATGTCACGGTCTGCTGACAGACCGCTGATCTCAGCCAAGACACAGGACTGAAGTAGTGGGGTCCAGAAGAGCACGAGTCTCTCATTAAAGGGGTTGTCCGGGTTCAGAGCTGAACCCGGACATACCCATATTTTCACCCAGGCAGCCCCCCTGATGTTAGCATCTCATTCTCCGATGCGCTCCCTTACCCTGCGCTAAATCGCGCAGGGCACGGGCTCTTTTTTTTTTTTACAACACACTGCCGGGCGGAAGCTTCCGCCCGGCAGTGTGTTTGGTGACGTCACCGGCTCTGATGGGCGGGCTTTAGCACTGCCCTAGCCGTTTTACTGGCCGTTCCAGCGATTTAGCGCGAGGGCAAAGGAGAGCATCGGAGCATGAGATGCTCCGATGCTAGCCTTAGGTGAAAATGGAGGCATGTCCTTCAGATCTGAACCCGGACAAGCCCTTTAAGAGCTCATTCAGACGACCAAATGTTTGTGTCTGCATCCAGTCCGCAATTTTGCAGAACAGACGCGGACCCCTGTTAATTTCAATGGGGTCGCAAAAGATGTGGACAGCCCACTGTCAGCTCTCCGCGTCCACACTTTCATTCCGCTGCACCACAAAAAAAAAATATTTTTTTTTAAATAAACCAAAAGGAATGCTGGAAAACCCCTTTAATTAAAGGATCATATTTTCTGTCTATTAGATGCAAAAAAAATAATGCAAGTTTCAGAAAATAAATCAAATTCTTTGCATAACAAAGTAATACAATTCTCCCGTATACTTTCTGCATCTGCTTTCAAGATCACTGCTTGCAGTCATTCGATAGAAGTCTTCACGGCTTCTTTCCAGCGAGTACAAACGTGTCCTGGTCGTGATCAGGACATTTATAAAAGAACCATAAAAGGTTTCTCTGAAAATGACTGCAAGCAGAGATCTTGTAGTACACTGAAAATTTGCGAATTTTTCCATTATACAAAGAAAAACCCTTAATTTGCTGAAACTGGATCCCCTCCCCTTTAAGGAATGACTTCTGGACCCCCCATTATTAGACGCAAATGGTATATTTAGCCTACGCCACTAGTCCAGGGCAGACATTTTATAGAATGGCCCCCAAATAGGCTTTTGGTAAACGGACACCATAAAGGCCTGATGTTCAGCCTAACTTTCTACTATGTAACGGCCAGAGAGGGCTTTGTTTAGGAGATGCCCCGGAGTTTATGGGCAGTGATGTAAACAAGCCGTGGCATCCATAGCCTTTACAAGATGGCGGCTGTCTTCTATTGCGCAGACGCTGAACGCCTGCACAATAGAAGACAGTTGTCTTCCTGGGAAAGCTACGGACATCACGGCTTGTTTACATCACCTCCGAAACTAAGCCCCGAAGCGGATTTTTACACCATTACACAAGCGCATGACATTTCCGAAATGTACTGAGAAAGTGGACAACCCCTTTAAATACTTCTGAAGGCCTATGCTGCCATGGTGCATCCTATGGGCTCACGCACAAGGCAGAGTCGGTGGGGGACAGACCGCGGAACCCCATAGGAGAGGCCAGCGATGACTAATCACCTCCAGCAATATGGTCAGAAGACGGTGAACCCCTTTAAGAGCACTGATTTCCCTGGCGGCATCTACGATGGCAGCCATGTTGGTTGTTGTCACCCAGCTTTTCCAGACAGAAGCGGGCGCCTCAAGGGCTGATATTTACCCGTGGTTTTATGCCCCGTGACTTCACGCGGTTGGCGCCAGGTGCTCGCTGTGATCGCCCTCATTGTCTGCACTGCGGCTCGCCCAGGATCGCTCCCACATCTGTACGGATTAGTGCGAGGATCCGGTTACCTGCTGCTTTTAATTTGCACGCGGGCGCCAAACCGGTTCCTCATGAAAAGCAGCAGCTCATTACTTAACTCTTTAATGATGGCATAAACAGCAGTCTGCACACCAACATGGGCACCTATGCCAGCAGAAACCAGACAGGGACGATGGAGGTGCTCATTGGCATTCAGGGTGGCAGCCTTGGAGTCGTCGCCCTCAGACTAGTCATTAACAATCCCCTCCAGGGGTTTCTCACTTAAAGCTGGGGCACTGCCAACATCACAGCACGCAGTGGGTTCGAGTCCGACATCACTGCGCGACTACAGTGCAGGGTCTTAGGAAAGCTGAATCTCTATGGGCAGCAATGCCAATTGTCACCCAGCTGTCCCTTTTAAGGGAACATTTTTTTTTTTTAATGGCGTAGAATTATAAAAATAAATTAAAAAAAGTTCCGCTAGTTTTGTTTTCACAGCATTTCCTATGCGGTAAAACTGACTTTCATTCTCTGGGTCAGTACAGTTACATCTATACCACATGTGCTTAGATTTAATACTGGGGGAAAAAACTGAAAAAACTTGTTTTTCTTTGCATCGCCATGTTGGCACCAAAAACCTTTTTGTTTTTTGTGTTAGGGCTCATTTTTTGCCGGACAATCTAGTTTTTATTGATACCGTGTTGGTGTGTGCGACTGTTTGTTGACTTTTTATTCAATTTTCTTTCAACTTTTTTTTTTTTTTACACTTGTTTTAATAATTTTCCTAGTGAACTTGAACAAGAAATCATTAGCATTGGAGTCTATCAGGGTCTTCTTGGGAACATACCTAGCTGCTGCATCCTCGGATCATTCAGAAGGACCGAGCGCCGTCGGGGTACCCCCGATCCCCACCAGGTTTTTTGAGCTCCCAGATGTTACGGTCACATTTGACCATGGCACCTGAGGAGTTAAAAGCGTACGACTGACGTTATCGTCATTGGCGTACATTAGCCCTCGGGGTCTGCTGTTTAATACAGCAAGCACTGAGCGGCTATAGCGCCTGCGAGTGGGCGCCATCTTTAAATATCCAGCTCGCAGTGTATATTTAAAGTTTTTTTTTCTGAGATATTATATCCTGTGGATCGGTCATCAGTAGCTGATCGGTGGGGGTCCCTGCCGATCAGCTGTTTGAGAAGGCAGCGGCGCTCCTGTGAGCGCTGTGCCCTTCTCTGCGCTTTTCCTAGGCCATGTGATATCATCGTTCATCAGTCACATGACCTAGGCGTAAGCTCTCAGCCCCTGCCTGCAGCGTTTTGCTGTCCGCCTGACGATGCGGAGGCAAACGGGTCCGCCCTGACACACAATGTAAGTCAACAGGGACAGATCCGTTTTCTCTGACAGAATAGAAAACTGATCCGTCCTCCATTGACTTTCAATGGTGTTCATGACGCATCCTTCATGGCTGTAGAAGACATTATACAACCGGATCCGTTCATGACGGGTGCACGCGGTTGTATTATTGTAACGGAAGCGGTTTTTTTGGAGATCCGCGATGGATCCGTAAAAACCGCTACTGTGAAAGTGGTCTAATATTTCCAGCTCTAGGGTGGAAAATCAAGTCCACCGGTGGGCCCTAGGCAGCCCAGTGCGACACTGTGCGTACATCAGATGTCGTGATCATGTATGGACGCGTCATCTGAGGAGTACGATGACGGGGGAGCGTGGCTGCGCAATCGCCGCTCCCCGTTATTGCATTCACTACTTTTAAAGAAAAGCGTTCTGCGACTAAGCTAATTTTTTTTGTAAAATTGAATCTTCAAATACTTCGCTCAATCTCTACTGAAAACTTACAGACCAGGGCATCTCACAGCTGAGGGTTCGTTACACTTCACCTGCACTGACACATTGTAACAGATTGCCAGCTTTCCATTCACTGAAAGCAAATAGAGATCTTGAGAACGTTTCAGAACTTTCCCCTCTGCACTCAGAGAGCCTAGGAGACGACTACCCCCGGGAGGAGCGGATGTTGGGGGTGATGGCCGCCTCCCTGCGGACACGTGGGTCCCATCCCCCTCGCCCACCATGTGGCGCTCACCTTGACACAGTCCACGGGGTACATGAGGCAGTGCTCCATGATCCCGGCCACGGCCCCGGCCAGCATGTGCGTGGTGACGGTGGAGCCTTCCGGCAGCGCCTCGTACTCCAGATCACTCTCCTCCGAGCTCAGCTCCCGGCTCCGGCCCATGCTCGCCGACTCAGCAGCGACCAGCTCGGTGTCAGCCCCGGGCCCTCCAGCGGCCGGCCATCCACGCTTCACCCAAGCGCCCAGCACCCGGGCGGGATCCCCGGCGGACGCGCCCCTTCTTTCTTTCAGCACGGCCTCCAGCTCCATCTTACAGTCTATAGGCTGCTCCCGGCCTCCGGTCTGGGCCCCTGAGCGCCGCTGCTGACCCGACACCGCCGTGGTGGCGCCACCGAAACGCCCGCAAACTCGGGGGTCCCCCCAGCGCACACCCACTCCGCGACAATTGGGTGGCCGCCCCCAGGAGGGAAGGCCGTGTTGCATAATCTCTGCCCTGATTGGCCAACCCAAGTGCTAATCATCGCTTGTCAAGCGTTCATTGGTTAGGCGCTTCGCCCTTTAGCGCCCTCTTTGTTTACTGCCCGTTGATTGGCTAAAGGACAAAAAGCGGCGGGCTCGACGGTGATTGGCTGAGACGGCTGTCAGTAGAAAACCATCCCTCTCTTTTTTTTTTTTTCTTGCCTAAGCCCCCTGTAGCTGTCAGCGCGGCTCCTGCGGTCACGTGCCCGGCAGTGGAAGGGGGCGGGGCTAGATGGACGCTCCCTGTCGGGACTGTGGGGCGCTTCACTTGAGTAGACCAAGGTCAGGGAAGCAAGGTCACCTCCTATTATCAGTCAGGTGACGTAAAGGATCTCTTCTGGGCTCATCCAAGGCTGGCCTCCAATTAAAGGAACATACCCTCCAGTACGCTGACGCCTCTTCCAAATGCCCCCTTTTTGACCCAAATCCCTTCTTGGCTCTTGAAATTTACCTTTTTTTGGAAATGATCTGTGGCTTTACTTGAATAAGTTGACTATTTTGCCGCTGAAAGTGTCTGTTCGGGCTCCTTCACGACGATTTGCGCCCATATTTGCGGGAATATTTTATTACGTTGCATAATTTGCACTTCGATATTTTTAATGTTACAAAAACCATTGACTGGCAATCTGCGGCAAAGAATAGGACGTGTCCATAGTTGCCAACTGTCCCGAATATGCTGGGACTCTCCCGGGTTTTCAGAGACAAGTCTCGGCAAATTTGGGCTGTACCGAAGCGGAAAAGGTCGGGGGTAATGATAACCCGTAAATGGGCGTTTCCAGGCAGAGTTGGGCTTTCCTAGGGGCAGGGTTTTCAATGTCCTGATTTTATCTTTTGCGGCACGGACCCGAAAGCCATTGAAGTCAGTGGGTCCACAAAAAACGGACACGGTTGGGTGAATGTACCTTAAGTGACATTCTTATTCAGCTGCCTCTTCTTATCGTGAAGTGTCAGTTGGCGCCATTGTGACAGCCAATCACTGACCACATGGGTAAGGCCTTATGCACACGACCGTTGTTTCATTCCGTGTCCGTTGTTCCGTTTTTCGTGATTTTCTGCAGACCCATTGACTTTCAATGGGTCCGTTGAAAACTCGGCTAATGCACCGTTTGTCGTCCGTGATCCGTGGTTCCAGTCCGTCCAAAAAATATAACATTCGCGGACCCATTCAAGTCAATGGGACCGTGAAAAAACGCGGAGGCACACAAGATTGTCACCCGCGTGTCCGTGTCCGTTTTTTTCCTATCATTTGCATGGCAAACTTGACTTAGACTTTTTTTTTACTGTCCTTCATGTCTGGTGATCCTCCAAAAATAAAGGGAGACACACGGAAACAAAAACGGACCACGGAACAATGGAACCCCATTTTGCGGAACGGAACACAACAACGGTCGTGTGCATGAGGCCTTATGCCGATAGCGGGTGATTTTAGGAGTCAGCACTAGAGATGAGAGAATTTCTTGAAATTTGTTTCGAATCAGTCAAAAAATTCAGAAGCAAATTGATTCTACCAGTGAAAAGTGCTCCAATTGGCCTGAAAATTGGTATATAACGCTCTGAGGACTCTGGATTTTTTTTCTCTCTCTTCTTTTTTTATTTATTTTGTTCTCCTTTCACCCCCCGTTAAATGGGTTCTCCGAGAATTAAGAAAATAAAATGACTGAAAACACTTAAATATTACTTTATTATAGGTATATTCCCAAATACCTTTCATTATTTATAATGGCTCATTTTGTCTGGGGAGCCATCATTAGGAGAAATAAAATGGCCGCCGTCAGTGGCGTAGCTAGAAATGACTGGGCCCCACTGCAAATTTTTGAATGGGGCCCCCCTCCCCCAGTAATTTTTTCGCAACCCCTTCCTTTCAAGCCGCCCCATTTCTGTGGCTAGTAAAGTTCGCTCTCTCAGACCCGGCCCGGCAGCTGTTCCATCCGTTTTGTACACGGTCTATACTGTCACTGGATCTAATTTCTTTGTGTAATACTGTAGAGGGGGCCCTGACAAAATCTCTTAGTCCTCCTCCTCCTGGATGGGCCCCTTCTGGGTCAGGGCCCCAAAGCAGCCGCTTCCCCTATAGCTACGCCCCTGGCCGCCGTCTTATTAGTACACAAAAAACCTGTCCTGATCACAGAGCAGGACAAGTTACTTCACAACACTGAGGTAAAGAGCTGCCTCATCCTCCTCTCTGCTCGTCAGGGATTATGATCCTGAATACAGATGATAAGATCTTCAGCTGAATCTCTGTGGGAATGGAGTTCATGAGGAGACATGAAGCACAGAGAGGAGGTGGGGATGTGGCTGATGAGCAGCAGCTCTTGTATGCAGTCTCCATTACCACAGCCTGTCTGTCCATCCTCTCTGTACTTCGTCTCCTAATGAACTCCATTCCTACAGAGATTCAGTTGAAGATCTTATCATCTGTATTCAGGATCATAATCCCTGACGAGCAGAGAGGAGGATGAGGCAGCTCTTTACCTCAGTGTTTTAAAGTAACTTGTCCTCCTGTGTGATTAGGACTGGTTCTGTGTGTACTTATACACTTTCATTAGTTATAATGGCTTGTTTTATCTAGGGAGCAATGATTAGGAGAAATAAAATGGCCGCCGTCCTATGAAGTAAAGACATGAATTACAGAGAGGACGGACAGACAGGCTGTGGTAATGGAGACTACATACAAGTGCTGCTGCTCATCAGCCACATCTCCACCTCCTCTCTGTACTTCATGTCTCCTCATGAACTCCACGGTACGGTAAACTCGCTTGTGTTAAAGGGGCCTTAGGGTTTATTTACAAGTCCGTGGTATGACCATGACAGCATGGACCATGTGTCATCTGTGACACTGTCCGTGATCCATCCATGTTCCTTTTCAGTCATGTCATGTGACATCCATGTTTCACGGACTCTGCTAGGCTGAAAATGAGTTTCCATAGCATCTTCTCGCAACGATCCATGAAAACCACAGACCAAACACAGATGACATCAATATCTGATCAGTGGGGGATCCGACTCCCGGCACTGCCAACGACCAGCTGTTTAAAGAGGCCACAGCGAGCAATGTGGCCTCTTCACAGCTTACCAAGCACAGCGCTGTCCATCTGCAGTGAGCCCATGAGGAGCTGAAGAGGAAGATGGGAGTGGTAGTGGCTCTGGTTGTCAGTCAATCACTGCAGCTAACTTCACAACGTTGCTCCCTAGGGCCGCGCAGTGAAAGGAGGGTGCACCCTTTCTTCCCTGATTCTGGGGCTCCTGCCTCATGGTAGCTGGGGTGCCCTTGTTGTTGGGTGTTTGGATGGGTGCAAGGCAGGGGGTGTAGAGTGCAATGGCTGGCATATGATGTAGGACTCCAGGCCAGTGGTAGAAGAACACATTTCTGGGAGTCCTGCCTCATGGTAGCCCGGCTGCCCTTGTTGTTGGGTGTTTGCATGGGTGCAAGGCAGAGGGGTGTAGAGTGCAATGGCTGGTATATGATGTAGGACTCCAGGCCAGTGGTAGAAGTACACATTTCTGGGGCTCCTGCCTCATGGTAGCCCGGCTGCCCTTGTTGTTGGGTGTTTGGATGGGTGCAAGGCAGGGGGTGTAGAGTGCAATGGCTGGCATATGATGTAGGACTCCAGGCCAGTGGTAGAAGTACACATTTCTGGGGCTCCTGCCTCATGGTAGCCCGGCTGCCCTTGTTGTTGGGTGTTTGGATGGGTGCAAGGCAGAGGGGTGTAGAGTGCAATGGCTGGCATATGATGTAGGACTCCAGGCCAGTGGTAGAAGAACACATTTCTGGGGCTCCTGCCTCATGGTAGCCCGGGTGCCCTTGTTGTTGGGTGTTTGGATGGGTGCAATGCAGGGGGTGTAGAGTGTAATGGCTGGCATATGATGTAGGACTCCAGGCCAGTGTTACAAGAACACATTTCTGGGGCTCCTGCCTCATGGTAGCCCGGGTGCCCTTGTTGTTGGGTGTTTGGATGGGTGCAAGGCAGGGGGTGTAGAGTGCAATGGCTGGCATATGATGTAGGACTCCAGGCCAGTGGTAGAAGAACACATTTCTCTCTTTACTGTAATGCAAAATGGTAGTTGTAGTACATGCAACAATAGCAAAAACAAAGTTCCCACAATATACAGTGTATGAATTTGAGCAAGGATAGAAATGATGGTACTCTTTCATCTCTATATTTCTCAAGTCTCATCTTGCAGAATCTATTGGTGGCAATCTTACTTTTGCAATCATGCCTGTAATGTGCAACTGAGTTGTATAAGTTAGAGATACAACCGGCCAAGTTGTGTCCAAGTGTGAATGGCGCCTTAACTGTATTCCCCTCACTGCAGTAAGGTCTGACTAGCTTCTGTAGCAGTACACCTTACTGACGCCAATGCTCAGCCTTGCAGATTTCTGAACCTTCTTGTCTCTTTCTTCAGATACTCCAGTTTGTGGAATAGAGTACATTAAGTTACTTCCTCACTCTTCTTTTTCTGACTCACAACTAACTGCCTGAACAAGGGAAGATCCAGGATCCACACCCAGGCTTCCTGTAGGCGCAGTGCCAGGGGTGATTAAGGCTACTTTCACACCTGTTTTTGCTGGATCTGGCAGGGTTCAGCAAAAACACTTCCGAATGCAGACGTGAACGGTCCGTGGTATCCCTGCCTGGATTCCTGCTGACAGCAGGAGCGCACTGCGTCATTGGTTGCTATGATGCCGTGCGCTTCATGCCGCCGCTGCACTACAGTAATACACTCGTATATACCCATATTTTCACCTAGGCAGCCCCCCTGATGTTAGCATCGGAGCATTTTATGCTCCGATGCTCTCCTTTGCCCTGTGCAGGATCGCACAGAGCAAGGGCTTTTTTATTTACAATAGCACACTGCTGGGCAAAGACTTACGCCCAGCGGTGTGTTCGGTGACGTCACCCACTCTGATGGGCCGGCTTTCGTGCTGCCCTGGACGTTTTATAGGCTAGGGCAGAGCTAAAGCCCGCCCGTCAGTGCCGGTGACGTCACTGGGTTCACTGCTGGGCAGAAATCTATATCTGGCAGCCCTAAGGAGAGCCCGGTACGTCACCGGATCTCCTGAAAATGCCTTTGCCCTGGGCGATTTAGCGCAGAGCAAAGGAGAGCATCGGAGCATGAAATCGAGCTCTTGTCAGGGGGGCTGCCTGGGTATAAATATGGGTATGTCTTTGTTCAGCTTTGAACCCGGACAACCCTTTTAACGCTAGTGTGAAAGTAGCCTAAGGCCTCTTTCACACGAACGTGTCCCCCCCTGGCCATGCTGTGAACCGCAAATTGCGGTCTGCAATGCACGGGCACCGACCATGGGCCAGCCGCATGCGAATCACGACCCCATTTACTTGAGGGCCGGCGCATGCGCACTTCGCTCAACGAAGTCGCTGCCAGGAGTCCGCACGGACGCATCAGGCTGAGCCTAGTGCGCACGCGCGGGATCTGGCAGAGGGACGGGAGGATTGCGGAGGTGGCGCTGAGGTGAGGAAGGCGGCACTGTAGATAGGGAGGGCGGCGATTAAGACAGGGAAGGTGGCGCTGGGCACCAGACGGCGATGGGTGCGGCCGGGCACCCTGTATTAACAGACGTCCACTTGGGCACCTTAAGTAGGTGATTGACAGGTTATAAGAAACCAGTTTTTTGGGCTAATAGAGCCACAAGCAGGTTTAATAAGGCCAGCTTAGGATTCATGTTATTAGTACGGACATGAGCATATGTTTAGGTTATAGGGGTAAAATCTCATGACAGAATCCCTTTAAAGGCCATCAAAATATAGAACGTGTCCTATTTTGGCCATTTTCACGGACAGTCGTAGCTGTGATCTATTTTAAGGGTGTGAAGGTACCCCAACCCTGCTGCCACTAGACAACCGTCCAAGCAGTATCTACCCTCACCTGCTATCTCCTTCCACCTCCCAAAGTACATTGCAAGCCCCCGTGGGCAGGGTCCTCTGACCCTATGAAGCAGTTTGTCACTGAGCTCATGTATATATTGATATATTGTACTTGTATGTGTACCCCCTTTTATATGTACTTTGCCCCGGAATTAATAGCACTCACACTGCTTTTCTGTGCTCTGCCTGGATGAGGACATACAACCACCCCATTCCGAGTAGAGATTTTCACCATCGTGTCAGTCTCTGAAGCAACAATTACTGGTATCAGCACCTGGGGAAGCAGGTTTCGGTCGGGTGCCCCATAATGGCGTCATATCCTTCCTTTTTGGTTGCCAAATCATAACAGGAAGGTTTGTCACATATAAAAAATACAGACTTTGGTGAGGTTAGAGATGTCCACGTAGACTGGTATATAATATGAACTATAGATAGTGAGGGGCACACGCCTTATAGAATTAGGGGAGAAAACCCAATGTGGTTAAATAAAAATGTAATAAATGCAGTAGTGAAACAGGAAGAAGCACTGAAAAGCTATAAGACATGATATAAAAGAAAAACATACAAAGGTGGTAAAGCTGGGACAGACTCGATGACAAAACAGTGTGTGTGGGGGGGGGGGGGATTTATCAAAACTGGTGCAATTAAACTGGCTTAGTTGCCCATAGCAACCATTTAGATTGATCCTTGCATTTTCCAAAGGAACTCTGAAAAATGATAAGCCAATTTTCCTTTGCATTAGGGCTCATGCAAATGACCGTGGTTTGGTTCCGCATCCGAGCCGCATTTTTTCACTTCAATGGGGCCACAAAAGATGCGGACAGCACTTCGTGTGCTGTCCGCATCTGTTGCTCAGTTCCGTGGCCCCGCAAGAATTATAGATCATGTCCTATTCTAGTCCGTTTTGCAGACAAGAATAGGCATTCGCAAATTGCGAAAGGCACACGGGCAACATCCGTGTTTTGCGGATCTGCAATTTGCGGACGCAAAAGTTCACTAAAACTCCTAGATCCTTTTCCATGTCAGTGTTACCCAGTGTTTTACCATTTAGTATGTACGGGTGACTTGCATTATTCCTTCCCATGTGCATAACCTTACATTTGTCAGTGTTAAACCTCATCTGCCACTTATCTGCCCAAGCCTCCAATCTATCCAGATCGCTCTGTAGCAGTATACTGTCCTCTTCAGTGTTAATTACTTTAACTGCGGAAATTGATATTTTACTGTGCAAGATTAAAGACTGTGCAAGTTAAAGATCATTAATAAATATATTGAAGAGAATAGGGCCCAATACTGACCCCTGAGGTACCCCACTAGTGACAGTGACCCAATATGAGTGTGTACCGTTAATAACCACCCTCTGTTTTCTATCACTTAGCCAGTTACTTACCCACTTACAGACGTTTTCTCCCAGTCCGAGCATTCTTATTTTATATACTAACCTTTTATGTGGTACAGTGTCAAATGCTTTGGAGAAGTCCAGATATACGACATCCATTGATTCGCCGCTGTCAAGTCTAGAACTTACCATATTTTTCGCCCCACAAGACGCACTCTCCCCCCCCCCCTAAAGGTAGGGGGAAAATGCCCCTGCGTCTTATAGGGCGAATGCTGCCATTTTACATTGCATTCTGCAATGTATCAGCCGGGAGGAAGAAGGGTGTCACGGGGCGCCAAAGGCACAGACCTGCTACTTAGCTTCGGGAGCAGGGATCTGTGTTTGGCCTCGTTCCCAGGGCGGCTGGGAGGCTCCCTGCTCCTAGGTCTGCCTTGAGCGCCGAGCTGATCACTCGGTGCTCGACTCGTCTGTCTGTCGGTCATGTGACGCTGGCCAAGTCACATGACCCTCAGACCCCACTATAAATACAGGCATCCTGCTGGCCACAGGTTGCCTGTTAATTCTAGGTTCCTGGCTATTTGTTGGACTACTGAATACTACCTGACCCTGTTCCCTGACGATCCTTTGCCTGCTCCTCCTGTACTGCGCATCCCTCCTGGTATTGTGACCTCGGCTCCCACTTGACTATTCTTTGCGGACTCCTCTGGTACTTCTCTACTCTCCTGGTATTTGACCCCAGCTTCTCCTGACCATTCTTTGCTTAACCCTTTGTACTACATAGCTCTCTTGGTTCTGACCTGGTCCGTTCACATTCCGTTATGTGTCTGGTGTGTCTTCCCAGCACGTATCCTAAGTTAGGGACTGCCGTCTAGTTGTCCCCTGTCATTAGGACTTGCGAGGCAAGTAGGCGGGGCCAGGGGTGAGGGTGGAGCGCAGTGATCACTATCCTCCCCCCTGTGTGTAGTGTACGTGACCGTCACAGAGGGGCTGGAGTCCGGGAACTTACACCGGGCCCTGCCGCTCACAGCAGTATTTCTAAACAGTAATCCTTAAACTCTTAATAACTTTAACTAAAGTTAAGTGCTCCTCCCACTTTATGAATGAAGTTATTAAGAGGTTAAGGATTACTGTTTAGAAATACTGCCGTGAGCGGCGGGGCTCGGTGTATTGAGGGACACTGTTATGGGGGGATATGTGGATGACACAAATATAGCAGTGTCATCCACAGATCTCCCCCATAACAGTGTCATCCACAGATCCCCAACCCCATAATAGTGCCATCCACAGATGCCCCTCCCCATTAAAGTGCCATGGACAGATCCCCCTATAACAGTGCCATCCACAGATCCCCCATAATAGTGTCATGCACAGACCACCATTAGTTCAAAACTATACAAATTTGGCATATTTTTTCAAACGTTTTATTTTTTCAAACGTTTTATTTTTTTAAACGTTTTATTTTTTTAAACGTTTTATTTTTTCAAACGTTTTATTTTTTCAAACGTGATGCCAAATTTGTAAATAAAACGTTTGAAAAAATAAAACGTTTGAAAAAATAATTTCTTTGCATCGCCATTTTCTGACACCCATAATTTTTTAAAAAGATTTCTGTATGGGCTTGGTTTTTGTGGTACATACAACTCATATCATCCATTTTTGTTCAATTTTTTTTAAGTGGATAAGGTGAATTGTGCAATTTCTTCCATTTCGGCATTAGGCCTCATGCACACGACCGTGTCCGCTAAATGTGCGGATCAGATGCGGAACCATTTATTTCTATGGAGCCGTTGAAAATGCGGATAGTCCACCGTTTGTTATCCGCGTCCATCAAAAAAATATAACCTGTCCTATTCTTGTCCGCGGAATTACGGTTAGCAGACCCTTTCAAGTCAATGGGACCGCTAAAAATGCGGATGCACAACCGTATGTCATCCGCGTCCGTTTTTCTACAATCAGTGGCATGGCAACCTGTCTGCCAGAGCTTATGCCAATAAAATAAAAATATTCCCGGAAGTTGAAGGTCACAGGTTATGCAGATTGCTGATTGCTAGGCACCTGAGCTAAAAGTTTGGAGTGTGGTGTGGCAGTCGTGGATTGGGCTTTTCAGCCAATATGCCTCGCTGGAATGTAGAAAAGCTGATCACTTTGGTGCAGGAGAGGCCCGAACTATGGGACACCCAGACAAATGCCTACCAGGACAGAGTTCGGAAGTAGGCGGCGGCCTGGGAGCAAGTTGGCCGTAGCATGAGGCGGCCCGAACGGGCAAAAGCAGGTGGCAGAGGTCGGGCAGATTTAGGTAAGTGCCAGCAATGTCGTTGTACTGTCCTGGCCCTGTGTTGTCACGAATGATGTAGCTATTCATTCCATGAGGTCAGAATACTGTGTATTTTGTGGGCCAGCTTTATTTTGTATTGGCCTTTACATGGTTTTTGGAAGAGTCGTGCACTTTATACCATACCCCATCAGTTTTTACTTTAAATGGCTGTCCCTCCCTTTGCTACAGCAAACAGTAGTCATGTCTAACCTGTATGTGCACTTTTTATTTGGTGACACATGTGTCCCTGTTGTAATTGAGCATCCTATAGTTGTCACCATCCCATATTATAAAGTATTATAGTACAAATGGCTTGCACGACTAATCTCTTCCTTCCTGGACTTATTGTACATTAGTATCCCCACACCTGCACTGCTGTACCATCTGATGTATAATCTTGCATTTTCTGACATTTTTATGAGTTGGCGACTTGATTTAGCTTTGGTATTTGTCCTGTTATTATTTAATAGTTGTTTTTCTGATTTTTATAGTAATTTTTATGTTTGATTTCTTTACAGTGGAACAGCTGCCGGGATCAATTCCGCCGTGATTTAAATGCCATTGGCCGTAGTGGGGAAGGCGGCTCCAAGAAAAGGCCATACTCCTACACGGCCCAGTTACAGTTTTGAGGCCGTAAGTATTTTTGTTGAAAAAAAAACACTTATTTGCAGGTTATCAATAGTTCATAATTTTGGTTATCAATAGTCGGAAATAATTAAAGGGGTTGTGTGGCGTTGTACTATTGATGACCTATCCTCTGTGTAGGTGATCAATATCATTTTTGTGGGGGACTAACACCTGGCACCACCACTGATGAGCTGTATGATGAGACGACACGTGCAGAGCGCACATGCCGTCTACCGTCTCTCTTTTTTTCCTGTGTGGCTCTATTTTCTAGATCAAATAACATAGATATCTGCAATCAGAGCAGGAACAGAGAAGGGAGATGGCCCGTGCGCACGGCACGCATTGTCTCCTCATACAGCTGATCGGGGTGGTTGCCGGCTGTTGGTCCCCCGCCAATCTGATCTTGTGTACCTATCCTGTGGAGAGGTCATAAATATGAAATGGCCGGACAAACCGTTTTGCATTTTTTAGGCCCTGAATAGTGTTGTAATTTGTGTATGGTTAGTTGTATTCATATTTTTTTTAACATACATGCTAAAATGGTATTAATTTTTAGTTGTGTTTTTTTAACCGTTCTGTACTGTAATTGTCATTTACATAGTTTTAATGTTGGCTTACAAACCACAACATGGATTCAAAAAAAGTTCTAATAAAATGACAATTACATACTCTTATTATCATAGAGTATTGATGCTCCAACTGCGTCCCTCCAGCTGATTTTTTTTACTACTACTACCACCATGGCCTTGTGAGGCCTGGTCCATGTTTGTCTGGTGTTTTCCTTACATAAGGAGGTTTTGATGGTAGAAACAGGCCAGATACAGACGGACAGAATATCAGCACTGGTTTCGGTCCTTGAATGTGTATACCTCGTTTTGTGCTGGACAGCTCCGAACGCCAAGCAATGTTCTAAAAATAGTTTCCCATTTGGCGTTAGTAATGTTTTTTTGTTTTTTATTTTAGCAAATAACATTTAAGGTGACAATACAACATTAGAAAACAATATGTGATGTATGCAGGCTCGCTGTATATAGTACACACAGCTCTTTTTATTTTAAAAACATTACGCACTTCGGAAATGTAGTAGTCAAATGATGTAATATACAGTACAGACCAAAAGTTTGGACACACCTTCTCATTCAAAGAGTTTTCTTTATTTTCATGACTATGAAAATTGTAGATTCACACTGAAGGCATCAAAACTATGAATTGACACATGTGGAATTATATACATAACAAAAAAGTGTGAAACAACTGAAATTATGTCATATTCTAGGTTCTTCAAAGTAGCCACCTTTTGCTTTGATTACTGCTTTGCACACTCTTGGCATTCTCTTGATGAGCTTCAAGAGGTAGTCACCTGAAATGGTCTTCCAACGGTCTTGAAGGAGTTCCCAGAGATGCTTAGCACTTGTTGGCCCTTTTGCCTTCACTCTGCGGTCCAGCTCACCTCAAACCGTCTCAATTGGGTTCAGGTCCGGTGACTGTGGAGGCCAGGTCATCTGGCGCAGCACCCCATCACTCTCCTTCATGGTCAAATAGCCCTTACACAGCTTGGAGGTGTGTTTGGGGTCATTGTCCTGTTGAAAAATAAATGATGGTCCAACTAAACGCAAACCGGATGGAATAGCATGCCGCTGCAAGATGCTGTGGTAGCCATGCTGGTTCAGTATGCCTTCAATTTTGAATAAATCCCCAACAGTGTCACCAGCAAAGCACCCCCACACCATCACACCTTCTCTTCCATGCTTCACGGTGGCAACCAGGCATGTAGAGTCCATCCGTTCACCTTTTCTGCGTCGCACAAAGACACGGTGGTTGGAACCAAAGATCTCAAATTTGGACTCATCAGACCAAAGCGCAGATTTCCACTGGTCTAATGTCCATTCCTTGTGTTCTATAGCCCAAACAAGTCTCTTCTGCTTGTTGCCTGTCCTTAGCAGTGGTTTCCTAGCAGATATTCTACCATGAAGGCCTGATTCACACAGTCTCCTCTTAACAGTTGTTCTAGAGATGTGTCTGCTGCTAGAACTCTGTGTGGCATTGACCTGGTCTCTAATCTGAGCTGCTGTTAACCTGCGATTTCTGAGGCTGGTGACTCGGATGAACTTATCCTCTGCAGCAGAGGTGACTCTTGGTCTTCCTTTCCTGGGGCGGTCCGCATGTGAGCCAGTTTCTTTGTAGCACTTGATGGTTTTTGTGACTGCACTTGAGGACACTTTCAAAGTTTTCCCAATTTTTCAGACTTACTGACCTTCATTTCTTAAAGTAATGATGGCCACTCGTTTTTCTTTACTTAGCTGCTTTTTTCTTGCCATAATACAAATTCTAACAGTCTATTCAGTAGGACTATCAGCTGTGTATCCACCTGACTTCTCCACAACGCAACTGATGGTCCCAACCCCATTTATAAGGCAAGGAATCCCACTTATTAAACCTGACAGGGCACACCTGTGAAGTGAAAACCATTTCAGGTGACTACCTCTTGAAGCTCATCAAGAGAATGCCAAGAGTGTGCAAAGCAGTAATCAAAGCAAAAGGTGGCTACTTTGAAGAACCTATAATATGACATATTTTCAGTTGTTTCACACTTTTTTGTTATGTTTATAATTCCACATGTGTTAATTTATAGTTTTGATGCCCTCAGTGTGAATCTACAATTTTCCTAGTCATGAAAATAAAGAAAACTCTTTGAATGAGAAGGTGTGTCCAAACTTTTGGTCTGTACTGTATGTTTTCATGTAATTTGTCTATACAGTACTGTGGACAGTCTGGAGGACCCAGAGGACTCAGATGTTGGAGGAAGTGACAATCCAGCGGTTTTTTCCCTAGCCAGTAGTTTTGCCCCAACACCGGCTGAGGAGCCTGAACAACCATCACTGGCCCAGCCCAACATTTCACAGCGGAGCCCTGAAATAGCCCAGCAGCCTCAGCCCAGGCGTCGCCGGAATGTCCCACACTCTTCCTCTGGGCAACGGACTCAGGAGATGATAGATGCCCAAGTCATTGAGTTCCTTGCCCAGAGGAGGAGTGATGGACAAGAAGAGTCTATGTTGAGGGGCCTTGCTCCATTATTGAGGCAGGTCCCTTTAGAAAAACATCATGAGTGTGTTGCTTCCATAGCCCTTGTCATACAAATTAATGATATGCGTTGCCATATATTGAGCCTCCCAACTCCCCAGCATGGACGCAGCTACCCCCAGCCTCCACACCCACCTCAAGGGCCACCCCCCCCCCCCAACCAGTGGATATGTATAAAAAGGAAAGAAAAAAGGAGGATGCGGTTACCAAAAGCTACCTAGGTAAAAAGTACACAACAGGTAGAAAAGAACCAGAGGCGCCAGAGGTGATGGACAAAGGAGACGATAATAAAGATGATAGTGACCATATAAAAAAATAAATAATAGAGAAGGCAGCTGGGACCAGTGTTAGCAAAGCTACACACTTAACCACTTCAACCCCGCTAGCTAAAACCCCCTTCATGACCAGGCCACTTTTTACACTTCGGCACTACACTACTTTCACCGTTTATCGCTCGGTCATGCAACTTACCACCCAAATGAATTTTACCTCCTTTTCTTCTCACTAATAGAGCTTTCATTTGGTGGTATTTCATTGCTGCTGACATTTTTACTTTTTTTTGTTATTAATCGAAATTTAACGATTTTTTTGCAAAAAAATGACATTTTTCACTTTCAGCTGTAAAATTTTGCAAAAAAAACGACATCCATATATAAATTTTTCGCTAAATTTATTGTTCTACATGTCTTTGAAAAAAAAAAAATGTTTCGGCAAAAAAAAAATTGTTTGGGTAAAAGTTATAGCGTTTACAAACTATGGTACAAAAATGTGAATTTCCGCTTTTTGAAGCAGCTCTGACTTTCTGAGCACCTGTCATGTTTCCTGAGGTTCTACAATACCCAGACAGTAGAAAACCCCCACAAATGACCCCATTTCGGAAAGTAGACACCCTAAGGTATTCGCTGATGGGCATAGTGAGTTCATAGAACTTTTTATTTTTTGTCACAAGTTAGCGGAAAATGATGATTTTTTTTTTTTTTTTTTTTCTTACAAAGTCTCATATTCCACTAACTTGCGACAAAAAATAAAAAATTCTAGGAACTCGCCATGCCCCTCACGGAATACCTTGGGGTGTCTTCTTTCCAAAATGGGGTCACTTGTGGGGTAGTTATACTGCCCTGGCTTTTTAGGGGCCCTTAAGCGTGAGAAGTCTGGAATATAAATGTTTACAAATTTTTACGCATTTGGATTCCGTGAGGGGTATGGCGAGTTCATGTGAGATTTTATTTTTTGACACAAGTTAGTGGAATATGAGACTTTGTAAGAAAAAACAAACAAAAAAAAATATATATATTTCCGCTAACTTGGGCCAAAAAAATGTCTGAATGGAGCCTTACAGGGGGGGGTGATCAATGACAGGGGGGTGATCAATGACAGGGGGGTGATCACCCATATAGACTCCCTGATCACCCCCCCTGTAAGGCTCCATTCAGACGTCCGTATGATTTTTACGGATCCATGGATACATGGATCGGATCCGCAAAACACATGCGGACGTCTGAATGGAGCCTTACAGGGGGGTGATCAATGACAGGGGGGTGATCAATGACAGGGAAGTGATCAGGAAGTCTATATGCGTGATCACCCCCTTGTCATTGATCACTCCCCTGTAAGGCTCCATTCAGACGTCCGCATGTGTTTTGCGGATCCCATCCATGTATCCGTGGATCCGTAAAAATCATACGGACGTCTGAATGGAGCCTTACAGGGGAGTGATCAATGACAGGGGGGTGAACAATGACAAGGGGTGATCAGGGAGTCTGTATGGGGTGATCAGGGGTGATCACTGGTTCATAAAGGGTTAATAAGTGACAGGGGGGGGGGGTGTAGTGTAGCGTGGTGGTGCTTGGTGCTACTTTAGTGAGCTGCCTGAGTCCTCTGGTGGTCGATCCAAACAAAAGGGACCACCAGAGGACCAGGTAGCAGGTATATTAGACGCTGTTATCAAAACAGCGTCTAATATACCTGTTAGGGGTTAAAAAAATCACATCTCCAGCCTGCCAGCGAGCGATCGCCGCTGGCAGGCTGGAGATCCACTCGCTTACCTTCCGTTCCTGTGAGCGCGCGCGCCTGTGTGCGCTCGTTCACAGGAAATCTCGGCTCTCGCGGGAGGACGCGTATATGCGTCCACCCAGAAGAGCAGGGCCTCCGGCAGGACGCAATCCTGCGTACGGCGGTCCTGAGGAGGTTAATAAACAAGTGAAAAGATAGATAAAGGATGGGCCGTGAACGCCTGAAACGTCAAAGAGGACGTCTAAAGGCGGCCCTGCCATCATCTAAAAACAATAGACAAACAAACAAATAACAGCACCACTCTCAGCAATAAATAGGTAATATTAGTGGCCCATGAACGAGCCTGAGGGTAAATAATTAACCCCAAGTGAATACCAATAAAACTAGCGTACTCTTTGTGCTATGTATTAACGGTATTTTAGGAGAAGAGAGAGCACGAGAAAGTCAAATATACCCTGAATAACGTGTTGAATTAAGATACACACTAAATAAGTGTTAAATTAAAATCAAGGCACGGAGACACCCTGATGCACTCACTTCACGGGGGGTGTGCCACCAGGATAAAGCTCAAGACACCTGGAGCAGAACCCCCCCCAGCCAAGATCGCCTGTAGTATGTAGAAGATATGACGTCAGCGCTCCGATCGTACCAAGATGGAATTACACGGCACGTGGGACAGCGGCTCTTCATCAATCTTTTTTATTCAAATATAAAATGTCTCAATGCGTTCCCTTCATCAGGAGCAAAGTATACAACAGAGTAGCAGTAGTACACAGATATATAATACAAAATTCCCGCCTAAGACACATCACTTCCGGTTTCGGGAACAAACCGGAAGTGGTGCATTCCAAATCTTGTATTGGCCACTAATATGTATATTTTCCAATGCTCTGGTGAGCGATAATGCAACCTGCTTTAACATTCAAAAATAATAAATAAATAAAGCACCGATGGTAAGGGAAAAAAGAGACTTAGATTAGAAGCGTTCATTCCCCTGTAAAACCGGAAGTGCGCTGGCTTCCGGTGAACCGAAGTGGAACGCATAGTTGGAACGCACTAAAACCAGAAGTGGAAAGGTGGACCGCATCACTGGAACGCAAAATCACCAGTGCACATGCGATCTGCTAGAGCGAACTCGAGAGCTAGATTAGCTATGAAATGACAATATAGTAGGGGCATCAATATTGAATTTTAAAAAAAATAGAGGAAATATAGGGGGACAATTAGCCATGTGTGCATATGGGGGTTGGGCAAAAATATATATGAATGGGAAAACAATGAACTCTATGTAAATGAGGAAGGCTCTCTGTCCACATGATGTATAAATTAATCTAATCATTACAGCTAAGAATAGCATAATATTAATCTGATAAAAATCTGATCATAAATTGCTAAGGAGCACTAAGAGGGGATATTAATAAAATCCATTTTGATATATATATATATATATATATATATATCTATCTATCTATCCTATCTATCTATCATATATATATACACACACACAGGGATACAATGTCATCGGATGCATATGGACACATACCCATATGCATACCGTATTTTTCGCCCTATAAGATGCACCGGCCCATAAGACGCACCTAGGTTTTTGGGGAGGAAAATAAGAAAAAATATATTTTTAACCAAAAGGTGTGCTTTTGGTGGGTTTGGAACTAATGGTGGTCTGTGGATGGCACTATTACTGGGGATCTGTGGATAACGGACACTGTTACAGGGGGGATCTGTGGCTGGCACTGTTACAGGGGGGATCTGTGGCTGGCAATGTTACAGGGGGGATCTGTGGCTGGCACTGTTACAGGGGGGATCTGTGGATGACGGACACTGTTATGGGGGGATCTGCGGATGACGGACACTGTTATGGGTGGATCTGTGGATGACGGACACTGTTATGGGGGGGATCTGTGGATGACGGACACTGTTATGGGGGGATCTGTGGATGACGGACACTGTTACAGGGGGGATCTGTGGCTGGCATTGTTACGGGGGGGTCTGTGGCTGGCACTGTTACAGGGGGGATCTGTGAATGGCACACTGTTATGGGGGGATCTGTGGATGACGGACACTGTTATGGGGGGGATCTGTGGATGACGGACACTGTTATGGGGGGATCTGTGGATGAGGGACACTGTTACAGGGGGGATCTGTGGCTGGCACTGTTACGGGGGGGTCTGTGGCTGGCACTGTTACAGGGGGGATCTGTGAATGGCACTGTTATATATGTGCCATCCACAGACCCCCCCCCACCCCATAACAGTGCCATCCACAGACCCCCCCACCCCATAACAGTGCCATCCACAGACCCCCCCCCACCCCATAACAGTGCCATCCACGGATGTTATCCACAGATCCCCGCCGCTCCAGTGCTGCACAAATATAAAATGTCTTATTCAATTAAAAGTGATTACACATGCCCCCTCACTCCTATTAGTACCGTACATCCTAACAGCTTCAGTAGAATGCCGGCAGGCAAGCCGGACGGCCGGCGCGTCACTCACTGACGTCACTTGCCTGCCCACCTGCTTCATTCATAAAGTAGGCGGCGCAGGCACGTGACATCAGGGAGTTACGCTGCCGCCCACCCGGCCTGCCTGCCGGCATTCTACTGAAGCTGTTAGGATGTACGGTACTAATAGGAGTGAGGGGGCATGTGTAATCACTTTTAATTGAATAAGACATTTTATATTTGCGCAGCACGGGCGGGGCTATAGTACAGTGACTGCACCGCCCCGCCGCAATCGCCGGCCCCCAGCTCCTCCTACCAGTCCCTCCCCGCTCTCGCATACATCGCAGCCAGCGATGTTAAATTGTCAGCATTCGCCCCATAAGACGCAGGGGCATTTCCCCCCCATTTTTGGAGGGGAAAAAGTGCGTCTTATGGGGCGAAAAATACAGTATATGTGTGTGTGTGTGTGTGTGTGTATATGTATGTGTATGTATATATATGAGTGCAGAATTATTAGGCAAATGAGTATTTTGACCAAATCATCCTCTTTATGCATGTTGTCTTACTCCAAGCTGTATAGGCTCGAAAGCCTACTACCAATTAAGCATATTAGGTGATGTGCATCTCTGTAATGAGAAGGGGTGTGGTCTAATGACATCAACACCCTATATCAGGTGTGCATAATTATTAGGCAACTTCCTTTCCTTTGGCAAAATGGGTCAAAAGAAGGACTTGACAGGCTCAGAAAAGTCAAAAATAGTGAGATATCTTGCAGAGGGATGCAGCACTCTTAAAATTGCAAAGCTTCTGAAGCGTGATCATCGAACAATCAAGCGTTTCATTCAAAATAGTCAACAGGGTCGCAAGAAGCGTGTGGAAAAACCAAGGCGCAAAATAACTGCCCATGAACTGAGAAAAGTCAAGCGTGCAGCTGCCAAGATGCCACTTGCCACCAGTTTGGCCATATTTCAGAGCTGCAACATCACTGGAGTGCCCAAAAGCACAAGGTGTGCAATACTCAGAGACATGGCCAAGGTAAGAAAGGCTGAAAGACGACCACCACTGAACAAGACACACAAGCTTAAACATCAAGACTGGGCCAAGAAATATCTCAAGACTGATTTTTCTAAGGTTTTATGGACTGATGAAATGAGAGTGAGTCTTGATGGGCCAGATGGATGGGCCCGTGGCTGGATTGGTAAAGGGCAGAGAGCTCCAGTCCGACTCAGACGCCAGCAAGGTGGAGGTGGAGTACTGGTTTGGGCTGGTATCATCAAAGATGAGCTTGTGGGGCCTTTTCGGGTTGAGGATGGAGTCAAGCTCAACTCCCAGTCCTACTGCCAGTTTCTGGAAGACACCTTCTTCAAGCAGTGGTACAGGAAGAAGTCTGCATCCTTCAAGAAAAACATGATTTTCATGCAGGACAATGCTCCATCACACGCGTCCAAGTACTCCACAGCGTGGCTGGCAAGAAAGGGTATAAAAGAAGAAAATCTAATGACATGGCCTCCTTGTTCACCTGATCTGAACCCCATTGAGAACCTGTGGTCCATCATCAAATGTGAGATTTACAAGGAGGGAAAACAGTACACCTCTCTGAACAGTGTCTGGGAGGCTGTGGTTGCTGCTGCACGCAATGTTGATGGTGAACAGATCAAAACACTGACAGAATCCATGGATGGCAGGCTTTTGAGTGTCCTTGCAAAGAAAGGTGGCTATATTGGTCACTGATTTGTTTTTGTTTTGTTTTTGAATGTCAGAAATGTATATTTGTGAATGTTGAGATGTTATATTGGTTTCACTGGTAAAAATAAATAATTGAAATGGGTATATATTTGTTTTTTGTTAAGTTGCCTTATAATTATGCACAGTAATAGTCACCTGCACACACAGATATCCCCCTAAAATAGCTAAAACTAAAAACAAACTAAAAACTACTTCCAAAAATATTCAGCTTTGATATTAATGAGTTTTTTGGGTTCATTGAGAACATGGTTGTTGTTCAATAATAAAATTAATCCTCAAAAATACAACTTGCCTAATAATTCTGCACTCCCTGTATATAAGTAAAGAAAATTATTAATAATACAATTATAATAAAACCATAAATAGAAGCATAGTCTGAGGAAGCAGTGAGGATTATAAGGAATACAAAGAATTGGATTATACTTTTTGTTCCAGCCAAAGAATACACGACGCGAACATCACTAACAGTGGTATTCTTCAAATTCCTACAGTCAACAAGACTGACCAATCAGGAACCCGAAACCGTGTGACATAAGGCTGAGTCACCATCACGTGGAACATCACATGGTAAGGCAAGTGATCACGTGGGACGCCACGCAGGTCCTTGCAGGACGGAGGACAACACAACAGACGGAGGAGCAGTAAAGTACCTACACTCTTTATTGTCCATCCGTAATATACATACTATAATACAAATCAACTGCCGTGCACCTAATAACACAAACTGGAAAGCCAACTCACGAATTACTTTTCAGTGAATTGAAATCCTGTTATGAGAGACTAATCTCTCCTTAACAGGCGGGCGACTGAACAACTGGAATTCTGCTGATACAAGACCAGAAGTATTCCGCCTCCAGCACTGCAGTTTATTTATATTCATTTTTATTTTAAAAACAAGAACATAATTTTTAAGCATTTTTATACTTTTATCCTTTTCACCCATTGATCAATTTTTCACTTTATCCTTTTTGCACGGACTTCTTGTTACTATTTATTCATTTATTTTTATTTGCTATTTATATTGAATATCCTTCTGGAATATCACTGTCTCACAGGACTGAACTATTATCAATATCTATCCTGAAGGACTTTTAGAATTTATTGAATTTACTGAATTTTTTTAATGAACTTTTGAATAATTGAACAACTGCTGGATTTTTTAGGTTAGGACATACTGATCCCATTGATCATTGACCATTTATTTTACATCTAACACCAACCTAATCACATCCTAATTAACAATCACAGTTTTTCACTTTACCCTACAATTGTATTTATTTTGTCCATTCTACAATAAACAACAAATATTTTAATCATTAATAATAAATACCTTCTAGTTTAAACCAAATGTGAGTGTGCCATCACAATTCTTCTTTTTAATCTCATATATTTATACGGTTTTTAGGTGTACCGGTGATTGAGCACCTCTATTCATATTGATCAACTGGTGAGCCACTGAGCCATTTTATTCCATAAATAGAAGCATATTACATATAATCCAATAAAATCCCAGTAAGCATAGCTGAAATTATACTACATAAAATCTAATAGAATCCCAGTGATCATAGCTAAAATCATACTAAATGAATATACGCGTTACCAACACATAATCCCATAAATATTAAAACATTAGGCATAGTGGATAACAATACAAGATGGTATAATATATAATAAAAAAATAAAAATAAAATAAATAATATAATAACAAATTAGAATGTTAATAATTCGTGTACTCAAGTGAATCGTTCAGACCAAAGGGTGTTAAAGTGTTAAGTTTAAAGATCCAAAACATTTCCTTTCTACATAATGTCTGGTAGGAGTGTGGGATCCATTCGAGGGGCAAAACCCTTAATGTAGATGATCCCCGTCATGATAAAATGAAAAGATGAAAATGTTGAGAGGCCTTGCTCCATTATTGAGGCAGGTCCCTTTAGAAAAACATCATGAGTGTGTTGCTTCTATAGCCCTTGTCATACAAATTAATGATATGCGTTGCCACATATTGAGCCTCCCACCTCCCCAGCACAGACGCAGCTACCCCCAGCCTCCACACCCACCTCAAGGGCCATCTCCCTCCCCCCCCCCCAACCATACCACCGGTCACAAGACCCAACACCCCCTCCTTTGGCAGCCCAGTTTTGCAACAGGGGCCCCAGATCCTGGCCATGGACGCCCAGGCTCATCATATGGGCCAGGCTCCTTTACGCGAGACCTGTTCGACCTTTAATTTGATAGTATCAAATGTTATATTTTTTGTTATTTTTTTATACTTTATGGGATTGTCTGGGATTTGGATTTGTGTTCACCATGTTTTCCATAAAGTCTATGTCAAAACTTTCAATTGGCTTGTGTTTATTTTTTCAATACACATAACATTTACAGTTCTACACATTTCCACTAAACATAGACACGCACAATAGTTCTAAAAATATCACTTTATTTAGAGGAACATAATCGGTATTTGGGTAATGTGAACATGAGGTATTAGAAGATTTTTTTGGACCATATAGGCAAAACACTAAAGATGTTAATGACCTTTAAATTTTGGTGAAAACATCATTAGTATTTTACTTTGAACTATGTTATGGCCAAAAAACCTCAGCTCGCAAGCCCACGTCAAAGGTCCTCATTCTCTTGCGAGTCCCTACACTCAACTACCACAATAAATTTCCATAATCTATCTGAAAAATAATAAAAAGCTAACGAGCCCAGAAGATATCAAACACTGCCACGAATAGCGTCCCTCTGCCATTGAGAGGACCCCTCTAGGCTGAAAAAGTAGTCTGCACACAGTTCCCGAACTGCAATGCCTGCAGTCCCAGGTCGTCTATGCAGGGTCCTTTCCAAACCCAAACCTGCGGACGTAGGAAAATCTTCCATGTCAGCAGAAGAGGAATCCTTGTGAATCCTGGTGAAGTTGTGTAGAACAACACGAGCTTAAATCACCAGGGTAGCATTCTCCGGATCCATCTGTATGGATGACAAAAAACACCCTCCACTTGCTAGAGAGTATTCCGAAAGCGCACTCAACATATTAACGGGCACGAGTCAACCGGTAGTTGAAAATACGCCTACTGACATCAAAACCACGCTTTTGGAAGGGTCGCATAACATGGTCAGTCAATGCAAACCCTCCATCCGCCACCATGACAAATTGAGCCGGCGGACCTGCATATCCAGGCAGTCTTCTGGCCTCGGGCAGGGCAAGTTGGTTGGCACAAAGCCGCTCACCCATTTTAGAAGCACTAAAGATGCGAGCATCTGCTGTGCTTCTATAGGCCCCGATATCAACCATTATAAACCGGTAGTTACTGTCAGCCACAGCCATAAGCACTACCGAAAAATATTGCTTATAATTGAAGCATCGTGACCCTGAGTGAGGAGACTTCTTCACACGGATGTGCTTGCCATCCATTGCCCCGAGGCAGTTGGGAAACTGCGCAGAAAGATTGAAGCCCTCAGCAATCCGAAACCAATTGTCCGCCTTGGGCTGTGGCATCACCGTCTCTCGGAGTTGATGCCAGATGACATGGCAAGTGTGACGTACAATACGAGAAATTGTTGAGGCTCCCAAAAGAAACTCAAAATGCAGGGATGCAAAAGAGTTACCAGTTGCAAGGAATCTGTTGAAAAAAGAAATAAAAACCATATCAGTAAGCAGCAGAAAAAAGGGAACATACGATACATGATTCCTCTAATGTTTGATATGAGACGTGTTTAAACAGTCAATGTCCATTCACAAAAAATACAATTTCTAATGTGAATTTGGGTGTATGAACAAACCACTAGCAGCAATTGGGATGTGGGCAGTACTCCCACAAGCTATGTTACACCAACTGTGTTTACGCCATTTCCATGCAGAAGGTATGGGCGACTCAAGGATGATGTTATGTTAGGGATTTTACAAAAAAAAAAATGAGATTTTACAATGGTCCAAACATATTATGGACAAAGAAAGGTTACTTCAGCAAACATTAGCACATGTCTAACACCAGCCATTTCCAGAAACATGTTCCTCCTGACAGAAGCAGTGCACATTACTGTTTTAACCATAAGTAAGATATTGCTTACCTCAACGTGACGATGAGCCTTTCCTCAGGAGAAATGCTGCGCCTCATATTGGTGTCCATGAAGGTAAGGACAGTACGTAGAGATGACATCAAGCAATCAAATGTGGACACTGACATCCGACAGAACATAAAAAACTTTTCAGGATGCTGCCGAAGATCTTGGTATAGGGTATGAAAGTGTTCTTTCTGGTAGCGTTGGGAAACAATGGGAGGGACCAAAAATCGCTGCCTTCTACTCGGTTCCTCGTCCAACAAAAGGGAGTGCTGTCCCCATCGCCGAGAAACAAGCCAATGCAGTACGACCTCTTCCTCAGAGTTATCCGCCATGGTGAAACCAAGACGCAAAAAGGGAAAATCCAAGAACGGCAATGCCAAGCAACCAATCGGACCTCTGTACCCTGTAAAGACTACAGAAAATGGCCACCAAACAAAACTCAGGTGACCAGCATATATACCAGTATCCTGGGTGGAGACATTAAAATTACATTACTTAAAATTAAATTGCAGTCCGCCCAAAAAAACGGAAGACACACGGAAACAGAAACGGAACAACGAGGGGAGAGACGACACCATCTCCTCCTTACCCTTTGTAAAGGTGTGGGAGAGAGAACTGGGGAAGACTTTCCCTGCTGACCAGTGGGAGAAGGCATTTGAGCTTTCTTACAAGTCTTCTATCAGTTGCGGTCTCCAGGAGAAGAATTTTAAAGTGTTATCTAGGTGGTATAGGACCCGGCCCTGCTGCACTCCTTCCTTCCCACATGCCCCAACACTTGTTGGAGGTGTGGTAGTGAAGAGGGTAATATGTCCCACATTTGGTGGTTTTGCAATAGGATTACACCCTTCTGGGAGGCCATTAATGACCTCTATGATCTGGTTTGTGGTAGCTCTACTAGGTGGACGCCAGAGGGTGCCTTACTCTCCATGTTTCCCGGCTCTACTTCCACCCTGAGAAAAGGCCTGTTACGATTTTTTGTTCAGGCAGCTCGCCTGGTTATACCTAGATTCTGGAAATCCACCTCTCCCCCTCTCCTTAGGGACTGGCTTATTACCTTTGAGAAAATTTATAGAATGGAGGAACTTTGTGCGGAGGACTCAGGCAATTCCGCCAAATTCCTAAAGATCTGGACTCCCTGGATTTTGTTTAAGGGATCTAACGAATTTACCAACTGGCTGAATAGGGATGAAGCCAGTCCCTGAGAAGATATTGGCCCCCTCTCTAATCTCCACTATCCTATTCCCTTTTTCAGGTTACCATTCCCACCTGAAATGGGTATAGGTTTACAGATTGGCTCACTTCAATTGCATTTTATTATTCTGACTTTTGTTTCTCTACATCTATGGTCAGGAACTATCTCCCCCTTCCCCCCCCCCCCCCTATGTTCTTATGTGTTCGTCCTGTCTATGTCATTTGTCTTTCTGTGATTATATGCTACAGAGCGCATACTATAGCGCGTCTGTTAACCAGACTGTGTTGCGCCACTTGACTGTAAAGAAGGACCACTGGTTGTACCCTTATATGCATCCTGTAGCTCTCTGTATCTTTAAACATTGGAGTGTATATTTCTATTTGTACACAGCTTCGACTTGTCATCGAGCTGTTAATGTCTCTTGATGTAATGTCCTTTCATAACTCTTTTGAATAAAAGAAATTGAACAGAAACGGAACAACGGAACCCCATTTTGTGCATGAGGCCTTAACCACACAGGAAAAGTACTTTTTATATTTTATTAGTTTGGAAACATTAGGATGCAGCAATACCATTGATGTTTATTTTTTATTGTTTATTTATTTTTACATGTAAAATCAGTAAAGGGGGTGATTTTAATTTTTTATATTTTTTTAATTTTCTTTACTGTCATCTTTATTCCTTTAGTTAACTTGTACATTCGATCTTCTGATCGACTGTACCATAGCCTGCATTAGAATACTATCGCTGTCTATGGGATTTTGACAGACTGTGCCTCAGGCACGGCTTTGCAGGCAGCTCACTATGACAGGCCTAGTAGCTTTCCCAAGTCTCCAGGCTGCCATAGTAACAGATCGGAGGCCCGTGTGGCTCCGATGGCAGGACAGTGGGAGACCCCTCCCTCTTTCTAACCTCTCAGATGCTGCGGTCGCTATTTACTGCAGCATCTCAGGGCTTAAATGACCAGGATCAGACTTATCCCTGCCTGCTGTGTGCTGTATTATACAACCGACATCCGCTGTGTATGAAATACATACTCTTGACATACCTACACCTCATTTTGCATTAAAGAATTAATCAGCAGGATCAACCCTACCTGGCACTATGCCTGGTGTAATAGGGTTGGACAGCTGCTTTTTAAAGGGCTTTTCCTATCTCAGTTATTCATGGTGTCCAGGGTTACAGAAACAGGCGAGCGGGCTGTACTACCCTTTTTCCATAACCCTCATAGAAGTGAAGTCACATGTACATGACAGCCGCTGTGACTCTTGATTGGCTCCCCCAGTCACATGATACAATGTCACATTGGTGTCGTCAAGCCACAAAGTGATGTTCTGGATCCATTTGCAAAGGATCTCATTGGTTATATCGGAATTCATCATTTGGATGCCATTTTTTATTTTTTTTTGGACAGCAAGAAAAAAGCAACAGATTACAGAAAAAAACCAAGAAGAAGCAGGTGTCCAGATCCCGGAGATTTCTGCATCTGTAACACTGTATCATCCTAAACAATCCTCTGTGAGAGAAACCGGACTCCGGGGCGATACGTGTACCTGCGCTCATACATTGGCGTAAGCTATCAGGGGAGCGATTTGTGCTGCTGAAGTGTTTTTCTCACCGGGGATTAGTAATTGCGATGATACTAAGCTCTGTAAGGTAAGCAACACAGAGGAGGACAATATTACATTACTGAAGGATCTGGGGAAGCTGGAGACTTGGGCGGAGAAATGGCAAATGAAGCTTAAAGGGTCCACGGCAGTACTCCAGAACTTTAAAAATTTTGGATGCACTTCAAACTTTAGAGTGAACCTGAGCAAATCGGAAATTTTAAATATAAGCGTACAAGAGCAGGCTAGTTTCAGACTAGCGCTTTTCAGATCAGGCAGGCTGTTCCAGCAGGACAGAGCCTGCCGGATCTCTCTGTATCCGGCATCGCCAGAAGCTATAGGGATGCCGTCTGGCCCCATTAACTATAAGATAGTGATATACAGGTCCTTCTAAAAAAATTAGCATATTGTGATAAAGTTCATTATTTTCTGTAATGTACTGATAAACATTAGACTTTCATATATTTTAGATTGATTACACACAACTGAAGTAGTTCAAGCCTTTTATTGTTTTAATATTGATGATTTTGGCATACAGCTCATGAAAACCAAAATCTCAAAAAATTAGCATATTTCATCCGACCAATAAAAGAAAAGTGTTTTTAATACAAAAAAAGTCAACCTTAAAATAATTATGTTCAGTTATGCCCTCAATACTTGGTGGGGAATCCTTTTGCAGAAATGACTGCTTCAATGCGGCGTGGCATGGAGGCAATCAGCCTGTGGCACTGCTGAGGTGTTATGGAGGCCCAGGAGGCTTCGATAGCGGCCTTAAGCTCATCCAGAGTGTTGGGTCTTGCGTCTCTCAACTTTCTCTTCCCAATATCTCACAGATTCTCTATGGGGTTCAGGTCAGGAGAGTTGGCAGGCCAATTGAGCACAGTAATACCATGGTCAGTAAACCATTTACCAGTGGTGTTGGCACTGTGAGCAGGTGCCAGGTCGTGCTGAAAAATGAAATCTTCATCTCCATAAAGCTTTTCAGCAGATGGAAGCATGAAGTGCTCCAAAATCTCCTGATAGCTAGCTGCATTGACCCTGCTCTTGATAAAACACAGTGGACCAACACCAGCAGCTGACATGGCACCCCAGACCATCACTGACTGTGGGTACTTGACACTGGACTTCAGGCATTTTGGCATTTCCCTCTCCCCAGTCTTCCTCCAGACTCTGGCACCTTGATTTCCGAATGACATGCAACAGTCCAGTGCTGCTTCTCTGTAGCCCAGGTCAGGCGCTTCTGCCGCTGTTTCTGGGGAATGCGGCACCTGTAGCCCATTTCCTGCACACGCCTGTACACGGGGGCTCTGGATGTTTCTACTCCAGACTCAGTCCACTGCTTCCGCAGGTCCCCCAAGGTCTGGAATCGGTCCTTCTCCACAATCTTCCTCAGGGTCCGGTCACCTCTTCTCGTTGTGCAGCGTTTTCTGCCACACTTTTTCCTTCCCACAGACTTCCCACTGAGGTGCCTTGATACAGCACTCTGGGAACAGCCTATTCCTTCAGAAATTTCTTTCTGTGTCTTACCCTCTTGCTTGAGGGTGTCAATGATGGCCTTCTGGACAGCAGTCAGGTCGGCAGTCTTACCCATGATTGCGGTTTTGAGTAATGAACCAGGCTGGGAGTTTTTAAAAGCCTCAGGAATCTTTTGCAGGTGTTTAGAGTTAATTAGTTGATTCAGATGATTAGGTTAATAGCTCGTTTAGAGAACCTTTTCATGATATGCTAATTTTTTTAGATAGGAATTTTGGGTTTTCATGAGCTGTATGCCAAAATCATCAATATTAAAACAATAAAAGGCTTGAACTACTTCAGTTAGTGTGTAATGAATCTAAAATATATAAAAGTCTAATGTTTTTCAGTACATTACAGAAAATAATGAACTTTATCACAATATGCTTATTTTTTGAGAAGGACCTGTATATGAGATCCTGGCACAACCCAGCAAATATGGCGAGAATCGGCCAGGAAAATACCACTGAGTGCAGCGGTTTTAGTCCGGCCGATTCTTGGCACATCACTTGTATCTGGCATACCTCTGTATATGCTGAACATCTATTTTTTAGATCCCTCAGATATAGTGGGAGGAGACTGTCTGCCATCCACTGCACACAGAAAGTAGAGGAGAATCTGCTTCCTAACATTCTCTTATGCACTCAGAAGCAGCCCCAGGATCATGAAGGACATTACAGAGGAGTACTGACCTGCATGATTGTGAATAAAGCACTTGTGCTGAGATATAAAGCTCCGATGTAGCTGTGCAGTCTCTTTAGTGTATCTCACTGAGTTCTAGCTCACACGTTCTGCTGCTCACTCCTCCCCCTCCCCTCTTCATAGACTTGTATTGACATCTGTAATATGATCCTCCTGTGGAGCTGTTCTGTCTGAGATGGAAGTTAAAGCATTTTTCAAAGTGAAAAGCAACTAACAAGGGGTGGAGGTAAACATCTGATAGCATGAGAACGAGACATTTGTCATTGATAAAACATATTAGCTTGTAACAATAAGAATGAATCCAGCACCGAAACAATTCTTCAGTGAAGATTTATTTTATTTCCAGCAGTGAACATAACAGTGGCAGTAAAACACGTCCTCTCAAATCCCGCTTCAGTCTACGCGTTTCGAACAACACCTGTTCTTACTCATGACTGACGAACCAGCACCATGACTCACATATATAAAGTTTTATTTCCACGCATTTTCTCTCTACAAACAGTTCAGTATAGGGAATTCAGCAAAGTTTAATTTATTATATTATACAGTGTCTTTCACCATTGACATACAGTCTGGTCCATAAATATTGGGATATCGACACAATTCTAACATTTTTGGCTCTATACACCACCACAATGGATTTGAAATTAAATGAACAAGATGTGCTTTACCTGCAGACTGTCAGCTTTAATTTGAGGGTATTTACATCCAAATCAGGTGAACGGTGCAGGAATTACAACAGTTTGCATATGTGCCTCCCACTTGTTAAGGGACCAAAAGTAATGGGACAATTGGCTTCTCAGCTGTTCCATGGCCAGGTGTGTGTTATTCCCTCATTATCCCAATTAAATCGAGCAGATAAAAGGTCCAGAGTTCATTTCAAGTGTGGTATTTGCATTTGGAATCTGTTCCTGTCAACTCTCAAGATGAGATCCAAAGAGCTGTCACTATCAGTGAAGCCAGCCATCATTAGGCTGAAAAAACACAGCAAACCCATCAGAGAGATAGCAAAAACATCAGGCCTGGCCAAAACAACTGTTTGGAACATTCTTAAAAAGAAGGAACGCACCGGTGAGCTCAGCAACACCAAAAGACCCGGAAGACCACGGAAAACAACTGTGGTGGATGACCGAAGAATTATTTTATTATTTCCCTGGTGAAGAAAACACCCTTCACAACAGTTGGCCAGATCAAGAACACTCTCCAGGAGGTAGGTGTATGTGTGTCAAAGTCAACAATCAAGAGAAGACTTCACCAGAGTGAATACAGAGGGTTCACCACAAGATGTAAACCATTGGTGAGCCTCAAAAACAGGAAGGCCAGATTAGAGTTTGCCAAACGACATCTAAAAAAGCCTTCACAGTTCTGGAACAACATCCTATGGACAGATGAGACCAAGATCAACTTGTACCAGAGTGATGGGAAGAGAAGAGTATGGAGAAGGAAAGGAACTGCTCATGATCCTAAGCATATCACCTCATCAGTGAAGCATGGTGGTGGTAGTGTCATGGCGTGGGCATGTATGGCTGCCAATGGAACTGGTTCTCTTGTATTTATTGATGATGTGACTGCTGACAAAAGCAGCAGGATGAATTCTGAAGTGTTTCGGGCAATATTATCTGCTCATATTCAGCCAAATGCTTCAGAACTCATTGGACGGCGCTTCACAGTGCAGATGGACAATGACCCTAAGCATACTGCAAAAGCAACCAAAGAGTTTTTAAGGGAAAGAAGTGGAATGTTATGCAATGGCCAAGTCAATCACCTGACCTGAATCCGATTGAGCATGCATTTCACTTGCTGAAGACAAAACTGAAGGGAAAATGCCCCAAGAACAAGCAGGAACTGAAGACAGTTGCAGTAGAGGCCTGGCAGAGCATCACCAGGGATGGAACCCAGCGTCTGGTGATGTCTATGCGTTCCAGACTTCAGGCTGTAATTGACTGCAAAGGATTTTCAACCAAGTATTAAAAAGTGAAAGTTAGATTTATGATTATTATTCTGTCCCATTACTTTTGGTCCCTTAACAAGTGGGAGGCACATATGCAAACTGTTGTAATTCCTGCACCGTTCACCTGATTTGGATGTAAATACCCTCAAATTAAAGCTGACAGTCTGCAGGTAAAGCACATCTTGCTCGTCTCATTTCAAATCCATTGTGGTGGTGTATAGAGCCCAAAATGTTAGAATTGTGTCGATGTCCCAATATTTATGGACCTGACTGTATGTTGGGTTCATGTATATTTTATAATAAGTTCTATGTATTTGTTCTCTAGAAACAAAGGTTAGCCAAGCGATCCATGCCCAATTAACTCAATTACATACACCTGAATTTCCACCTCCTCATTTTCTGATGAGAGGGTGGAAATAAATCTTTATATATGTGAGTCATGGTGCTGGTTCGTCAGTCATGAGTAAGAACAGGTTTGGCTGTGTAGGCTGGCTGCAGGCTCTCTTGCGTACTGGCTGCAGGCTGACTCCTGTGTATGCTGGTTGCTTGGGACTGTGTGCCGGCTGCGGTGGTGTGTGTGAACTGTGGCCTGTGTTTGTGGCTTCCGTGTCTGCATCTCTGTGGTTCCTGTCGCCGGTGCCCTGCAGGCTGGCTGCATGCGCTTTGTGTACTGGCTGTGGCTAACCCCATGTATGCTGGTTCTGTGATGCGTGCTGGCTGCGGCCTTGTGTGTGAACATGGCCTGAGTATGGATGCGTTTATGTTTGTGTCATGGGTTGTTTGTGCTCTGGCGTACTGGCTGCGGTGGACTCCGTGTATGCTGGTTGCCAGGGGCAACGTCATGTTCTGCAGCCTGTGTGTTCTCTTCTCTGTTTGGTTCTGGGGGTCCTGGCCGTAGCTTATCAGATGCCCTCGTTTATCAGCTATATCTATCTGTGAGCTGTGGGACTTGGGGTCAGTCTGTATTGTGTCTTGCTGGGTGAAGCACCTTGCTGCTGACCCAGGGGGTTTTGCCATCTGCCCTTGTTTGTGGTGTCGCCTGGTAACACATTGTTGTTGTTACCTGTTCTATGATGTTGTTGTTGCTTTGTCTGTACCTGTCCTGTGATGTTATCCTTGCCTTGCCTGTTCTTCTGTACCTGTTCTTTGTCTGGATCCACTCTGTTCCATGTCTAGCCTAGCAGTGCTCGAACTGCGTCTGTAGCTTCGCAGTGCTAAACTGCTTCCGATCCTGCCTGTTTCATGTCCAGCCTGGCAGTGCCTACTGCTTCTGATCCTGCCTGTTTCGTGTCCAGCCTGGCAGTGCCTACTGCTTCCGATCCTGCCTGTTTCGTGTCCAGCCTGGCAGTGCCTACTGCTTCCGATCCTGCCTGTTTCGTGTCCAGCCTGGCAGTGCCTACTGCTTCTGATCCAGTCCGTCCCTTGTCTGTCCTGTATTGCCTTACTGCTTCTGTTCCTGTGTTTGTCCTGCCTTTGTGAGAGGGCCCCTGGGTTCTCCGGCAAGAGGATCTCTAGTCTGTGTGCAGCTCTGCCTGAGACCGCCATGCTTCCATTCTGCTTGGGGTCCAGGCATCTGCTTCTGTGCTGGTCCCCATCTTGTTGTCTCTTCCATGTCCTGTGTTTGCTTGGGTTCCAGTTCTGTTGTCTGCTCCGCTGGTGCTTGCACCAGATAGGTTCTCTGTAGGTAGCGGCCAAGTGTACTTGGACCTTCCTGGAGTTGGGAACAGCGAGTCCTCGGCCCAGTTCATCCCCACCACCAGGGGCTCTGTGAAGAACGGGGCTCACTTGCTCTTCGCCCTATGGGTTTTGCCTCTGGTCTTCCGGTGCACTTATTTCTGCTGTACTGTCATGTTCTTTTATTACATCTGTAATAAAGTATTCTTTTGGTCCCTGGTCTGAATCTTGCCTGTGTCCTGTTTGCAAGACGTCCCGGAGGTCTGCCTTGGGCCTCCGGCAATCGACACTGAGGAGCTATCCAGAGGATCAGTCATGGGTTAAAAAAACTCTGAAAACCCCTTTAACCTCCTAAGTGCTCATTCACAAGACCATATCCGTTTTTGCAAAGCAGCAAAGCACGGATCCCGGCCTCGCAGGTTCTGCATTTTGCAGATTGGAAGGTCCTACCCTATAATAGAAATTATGGACAAGAATAGGACATGTTCTATCCTTTTTGCGGGAGCTGCAGAACGGTGTTCTGTCCACATCTTTTGTGGCCCTGTTGAAATGAATAGGTCCGTATATGATCTGCAAAATTGCAGATCAGATGCGGAAAGAAAAATACGGTTGTGTGAATGGGCCCTTATAGTCACATTAAAATTGGAAAAACCCTCCTGAAAATGTCACTTCTTATTGTAGATTTTGAATATATGTCTCACGTAAATCTTGTTGGCACACAACTCGGGGGACACTATTGCATTTTTAACCCCCTAGTGACATAACTTATTTTAGCCTTAAGGACCAGTAACATTTTACACCTCTTTGCCTAAACATTTTTCAGTATTTTTCAGGATGAGTTGTAGTTTTTATTTAGGAACCATTTTGGGGTACATTCAGTGTATTAAATAACTTTTATTTTTAGGGGGATAAGATAAAAAAATATGCAATTTAACATAATTTTGTGGAATTTATTTACGGCGTTCACCATGTGGTATAAGTAACATGATAACTTTATTCTATGGGTCAAGTCAGCTTTAGCTGCTCATATCTCAGGTTTAGTAGCAGCTGGACATTCCAAGCTTTCAAACATGACCAGAATTAAAGTATTATCTCCAATACGTTTGAAGATGTAGCTGTTAGAAATTGTGATGGCAGTGAATGCAGCTGAAAGTGAAAGTAAAAACAGAATTTACTGCTTTCACTCCCGACTTGATTTCTAACAGCTATATCCCCCAATGTAGTGGAGGTAATGCTGGGATTCTATCAGGTGCAAGAACATTTTACCTTTTTGTGGGGAATAACAATATGGTGGATTTTTGCTATAATGTGGGTTTTCTGATATATGGTGTTATTTTATATACCATTTTATATACCCGCACCTATAAGACAATGGGGGCATATCCTAGCGATATGCCCCCATTCCCATGATGAGACAACCCCTTTAATTATTGCTATTTATGCGGCTGTTCATTTTCTTACATTAGGTGGTTGGGGTATCATCTTATTTTGCTATGGGGCCCTATGAATTATAGTTACACTCCTGCTGTAGATGGTCTCTTTTATTTCTATGGCCGGCCACGTGGATCTTGTTGGCCACACTTGTTCATATCAGTAATATCTATTGATTCCAGTGTTATAAAGCCCCATTATCTGCTGAATGTTTACTTTTCCTCAGATTGCAAACATTCAATCCAGAGTCTTTGACCTTTGCTCAAAGAGTAACATCGTGAAAGCTTTCATTTCCAACACAATTTGGTCATAACCGACTGTATGCTGCAGGATAAGCCTGTAATCACACAAGCGGTTTTTTGAGCCAAAGCCAAAAAGTGGATTCATAAGGAATGGGAAATATAACGGGAGTTCTTCTTCTCCTTCCGGCTTTGGCTAAAAAAACTGCACGTGTGTCTCTGGCCTAAGGGTATGTTCATATGGCTTAGGCTCCATTCACACGACCATATCCGTTTTCTGTTCCGCACAGTGGATACCGGCTGCGTACATCCAGCACTTTCTGCGGCACCTAGAGCCTATTCTTGAACGCAAAACGGACACGTTCTATAATTTGAAGGAACGGCCGCGCAGAGGCGGACAGCACATGGATGACATCTGTCTGCATATTTTGCGGACTCACAGAAATGAATGGGTTCGTATGCGATCAATAAAAAAAGCTGACTGGACGCGGACCCATATTATGGTCGCGTGAACGTAGCACATTTCTCCGTGTATTATGTGTGCAGCAAGTCTGAGTCGCATTGTTTCCTATTGGAATCTGCACTGCCAAGCATTCAAGAGATTTTAATATTTCACCAGCCTTATGAAAAAATGGGATGCGGATCTGTCCCGGTTTTAATTTGTGTAAAATTTAAATCATGTGAATATATCCTTGGGGTATGTTCAGACGTAGGATTTTGGGAGCTGGCTTCAGCACGGATTTGATCAAGACCGGTTTCACGGCAAATTGAAAAAACTGTGGAAGCAATCTGGATTTTGACAGTGTTAAAACCCATTCCTCCCAACCATCCCGGATCCAGCGGGACAGTCCAGGATTTCGGTGGCTGTCCCGCGGACATTGAGCGGCTGAGGTACGTCCCGCTCTCAGCTAATTGTACTGGTGAAGCAGGGGGCTGCTCCCCATTCAGCTCAGCAGGGTCGGCCTGAATCAGCCTCTGCTCCTCCAACACAGACCAGGAGCACGCTGTGTAACGGTATCCTGCCCGCTGGGGGGCGCCAGCATCGGAGGAGCTGGGTGAGTATTTACTTCCTGTGAAGGGGGCACATATCTGGGCATAAATACTGAGGGGGCACATATCTGGGCATAAATACTGTGAGGGGGCACATATCTGGGCATAAATACTGTGAGGGGGCACATATCTGGGCATAAATACTGAGGGGGCACATATCTGGGCATGAATACTGTAAGGGGGAACATATCTGGCTATAAATACTGTGAGGGGACACATATCTGGCTATAAATACTGTGAGGGCACATATCTGGGCATAAATACTGAGGGGGCACATATCTGGCTATAAATACTGTGAGGGCACATATCTGGGCATAAATACTGAGGGGGGCACATATCTGGCCATGAATACTGTAAGGGGGCACATATCTGGGCATAAATACTGTGAGGGGGCACATATCTGGCCATAAATACTGAGGGGGCACATATCTGGCCATAAATACTGAGGGGGCACATATCTGGCCATGAATACTGTAAGGGGGCACATATCTGGGCATAAATACTGTGAGGGGGCACATATCTGGCCATAAATACTGAGGGGGCACATATCTGGCCATAAATACTGAGGGGGCACATATCTGGCCATGAATACTGTAAGGGGGCACATATCTGGGCATAAATACTGTGAGGGGGCACATATCTGGGCATAAATACTGAGGGGGCACATATCTGGCCATGAATACTGTAAGGGGGCACATATCTGGCTATAAATACTGTGAGGGGGCACATATCTGGCCATAAATACTGTGAGGGGGCACATATCTGGCTATAAATACTGTGAGGGGGCACATATCTGGCCATAAATACTGTGAGGGGGCACATATCTGGGCATATTACTGTGAGGGGGCACATATCTGGCCATAAATACTGTGAGGGGGCACATATCTGGGCATATTACTGTGAGGGGGCACATATCTGGGCATATTACTGTGAGGGGGCACATATCTGGGCATATTACTGTGAGGGGGCACATATCTGGGCATATTACTGTGAGGGGGCACATATCTGGCCATAAATACTGTGAGGGGGCACATATCTGGGCATATTACTGTGAGGGGGCACATATCTGGGCATATTACTGTGAGGGGGCACATATCTGGGCATATTACTGTGAGGGGGCACATATCTGGGCATATTACTGTGAGGGGGCACATATCTGGGCATATTACTGTGAGGGGGCATATATCTGGGCATATTACTGTGAGGGGGCATATATCTGGGCATATTACTGTGAGGGGGCATATATCTGGGCATATTACTGTGAGGGGGCACATATCTGGGCATATTACTGTGAGGGAGGCTCTACCTGTAGCGACCTACTATTGGCTGCCCCCCCCCCCCCCCAATGTTTTGATACACACGACGAGGAGATGCAGCAGCGGCGGCCGTGCGGGCATCAGTGGTGACGCTGGTGCAGGGGAGCGGGGTAAGTACAATCTGTATGAGGGGCCTGGGCATTGGGGAGGGGGGCATTTTTGGGGTTAGATAACACCTTTAGGGGACTGGGTAGGTATAGCTAAGCTTTGGTCGGAGTTACAGGCTTGTCCGGTTATGGAAAAAAAAAAATCGGCAAACTAAAAAAATACGCCACCTAATAGATGCAAAGGAAGCAAACGCTTTCAGCCCGTGAATAGATCACGTAGACTAGTGGTCAATGAGGCTCCAGTCTACAGGGGCTCATGCCTCAGCTCTCTACCCCAGCACTGTCTGCTGACAGCCGCCGCGTGTCACGTGATGTAAATCGTCACGCGCAATGTTGTGTAGTCAATAAAGTTATCCTGAAAAAAAAGAAAGAAAGGAAGAAAGCTGAAGACGTGGTACCACAGGCACGCAATACCGGCTTCCCACTTCCGGGTGTTCAGGTCGGGGGCATGTTTGTAGATGGCTGTGTGGGCACCGTCTCCATACCCCTGATATGAGGAGAGTGGCGCTCGTGTTGTGTCTGTAAAGTGGAGGGGATCGGACTGTGATAGTCTGTGGAAGGACGTCTGACACGTTGACAGGTAGATTATAATAGCTGTAGAACTACAAGTCACAGCACACATTGCTAGTCTCCTATTCTATTATCGACAAGACCATACTAGTAAGTAAAGGAAAAAAAAGCACACAAAAGGTACAAGTGGTGCCTCTCTACAGTGTAATAGCCCTGATGCACAGGCGGCTCCCCCGTAATGGCCCCGAGGCGCAGGCGGCTCCCCCATAATAGCTCTGATGCGCAGGCGGGTCCCTTGTAATATCCCTGATGCGCAGGCGGGTCCCCTGTAATAGCCCTGATGCGCAGGCGGGTCCCCTGTAATAGCCCTGATGCGCAGGCGGCTCCCCTGTAATAGCCCTGATGCGCAGGCTGCTCCCCCGTAATAGCCCTGAGGCACTGGCTGCTCCCTGTAATAGCCCTGATGCGCAGGCGGCTCCCCATAATAGCCCTGATGCGCAGGCGGCTCCCCCGTAATAGCCCTGATAGGCGACTCCCCCTCAATAGCGCTGATGCGCAGGCGGCTCCCCCGTAATAGCCCTGATGCGCAGACGGCTCCCCCGTAATAGCCCTGATGCGCAGGCGGCTCCCCCGTAATAGCCCTGATGCGCAGGCGGCTCCCCCGTAATAGCCCTGATGCGCAGGCGGCTCCCCCGTAATAGCCCTGATGCGCAGGCGGCTCCCCCGTAATAGCCCTGATGCGCAGGCGGCTCCCCCGTAATAGCCCTGATGCGCAGGCGGCTCCCCCGTAGTAGCCCTGAGGCGCAGGCGGCTCCCCCGTAATAGCCCTGAGGCGCAGGCGGCTCCCCCGTAGTAGCCCTGAGGCGCAGGCGGCTCCCCCGTAATACGGACCCCGGCTGCTAGCATGCCCCCTCCCCTAGGGAAAAGTCCTATTCAAGTCCGCAAAATATACAAGAATAGGACATGTTCTATTTTTTTTTGCTGGGGGACGCTGAACAGATGTAAGGATGCCGACACAATGTGCTGTCCGCATCTTTTGCTGCCCAATGGAGATGAATGGGTCCGCATCTGATCCGCAAAAAACGCGAATCGGATGCGGGCCAAATCTACGGCTGTGTGCATGAGCCCAGAGACGTAGGTGATGCTCCAAAAAAGCATTGTGACTTTATCCCATTCAATAAAGTAGGGCAAAAGTAGACGCAGTGTTTTCCCCGGGGTTATTACCGATCAGACGTTTCTAGCATATCAATCATAATATCCTAAATCTCTGTGATGCAGTCAGTTCGGGTCGGGGAAAGCTGGAAGGTGCGGCCGACGTGTTTTCTAGGCCAAACGTGTATCCTATTCTTAGGATAGGTTGTCAGTATCTGATCAGTTTGGGTCCGACAACTGGCACCTCCACCGATCAGCTCTTTCGAAGAGGTGTGCCAGCACAGCGCCATTCTTCATATAGTGGCTGTGCATGATATTGCAGCCCAGGCCAGTTCACTTAATAGGACCAGGTCACCGATGAATGTGACATCACTGCCCTAGGCAGAGGCCACATTGCTTACCAGAGCTCCGCGTCCTGTTCAAACAGCTGATCGGTTAAAATGTTGGGAATCAGACCCCTCACCCATCAGACACTGATGACTTGGGGCTCACGCACATGACCGTATGTATTTTGCGCTCTGCAGAAAACGGATCCGCAAAAAATACAGATGATGTCCATGTGCATTCCATATTTTGCGGAAGGTAACAGCTGGCTCCTAATAGAACAGTCCGATCCTTACAATACTAGGACATGTTCTATTTTTTTGCGATACTGAATGCGCATAGAGTAACCTAATTGCTGACCCATTAAAATAAAAAGGTTTCGCATACGGTCCACAAAAAAAACCCGGAACGTATCCCGAAAAAATATGTTTGTGTGCATGACCCCTTATCCTAAAGGATAGATTATCCATATTGTACTCCCGGAAAAAACCCTTTAGGGCTGTTTCACACGAGCGAGTCCATTGCGGAAATCAAGCTCCGTATGCGAGTGTGATCCTCCGCTCTGGACTTGCAGGAGCGCACGGCATTATCATGATTTATAATGCTATGTGTCTCTGCTTGACCTTATTTCTACAGAATCACACTGACAGCTTTATGTCACTATTATTCTGTGGAAATAAGGTCAAGCAGAGACACACAGCATTATAAATCATGATAATGCCGTGCGCTCCTGCAAGTCCAGAGCGGAGGATCACACTCGCATACGGAGCTTGATTTCCGCAATGGACTCGCTCGTGTGAACCAGCCCTAAAGGGATCCTGCAAGTAATGAGCAAGAGTAATGATTTGACCGATAGGTCTACAATTATGGTTGTGTATTTTCCTAAAGATTTCTCTGTCTCCCTCTTAGGCCTCATGCACACGACCGTTGTGTGCACCCGTGGCCGTTTTCCGTTTTTTTCTGCGGCTCCATTGACTTTCAATGGGGCCGTAGAAAACTCGGCTTGTGCACCGTTTTTACACCGCGCCCGTGACCCGTGTTTCGAGGCCGTGAAAAAAATATAACCTGTCCTATTTTTTTCACGGCCAACGGTTCACGGGCCCATTCAAGTCAATGGGTCCGTGAAAGAACACGGATGCACACAAGATTGGCATCCGTGTCCGTGATCCGTGGCCGTAGGTTGCTTTCATACAGACGGATCCGAAGATCCGTCTGCATAAAAGCTTTTTCTGATCTAAGTTTTCACTTCGTGAAAACTCATTTCCGACAGTATATTCTAACACAGAAGCGTTCCCATGGTGATGGGGACGCTTCAGGTTAGAATATACTGAAAAACTGTGTACATGACTGCCCCCTGCTGCCTGGCAGGTGCTGCCAGGCAGCAGGGGGCAGACCCCCCCCCCCCCTGTTTTTAACTCATTTGTGGCCAGTGCGGCCGCCCCCCCCCCCCCCTCCCTCCCCTGTAGTTAACTTCTTGGTAGCCAGCCCCCCCTCCCTCCCCTGTAGTTAACTAATTGGTGTCCAGTGGGCCCCCCCTCCGTCCGCTATAGATAACTCATTGGTGTCCAGTGGGCCCCCCCCCTCCGTCCGCTATAGATAACTCATTGGTGTCCAGTGGGCCCCCCCTCCGTCCGCTATAGATAACTCATTGGTGTCCAGTGGGCCCCCCCTCCGTCCGCTATAGATAACTCATTGGTGGCCAGTGGGCCCTCTCCCCTCCCACCCCCTCCTAATTAAAATCGCCCCCCTATCATTGGTGGCAGTGGTGAGTACCGATCGGAGTCCCAGTGTAATCGCTGGGGCTCCGATCGGTAACCATGGCAACCGGGACGCTACTGCAGTCCCGGTTGCCATGGTAGCTTAGCAATTTGTAGAAGCTTTATACTTACCTGAAGAGCAGCGATGTCTGTGACCGGCCGGGAGCTCCTCCTACTGGTAAGTGACAGGTCTGCGCTATAAGCAATGCACCGCACAGACCTTTCACTTACCAGTAGGAGGAGCTCCCGGCCGGTCACAGACATCGCAGCTCTTCAGGTAAGTATGAAGCTTCTACAAATTGCTAAGCTACCATGGCAACCGGGACTGCAGTAGCGTCCCGGTTGCCATGGTTACCGATCGGAGCCCCAGCGATTACACTGGGACTCCGATCGGTACTCACCACTGCCACCAATGATAGGGGGGCGATTTTAATTAGGAGGGGGAGGGAGGGGAGAGGGCCCACTGGCCACCAACGAGTTATCTACAGCGGAGGGAGGGGGGGCCCACTGGACACCAATGAGTTATCTATAGCGGACGGAGGGGGGGCCCACTGGACACCAATGAGTTATCTATAGCGGACGGAGGGGGGGCCCACTGGCCACCAACGAGTTAACTACAGGGGAGGGAGGGGGGGCCCACTGGACACCAACGAGTTTACTACAGGGGAGGGAGGGGGGGGGGGCGGCCGCACAGGGGAGAGAGGGGGGGGGCGGCCGCACTGGCCACCAATGAGTTAACTACAGGGGAGGGAGGGGGGGCGGCCGCACTGGCCACCAATGAGTTAAAAACAGGGGGGGGGGGGGTCTGCCCCCCTGGCAGCACCTGCCAGGCAGCAGGGGGCAGTCATGTACACAGTTTTTCAGTATATTCTAACCTGAAGCGTCCCCATCACCATGGGAACGCCTCTGTGTTAGAATATACTGTCGGATCTGATTTTCACGATGTAGCTCATATCTGACAGTATATTCTAACATAGAGGCGTTCCCATGGTGATGGGGACGCTTCAAGTTAAAATATACCATCGGATTGGAGAAAACTCCAATCCGATGGTATAAAAGAACTCCAGACTTTACATTGAAAGTCAATGGGGACGGATCCGTTTGAAATGGCACCATATTGTGTCAACTTCAAACGGATCCGTCCCTATTGACTTGCATTGTAATTCAGGACGGATCCGTTTGGCTCCGCACGGCCAGGCGGACGCCAAAACGACTTTTTTTTCATGTCCGTGGATCCTCCAAAAATCAAGGAAGACCCACGGACGAAAAAACGGTCACGGATCATGGACCCACGGACCCCGTTTTTGCGGGCCGTGAAAAAAAACTGTCGTGTGCATGAGGCCTTAGTCTATGATCGCTTTGTGAATGAAGTCGTGTGATCCCTGTATGACGGGTTCTATGATATCTTGTAGTGGTGCCCCTTTAATGTCTCGCCTCCCATTACTGGTCGCACAATGGACATATACAGGTCCTTCTCAAAAAATTAGCATATTGTGATAACGTTCATTATTTTCTGTAATGTACTGATAAACATTAGACTTTCATATATTTTAGATTCATTACACACCAACTGAAGTAGTTCAAGCCTTTTATTGTTTTAATATTGATGATTTTGGCATACAGCTCATGAAAACCCAAATTTCCTATCTCAAAAAATTAGCATATTTCATCCGACCAATAAAAGAAAAGTGTTTTTAATACAAAAAAAAGTCAACCTTCAAAAAATTATGTTCAGTTATGCACTCAATACTTGGTCGGGAATCCTTTTGCAGAAATGACTGCTTCAATGCGGCGTGGCATGGAGGCAATCAGCCTGTGGCACTGCTGAGGTGTTATGGAGGCCCAGGATGCTTCGATAGCGGCCTTAAGCTCATCCAGAGTGTTGGGTCTTGCGTCTCTCAACTTTCTCTTCCCAATATCCCACAGATTCTCTATGGGGTTCAGGTCAGGAGAGTTGGAAGGCCAATTGAGCACAGTAATACCATGGTCAGTAAACCATTTACCAGTGGTTTTGGCACTGTGAGCAGGTGCCAGGTTGTGCTGAAAAATGAAATCTTCATCTCCATAAAGCTTTTCAGCAGATGGAAGCATGAAGTGCTCCAAAATCTCCTGATAGCGGCTGCATTGACCCTGCCCTTGATAAAACACAGTGGACCAACACCAGCAGCTGACATGGCACCCCAGACCATCACTGACTGTGGGTACTTGACACTGGACTTCAGGCATTTTGGCATTTCCCTCTCCCCAGTCTTCCTCCAGACTCTGGCACCTTGATTTCCGAATGACATGCAACAGTCCAGTGCTGCTTCTCTGTAGCCCAGGTCAGGCACTTCTGCCGCTGTTTCTGGTTCAAAAGTGGCTTGACCTGGGGAATGTGGCACCTGTAGCCCATTTCCTGCACACGCCTGTACATGGTGGCTCTGGATGTTTCTACTCCAGACTCAGTCCACTGCTTCCGCAGGTCCCCCAAGGTCTGGAATCGGTCCTTCTCCACAATCTTCCTCAGGGTCCGGTCACCTCTTCTCGTTGTGCAGCGTTTTCTGCCACACTTTTTCCTTCCCACAGACTTCCCACTGAGGTGCCTTGATACAGCACTCTGGGAACAGCCTATTCGTTCAGAAATTTCTTTCTGTGTCTTACCCTCTTGCTTGAGGGTGTCAATGATGGCCTTCTGGACAGCAGTCAGGTCGGCAGTCTTACCCATGATTGCGGTTTTGAGTAATGAACCAGGCTGGGAGTTTTTAAAAGCCTCAGGAATCTTTTGCAGGTGTTTAGAGTTAATTAGTTGATTCAGATGATTAGGTTAATAGCTCGTTTAGAGAACCTTTTCATGATATGCTAATTTTTTGAGATAGGAATTTGGGGTTTTCATGAGCTGTATGCCAAAATCATCAATATTAAAACAATAAAAGGCTTGAACTACTTCAGTTGGTGTGTATTGAATCTAAAATATATGAAAGTCTAATGTTTATCAGTACATTACAGAAAATAATGAACTTTATCACAATATGCTAATTTTTTTAGAAGGACCTGTAGACCTGTGTGTTGACGTTGAATATCCACTTTCCTTAATATTAGTAACACCCCATCCCCCCCCCGTTGAATTGTTATCTCGGTCCGACGTGTCAGCTGCATGTTATCTGGTCGGTTAATGTCCAGCACTTTTGTCACGTCACATTAGGAAGCCTGAGCAAGATGACGGCTGTGATCCAGGTGTAACTCTCCCGCACAGGAGGAGGCGGAGGCGATGCTCGTATATGTGACTCCACTTTCCAGCGGCAGATTGCGTAGGAGGTGACATGTGGACAGCCGACACGAGGAGCAGCTGACTAGGATCCTATGGCCAGGTAATTAAAACAAAGGCAAAAGTGATTTTGTCTGGGGAACACAGATCTATAGCAAAGGGTTAGGGGAAGGGTACAAAGGGGCTGCACCTAGAAAACTTTTCATCAGTCTGAAAACATCACCGTAAGCCAGTTTTCGCCACCCTGTGGCTTGGCAGCTGTTGGAAAACTACAACTCCCAGCATGCCCTGACAGCTGCAGTTGAGATGCTGAGTGTGGTAGTTTTGTCATATCTGGAGAGCCACAGATTGGCGACCTCCACTGTAGTTCTGTGTTATTGGCGACCTCCACTGTAGTTCTGTGTTATTGGCGACCTCCACTGTAGTTCTGTGTTCTTTATGACTCTCCAGCTGTTGCAAAGCTATAACCTCCAACGGTAGGCTGTGAGGGGAAGCTGGGGGTAGTAGTTTTGCAAGAGCTGAAGAGGCACAGATTGGGGAACCCTGCTGTGAGACATTGGTAGACTGTACTTTTGAGGTTGGGTAAGAGCAACTTCCATCGACATCGGTGTAGACCAAAATGTAATGCTCCAGAAGCGTATTTCCGTTTGCTACGTGGCTCCTCGGACTTTTCCAGCCATACTAAATTATTTCTGCTGCTTTCTGTTGTCGGCCCTCCTTTTAAAAATCTAAAATGTTCTAAACATAGAGACTCTGCTGTGGCATTACCGCCGCGCCACACATGGCCTCAAGGACAACTGTTTGGCTTTACTATACATAGGAAGATTACAGGATTATTTTAGGTGAATGTCATTGGATGAGCCAAATATATTATGTTACAAAAGCGGAATGATGACTGTGACTTTTTGCCAGTTTTCCCTGTAACATGCTGGCAAAACAGGAGAAAAAACTCTATTGTAGTGTTTTTTGTAATTTTTTTTTTTTCAGGACCAATCCGAAATAAATAATGCATCTTTAAAGGGCATCTGTCAGCAGTTTTGTCCCTATGACACTGGCTGACCTGTTACATGTGCGCTTGGCAGCTGAAGGCATCTGTGTTGGTCCCATGTTCATATGGTGTGAACGCTTTTACACTGTCTGGTCCTGTCAATGACAGTGCAGTGAGAGCAGAGCCTCTAGGTGCAATGGTAACACCCCCGTTGCTCCTAGTGGCTCATTTGCATATATTAAAATATGATTTTTCTCAGCAATGCGGGCACATATGAACATAGGACCAACACAGATGTTTTCAGCTGCCAAGCGCACATATAAGGCTATTTTGTCATCTGTGCTTTCCGTCATAGGATCTCAATAGTGTGTGTGGGGGGGGGGGGGGGGGACCGCTTCAGTTTTGTCCCCATTCATTGTCAATAGGGACAAAACTGAATGAAACTGAATGCTCCAAAATGCATTCCGTTCCGCTTGGTTGCATCCCCATCGCGGACAGAATAACGCTACAAGCAGCGCTTTTCTGTCCACAATGTGGTACGGAGCAAGACTGATCTGTCCTGACACACAATGTAAGTCAATGGGGACGAATCCCTATTCTCAGACACAATAGAAAACGGATCCCTCCCCCATTGACTTTCAGTGGAGTTCATGACTGATCCGTCTTGGGTATGTTAAAGATAACACAACCGGATCTGTTCATAACGGATGCAGACCGTTGTATTATCGTGACGGAAGCATTTTTGCTGATCCAGCAAAAACGCTGGTGTGAAAGTAGCCTAACAGGTCAGCCGGTTTCATAGGTACAAATCTGCTGACAGATGCCCTTTAAGAATTCATTCAGGAAGCGGGCACAAGTGTTGTTTACTTATGATCCAGTTTTTCTTTGGTCTTTTTCAGGATTAGTTTCTCCTGCTTGTTTCCCGTGTCCTGGCACTGCAGCCTGCCCTCGGTCACACAGTTTTCCCGGCAGCGAGTGGCTCTCCTGGTGATTTTTATTGTGATCTTCCTCGTTATTTTGGTGGCCGTTGTAGACCCCACAATCTGGAGCAGCAGGGCTGGGAGTGATCACCAGTTTAGGAGGTCAGTAAAATTTACCATCATTTAGCCTGGTACGTCAGTCCAGGCCATTCTATTGCCTTCACCAGATCTTAAGGAAAGTGAATTGCAAGTCAGTTGTTTAAAGGGGTTGTCTCTCATTTCAGCAAATGGCATTTATCATGTAGAGAAAGTTAATACAAGGCACTTACTAATGTATTGTGATTCTCCATATTGCCTCCTTCGCTGGCTTGATTACATTTTCCATCGCATTATACACATTATAGCAGGATAGTTTGGCAGAGCAGACACTAGCGGATCGCTAGTGTCTGACACCTAATTATGTGAAATCAAAGTGGTAGAAACCCTTTAAGGGGGTTTTAGCTAGCGGGGTTGAAGTGGTTAAAGACTTGGACACCTTTTTTTTTTTTTTTTTTTTTTTTTTTTTTTATTCATTTGATTTCTAAATGCAACGCTGAGCAATTTTCTATTATCTTACTCACTTATATAGTGCTGACATATTCTTCTGAAGCGCTTTACAGACATTATCATTGCTTACTGTCTCCAAATAAACTCACAACCTAAGGCTAGTTTCACACTAGTGATTTTAGATCCAGCAGGTGTTCGGATCGCTCTACATTCTGGCATACCACATAGCCATCCGGGCGCATTCACTATAATGGGGGCTGGTGGAGATCCAGCCCCAACCTGGCAAATGTGCCGAGAATCGGCTGGACGAAAACTGCTGAGCACAGCAAGTGTGAAACTAGCCTTAGGGCTCTTTCACACCTGCGTTCTTTTCTTCTGGCATAGAGTTCCGTCGTCGGGGCTCTATGCCGGAAGAATCCTGATCAGTTTTATCCTAATGCATTCTGAATGGAGTGAAATCCGTTCAGGATGCATCAGGATGTCTTCAGTTCCGGAACGGAACGTTTTTTGGCCGGAGAAAATACCCCAGCATGCTGCGCTTTTTGCTCCGGCCAAAAATCCTGAAGACTTGCCGCAAGGCTGGATCCGGAATGAATGCCCATTGAAAGGCATTGATCCGGATCCGGCCTTAAGCTAAACGTCGTTTCGGCGCATTGCCGGATCCGACGTTTAGCTTTTTCTCAATGGTTACCATGGCTGCCGGGACGCTAAAGTCCTGGCAGCCATGGTAAAGTGTAATGGGGAGCGGGGGAACAGCATACTTACCGTCCGTGCGGCTCCCGGGGCGCTCCAGAGTGACGTCAGGGTGCCCCAAGCGCATGGATCACGTGATCGCATGGCACGTCATCCATGCGCATGGGGCGCTCTGACGTCATTCTGGAGCGCCCCGGGAGCCGCACGGACTGTAAGTATGCTGCTCCCCTGCTCCCCACTACTACTATGGCAACCAGGACTTTAATAGCGTCCTGGCTGCCATAGTAACACTGAAAGCATTTTGAAGACGGATCCGTCTTCAAATGCTTTCAGTTCACTTGCGTTTTTCCGGATCCGGCGTGTAATTCCGGCAAGTGGAGTACACGCCGGATCCGGACAACGCAAGTGTGAAAGAGGCCCAAGTTCCCCATCAGTATGTCTTTAGAGTTAGAAAATCCAGATGACGATGCTCCTTCCCTTCTGAGAACCTGTCGTGCGCCCATACAGCAGTTTACTGTAAACTGCAAATCGGCGTAATAAATATTTAGGTTTGTTTTGTTGTTAACTAGGGATGAGTGACTCGACTTCGGATGAAACATCCGAAGTCGATTCGCATAAAACTTAGTTCTAACGAAGTTTTTTTGCGAATCGACTTAGAATGTTTCATCCAAAGTCAATTCGCTCATCACTATTGTTAACCCCTGCTGTATTGCAGGAAAAAAAATGATTAAAATGGAAAAATCTGCACACAAAAATGAAATTTTTAAATTTCAACTCCATTTTGCTTTAATATCTGTGGAACACCTAAAGGGTTAACAAAGTTTCTAAAATCAGCTTTGAATAATTAGAGGGGTGTAGCTAAAAATTTGTTTCTACTATGTAAATTCCTCAAAGTGACATATATAACTGAATTCGTCCTTAAAGGGATTCTGTCACCTCCCCTCAGCCAAAAAACGATTTAAAAGCAGCCATGCAGCACAGCTTACCTGGATTAGGCTGTGCTGTTTTATCTTGAAATCCGTCCAGCAGTTACTTCAAAAAACGACTTTGATCAATAAGGAAATGCGTCCTGAAGGTGCCCAGAGGGGCGTTTTTTTCTTCCTAGTGAGCCCAGTACCGCCCCTCTTTCAGTGCCCAGCCCGCCTTCCTTGTACTGTCTAACCGCCGCCCCCAGCCTGCCACAGCCTCCCCTCCCTCTCCTCCCCCTCCCTCACGCCGAACGAACTCTCGCACAGGCGCAGTACCCACTGAGGGCTGCGCCTGTGCGATCATCAGGAGACTGAGGGCGGCAGCTTCATCCTCGTCACTGGGCATGCGCTGAGCCCAGTGACGTCCGATGCTCGCTCTTCCCTCAGTCAGCAGGGAAGAGCGAGCATCGGACGTCACTGGGCTCGGCGCATGCCCAGTGACGAGGATGAAGCTCCTGCCCTCAGTCTCCTGCTGATCGCACAGGCGCAGCCCTCAGTGGGTACTGCGCCTGTGCGAGACTTCGTTCGGCGAGAGGGAGGGGAGGCTGTGGCAGGCTGGGGGCGGCGGTTAGACAGTACAAGGAAGGCGGGCTGGGCACTGAAAGAGGGGCGGTACTGGGCTCACTAAGAAGAAAAAAACGCCCCTCTGGGCACCTTCAGGACGCAATTCCTTATCGATCAAAGTCGTTTTTTGCAGTAACTGCTGGACGGATTTCAAGATAAAAGAGCACAGCCTAATCCAGGTAAGCTGTGCTGCATGGCTGCTTTTAAATCGTTTTTTGGCTGAGGGGAGGTGACAGAATCCCTTTAAACTTCAGTTTTTTTTAAACTTTTTCTTGAAATTGTGAAAAATAGTTTATAAAATTCTTAGACTTCTAACATCCTAAAAAATTTAAATTAAATTTACAAAATGATGCCGACATAAAGTAGACAGATGGTGAATGTTAATAAACATTTTATGAGGTGTCACTATCATTCTTAAAAGCAGAGAAATTGAAATCTCGAAAATTGCTAATTTTTCCAAATTTTCCATAATTTTTTTTGGGTGGTTTTATAAGTAAAGGTAAAACATATCTGCTCACGTTTGCCACTAAGTCTACTTTCACACTGGCGTTTTGGCTTTCCGTTTGTGAGATCTTTTCAGGGCTCTCACAAGCGGTCCAAAATGGATCAGTTTGCATTCTGAATGGAAAAGGATCAGTTCCGTCTCCATTCCGCTTTTGAAACTGAGCCAAACGGATCCGTCCTGGCACTCAATGTAAGTCAATGGGGACGGATCCGTTTTCTCTGACACGATCGAAAACTGATCCATCCTCCATTGACTTTCAATGGTGTTCAAGACTGATCCGGCCGAGATCCCGCGCCTGTGCACTGCCTCTCCGGGCCAGAGCATGCGCACTGCAATGCCCATTGTGGGCACGGCATCGCTTTAACTACTGCGCATGCGCCTGTAAACGCCCCCTTGCTGCTGGTTTTGCACCGTTCGCCCGGGGAGGCAGTGTGCAGGCGCGGGATCTCGGCCGGACCGAAGGATGACGCAAGGGAATAGGAGGGCCGCCATAAGCAGAGGCTGGGGCGGAGTAACAGTGATATGAGGCAGAGCAGCCTGGGCTCCAACACAGTGACCGCCGCCCCTGGGCACTTGCCAGTGCTCATTTGCATATGTTTTAAACTTTGTTTTTCCAGCTTCTGCATGTATAGGTGTGCTATAGCACAATGTGAGCGCTGTATATGGCCATATGGAGGTGACACTCCCTTTAACGAGCAGCCGATTGTCGGGAAGTAGCTCCTCCTCCCAGAGTCTAAATGCACCACTCTGCTCTATAAGGGCAAGGTATACTATACTGCGGGGTCCTATTACATATTGATGCACAGTCCTGTAAACCACTGCCCGGCAGTGTAATGAGCCCCGGGCCGGATCCCTCCCGCCAGCTGCTGCCGTTCCCACCGCCTCCTCACAGCTGTCTCCAGGGTCAGACCTGGCTGGGAAGTCCCATATGCCCAGTTCCTTGAGACTTGTTGAAGTGATTCCCAGTTCAGCAGCTGCTTTTCGGAGGCTTAAAAACTGCAGATGATTAAAGTCTTTTGGTAATTACTTTGTCTAACTGTTTACTCATTAGACGTCTTTCCTCTTTGTGGAAGATCATTTTGGAGAAAAACGTAATCTGGGTCATATCCTGGAGCAGACATCAAAGGGCGATGCCAGGCAGTGAAATCTTGTGAGGAATTACCATAGTACTTAATGTGCACCTGTCGCCGAGGGTGATCTGATTTGCAGGAGGGGATGCAATTTTTAAGGGGTTGTCTCATCAGGTCCTATATATGGATGTCATATGGGAATGAGGGGTCGTAACCCACTCGGAACCCCTGGTACTGGCATGGAAAGTTGTTGCACAGAGAGAGAATAAAATATAAAAATATAAAATAGTGCCCCATAAGAATGCATTATCTATAAAGATTGCAGTGTTGCATTTAATGAGTGTTGGTGTGGATTTTTGGTTGGAAGTTGCATGTGACTTCGTCATCATGAGCTGCAGTGTAGTTCACGTGCTTGTATGACATTTGGTTGTGTTGATATGGGCAAAATCAGAACTCTAAGGCCTCTTGCACACGACCGTATGCCCTCTGAGATATACGGTCCGTGAGCGGGCCATATGTCCCGAAGCGGCATTGATCGTGCGCACGGAAGCACACAGCGTTATAGATTACAATGATGCTGTGCACGTCGGGCCGCCCGCAGGACTATTGTCCCGCACTCATAAGATCATATGAATGTAGTCTAAGTGTTGCATAATATACAAGTGTATCGCCACAGCAATTTGGAACTGGCAGCAGGAGGAACAGACTAGAGGTGCAGATAAGGGTCCACACGTCTGTAGAATGGGTTCGCAATTTGCGGAACGGGTGCAGACCCATTCATTCTCTATGGGGCAGGAATGGATGCGGACAGCACACAGTGTGCTAGCTGCATTTCCGGAGCGCGCCCCCGATTTTCCGGTCCGCAGCTCCGGAAAAATATAGAACATTTTCTATTCTTGTCTGCAATTGCGGACAAGAATAGGCAGTTCTATGGGGGTGCCAGCCGGGTGTATTGCGGATCCGCAATACACTACGGACGTCTGAATGGACCCTTAAAGGGATTGTTTGGTTTCAGCAGGATACCAGACAACCACCAGCATTTGCCTGAAATAAAGAACAGACAAGTAACAGATCTCACACCGTGGCTCCGTTATTTTTGGCCGGGCACTATTTACCTGGCTGCAGCAGTGACGTTATGTCGACAACATGTTATCACTGCAGACCATCACTAGCCACAGAGGCGTACCAAACAATGCTGTCGACATGACATCGCCGCAGCGGCCAGGTAAATAGAGCCCAGCTTGGAGAACCAGAGCAGCAGCGGCGTGATCTGTTTGGTAACTACTTACCTGTAATTTATGTCCGTTTTCAGGAGGAAACCCTTTATTAAATCTCTGCATGCAGGTAATTCCTGTGAATCACCGTACTGATGGCATTGGCAGTGGAGCTGTGCATGCACCATCATCGGCGGGATGCAGTTACAAATGGCAGACAATAGGCTGCTGTCTCAGCGTGGATCTGGGACGACTAGAATCCCAGCCGGTTAATCTCAATATTAAGAGTGGTACCTAAGTTACCCCATAGGTAACTGATCTGATCACGGGGTGCCAATGGGCTGCTATGGCAGCTACACCTCATCTTACTGACAGTCGGCCTTCCAATTTAGAATGAACACTATTGATTCTAAAGCAGTCAAGCCAGAAACCGTGCATTGTGGAGTGGATCATGTGTCTTTTGCAGATCTAGATGATGGAAGGCCTTGTAAATATGAAGCGGGATCCACATCTTGCGTGCATCAGACTAGCCCTTGTCGTATGAAAGCAACTTACCTGTAACAGTTTTTGGAAATTTCCTCTATCGATATACATATACATCTTAGGCTACTTTCACACTAGCGTTCGGCTGTCCGTTCGTGAGCTCCGTTTGAAGGGGCTCACGAGCGGACCCGAACGCTTCCGTCCAGCCCTGATGCAGTCTGAATGGATGCGGATCCGCTCAGACTGCATCAGTCTGGCGGCGTTCAGCCTCCGCTCCGCTCGCCTCCGCACGGCCAGGCGGACAGCTGAACACTGCTTGCAGCGTTCAGCTGTCCGCCTGGCCGTGCGGATCCGTCCAGACTTACAATGTAAGTCAATAGGAACGGATCCGCTTGAAGATGACACCATATGGCTCAATCTTCAAGCGGATCCGTCCCCCATTGACTTTACATTGAAAGTCTGAACGGATCCGCTCAGGCTACTTTCGCACTTAGAAATTTTTCTAAGTTATTAATGCAGACGGATCCGTTCAAGCGCAAGTGTGAAAGTAGCTTTAGAAGAGTTGGTCTAGATCAGGGAAGCACAACCTGCGGTCCTCCAGCTGTTGCAAAACTACAATGCCCAGCATTCCTGGACATCCTACAGTTATCAGCCTACAGCAGGGCATGGTGGGAGTTGTAGTTCTACAACAGCTGGAGGGCCACAGGTAGAGCATCCCTTGTGTAGATCATGATGTATGAAGGGCACTAGGGTAATGATCTAATCCTAAACAATCAGTCATCACTTCCAACCCCAGAGCCTCAGCGCGGAGGAGGGACGGAGCTCTGCTAAAACGTGTTTTTATTTACATCATGTGGACATCAAGGTGCATGTGGGTCACTTACCTGGAGAACAGAATGCCTAGGATGTACTATGGGAAGTCGACGAGGCAGTGTGATGCTCTGGGCAATGTTCTGCTGGGAAACCTTGGGTCCTGGCATCATATGGATTGAACACGTACAACTTACTTAAAGGGGTTATCACATGACTAATATAAAAAATCAGACATCATATAGTACATGACAATCTCTTTCTAACAAAGCTAGAACCAGCCCTGTACCTCACATGGATCCAGAGATCTCCCCATTCATTGCTCTGCTAGATTTATATCAAGCTGACAGCTCACGGGGAGTGTCTTTTCTGCTACAGCTAAGTGGGCGTGTCTCAGCTCTCCCTATCACAGCTCAGGGGGCGTGTCTCAGCTCTCCCTATCACAGCTCAGGGGGCGTGTCTCAGCTCTCCCTATCACAGCTCAGGGGGCGTGTCTCAGCTCTCCCTTATCACAGCTCAGGGGGCGTGTCTCAGCTCTCCCTTATCACAGCTCAGGGGGCGTGTCTCAGCTCTCCCTTATCACAGCTCAGGGGGCGTGTCTCAGCGCTCCCTTATCACAGCTCAGGGGGCGTGTCTCAGCGCTCCCTTATCACAGCTCAGGGGGCGTGTCTCAGCGCTCCCTTATCACAGCTCAGGGGGCGTGTCTCAGCGCTCCCTTATCACAGCTCAGGGGGCGTGTCTCAGCGCTCCCTTATCACAGCTCAGGGGGCGTGTCTCAGCGCTCCCTTATCACAGCTCAGGAGTTAAAGGATGAAACTGAGCATGTGCGGCCTTCTCAGTGAGCAGGACAAAGAAATAAGAACAAACAGCAGGTGGCGCTATACAGATACATTTTTTTTGAATAGCTCAGTGGCTATGCTAAATTTTTTATTACATTTAATTACAAAAGAATTCAGATCCAGGTGCTGGTTTAAAAACTGTAGAATACTTTTGTGGGATAACCCATTTAAACACTGTACAGACAACTATTCCCTAATGGTCTCTTTCAGCATGAAAATGCTCCAGCCACACTGCAGAAATTGTTCAGGAATGGTTTGAGGAACATGACAGTTCAAGGTGGTGACTTGGCCTCCAAATTCCCCAGATCTCAATCTGATCGTCATCTGTGGGAACCCTCTAACCCCTTCCTGCACTGATCTCATTGATTGACCCACTCAGCGCTGCTTTCAAACGGTTATTCGCATCTTGGCCTGGTAGGAATAACATGAGTAAGTGCCGATTGGGGGAAGCGTTGTTATGGCCGAGTGGGAGTTACAGAAAGCGGCAGCTTGATTCGCTATGCTGTTTGTAAACCTCCCATTCGCTGCTATGAGAGCTACAGAAACAGAAGAGCGCAGCTAGCTTGGATGTTTCCGGAACTCTGGCCATCCCCAGCCGGCAATTTTTTTGTTTGCAAAGGTTACAAAGGCTGAGTTGGGAATAACCCTTTAAAGGGGTTGTCCGGGTTCAGAGCGGGTTCATGTTCCTCCTTTGGTATGGCGTGTTTTCTTAATGAAGTATGCTTAGGCACGATTACATGTATAGCTGTATTAGGGTCATGCAGACTTCATAATAGATTTTAGATTTGGATATATGTCGTTCATATAATGCCATTAGTAATGATAGTATTGACTTTTTGATTACTACATGTATGTTGGAGGAATGTGTGGTGGTTCCACCCCTATGTTGGTATTCTATCTTAACTTTTGGGGTTATTTGGATTATTTTATTGTTTATTTAATAATAAATTGATTTTATAGGGAAACAGTTTTTTGGCTCAGTTGCAATTTATTTGTTTTAAAGATTAATAGTAGTATCTGGGCCATGCAAGTGGCTAATTTATTGATAGGAGTGGACTATGTGTGATGACGCCCCTAATATGAGCATCAGAGTATTTCCACCTCATCACCACGACGGCTACTAGGAGATTGACCCCTGACCTCTGTAGGGGCAGGAACAGAGAGGGTTTAAATCCCCCTCCCAGCACCAGTGTTTTCCTGTCCCTACAGAGAACAGGGACAGAGAGAGAGAGAGAGAGAGAGAGAGAGTCTCCCTGTGAAGGAGATGAAGATGATGGCCGCCGTAACACCTGGTGTTTCCCCTGCCCTCCTGCGGTCCTGGTACTAATGCTGGGCAGGGGTGACTGAGGGAGGCCTCGCTCCATTACTATATGTGAGCCTCCTCCTCTGGGGCTGTAGCCGGGTGCGCGCCAAGCGCTTCAGGTAATGCGGCAGACGTCGCTTCCGGTGGACGGAGGAAGTGATGTGTTTTAGGATGCGTCTCCATTTAAAACATCGGCACAGCACATGGAAGTGCCGAACAACATAGCGTTGTGTGTGCCGACATGTCGACCGAGCCCCCTGGATGCCAACAACCAGCTCTCAATCTTCCAACTTCAGAGAACTTAAAGCGGTTTGGAAAGCTCTGAAAGCCGCAACGTACCTACTCGCGGGCCGGCATGTAAAGATCCTTTCCGACAATACTACAACAGTAGCATACCTCTCTCACCAAGGAGGGACGAGATCAGAGAAGCTGATGTCCGTGGCAAGGAAAATCTTCAATTGGACGGAGTCCCACGTAAGATCCATCTCCACGATTCACTTGAAAGGAGCACTAAACGTGGAAGTGGGCTATCTCAGTCGGCAGCTAATAGACCACACCGAATGGTCTCTAAACCAGGACGTGTTCCAGATACTAATAGAAAAATGGGGCACCCCCCAAGTGGACCTGTTCGCCTCCAAGAGGAACACAAAGGTACCAACGTTCTGTTCCTTGAATCCACGGGACAATCCCTGGGCGCTGGACGCGCTCACGATACGATGGGACTGGAACCTCTGTTATGCATTTCCACCCCTGCCTCTACTTCCCAGGATAATTTAGAAGCTCAACCGAGAGGATACAACTCTAATATTGATAGCCCCTTATTGGCCGAAGAGGAGCTGGTTCCCTTCCTTAAAGAACCTGTCAATAGAGGACCCATGGCCTCTCCCTTCCAGAAGGGACCTGCTTCATCAAGGGCCAATCTTGCACCCAAACCAGAGTTTCCTCAAATTATCAGCTTGGATCCTGAGGTCCAGAGGTTGAAATCACAGGGTCTTTCCGATCGGGTAATATCTACCCTGAAAGCGAGTATAAAGAAGGTTACCTTCTCGATCTATCTGAAGATTTGGAAGAGGTTTTGCTCCTGGATCGGTAACCCTGCCCCGAACTTAGAGCCGCCTAATTTTTAGAAGATTCAAGACTTCCTCCAGCAGGGTCTCGAATTGGGTCTTAGACCCTCCACCTTGAAAGTACAAGTCTCGGCCCTAGCTTGTTTCTTCGATCAAGATCTAGCCAACCACCGCTGGATCAGAAGATTTATGAAAGCAGCCTCTCGGCTAGGCCCTTCTCTAAAATCCCGGATCCCCAACTGGGACCTTAATACAGTGCTCACAGGCCTGACACTCACCCCTTTTGAGCCCCTGTCAAGTTGTTCCACCAAACATCTATCTCTAAAGACCACGTTTCTGGTTGCCATCACGTCCGCAAGAAGGTTAGGCGAAATTCAAGCTTTATCAATACAAGAACCCTATCTCCGCATCACCGACGATAGAATTATTCTTAAGCTAGATCCCAGGTTTCTTCCTAAAGTAGTATCCGATTTCCACCGAAACCAGGAGATAGTTTTGCCTTCCTTTTGTGGTAATCCCTCTAACAATAGAGAATCCAGTTTCTATTCACTAGATGTAAGACGCTCAGTCTTACGGTATCTTGAAGTTACAAAAGGATTCCGTAAAACCAATAATCTATTTGTCTTATTCTCAGGTAAGAATAAGGGTCTAAAAGCTTCTAGGTCTTCTCTAGCACGATGGATTAAGGATTCCATTACTATCTGTTATGAGATCCAAGGCCTTCCTTGCCCCTCAAATCTAAGAGCTCACTCTACCCGAGCTATGTCCTCCTCCCAGGCCGAGCGTGCTGGAGCTTCTCTAGAGGACATCTGTAAAGCTGCCACTTGGTCCAACATTCACACCTTTACGAAACATTATAGACTAGACCTATCTAGTTCAGACTTGTCTTTTGGACGTAAAGTCCTTTAGGCGGTCCCCCCCAAGTTATAATTTTTTATATCTCCTAGTAGCCGTCGTGGTGATGAGGTGGAAAGCCGGAATTAGACTTACCGGTAATTCAGTTTCCACGAAATCACCACGACGGCACATATTCCCTACCCTTAATCTAGTCCTTAGTTGGGAGGTTATGAAGTAATACCCTCTTGATTTATTAAATTTTTTCTCACCACCTTTTTTTCTGTCTCTGTAATTTTGGACACACTGGTGCTGGTGGTGGGAGGGGGGCTTTAAACCCTCTCTCTGTTCCTGCCCCTACAGAGGTCAGGGGTCAATCTCCTAGTAGCCGTCGTGGTGATTTCGTGGAAACTGAATTACCGGTAAGTCTAATTCCGGCTTTCATGCTCCGATGCTCTCCATTGTCCTGCGCTGTATCGTACAAGGCTAAGGCCCCTTGCAGACCAGAGTTCCTCCCACAGTGAGTCCGCATCGCAGCACCCGGCCGGACTTCCCAGCACTGACGGGATTCACATAGCATTATGCCAGTGTTATCCAATACATTTCAGAACTGTAAGGGTTACATAGCATCTTAAATCAATATAATGCTATGTATGCTAGAAGGTCAAGCCGAGAGCTGCGTTGCGGACTCGCTGTGGGAGGAACGCTCGTCTGCCTAAGGCTTTTTTGAGATCCGGTAATGTACCGGGCTCTCCAAAGGGGTAAGCTAGGCAGAGGCTTCTGCCTAGCAGTGAGCCCGGTGACGTCACTGGCACTAATAGGTGGGCTTTAGCGCTGCCCTAGTCTGTGAAACGGCTAGGGCAGTGCTAAAGCCTGCCCATCACAGCCGATGACGTCACCAAATACACTGCTGGACGGAAGCCTCCTCCTAGCTGTGTAATAATCTAAACAAAAAAGCCCTTGCCCTGTGCTATACAACACAGGGCAAGAACAGCTAATATCAGGGGGGCTGCCTGGGTGAAAATGGGGGTATGTCTGGGTTCCGCTCTGGGACAACCCTTTTAAGCCTAATTGAGGTACTGTGCAGAAGGGGGGGGGGGACCCCTTGTAGCTGTGAGTACCAGCTCCGGTGACATGATCCCTGAACTGGATGTTAATATGGAGATAGCCTGGGACCAGAAAAAGGTCCCTTTAAAAGCCTGTGGTAATGCCCTAACTGGGGCCTGTTCATATCTTCATGCAAAGTCATGATATACAGGCACGCATAAATATGTCAGTATATTATAATAATAAATGAAAAACACATTTGTTATAAAAAAAAATACACAAAACCCTGTTTTATTAATTAGACCAAAATCATTTAAAGGGAACCTGTCCTCCTTTTTTTTTTTTTTTTTTTGCTGTCTGATTCATGGGCAGCATAACCTCTCTACCGGATCACTGATTACATAGAGCTGTGAAGTATTTCAGAGAAAGTGTAGGGCAGGATTGAAATCTCCTGCGCTGAGGGAGAATGTGATTAATTTATGACTAGATGCAGTCCTCGTCATATTTTAGGTGCCTCCTCCGGCAGTCCGTGCTCCAGGATGAGCTACAGAACCTCAGAGCTGATTGAGCAGTTTTCTGTCTTCATGAAAGCGGGTGCAAATAAAGATAACTGTGGTGGACCCACCAGCCCTGTCTTCGTCATGCCCCCTTTTCAGAGGGCGGCGCGGGAACGCAGTTTGCGACTTTTATTCACCAAAAAAGAGGTGCAGGGAAGGGTGATGATAAATCTCCCCCAAAGTTTTTTTTATAAACTGGTAAGGAATGGGGAGAATAGTCATCTGTATGGTGTTTCCCCATCCTGCACGCCTTGATTAGCTAATATCTTCCTATATGAAAATAGACTTGTCAATAAAGCCGAGCCGGAGGATAGGGGCCCTTTAAAAACACACATTCACTAAGCTAACCCCCCCATAACTGTCACAACATATAATATCAAGGTATGCACTTGGCCGTTGATGAAAATGGCTAAAAAACAAATGTCGGAATGGTTTTGTTTTTTGCGTAAAAATGAAATTCAACAATGCTAGCATATATGTACCCCTCACAATGGTACCACTAGACCCTACCACTTTATTCTTGCCTTAAGGCTACGTCTACACGACGACATTTGTCGCGCGACACATAGAGCACAACTACACTGCAACATTTGTAGCGCAACATTTTGTTGCACTAATGTCGCGCAGCAATTTTTATAATGGCAGTCTATGGTGTCACACTGCAACATGCAACATACTGCGACACAACAGTCGCAGAAAAATCCATCTTGAATGGATTTTCTGCGACTGTTGCATCGCAGCATGTTGCAGTGCGACACCATAGACTGCCATTATAAAAATTGTAATGTCGCGCGACAAATGTCGTCGTGTAGACGTAGCCTTATACAACATTAAAAACTCAGTTTTGATGAAAAATCTCTAACATTTCCCTGGTCCTAAATGTTCCTAAAGGGGTAACTATTCCACACACATAATATGGGGCACCCACGACCATAACACGTTCTCCACCCCATAATGATGATCCAGATTTCCACCATATTCTAACACAAGGATTACGTCCTCTTGGTGATGCTTCTAGGCACAAGTGTCAGCTGCCACGAGATGAAAAGCAAAGGCTTGTCGGGGATCATAGCAAAGCGGATTAAAGGCTAAAATATTAGAAAATACCTTTAACCCCCGGCTGTAGAGGGAGACCCAGATCGCAGCAGTTTTGACGACCGCGTTTCCAGACGTGTTAATGCCCTCATTAACCGGCGAAGGGGGCCCTAATGATGTGCGCTTCCAACAAAGGGATTAGAAAAGCAGCAGCCGTATCCTTCCAAGACCACCGCAAAGGAAGCCAAGACATGATGTAACCACAGTGTAACATCAGACGGAGAAGTGACCAGCCAGATGGGTCCTGCTCTAATTCCATCAGAGGAGCCATCGCCTTCAGCGCTGTGGTCTGGTTTTTCTTTTCCGCTCACAGGAACAAGTTCTGTTACAGCGTAACCTGATTGAGGTTTTACTTACCAGCTACAACCCGGATCGGTCAATTTCAGTATGGTCACCCCAGAATGCTTGTACAATTGGGTTGAAACGGCCCGGCGCAGGTCCCCAGGCGGCGGGCCCGGGAACATGATGCTCCTGTGGATTCCTAACGACGTTATGTTTATCCTAATGAGCATTGTAGTCTATTATCTCTCCGCCGCGACTTGTTTAACTGGTGGCTCCATTTTAATTTCTGCTCACTAAGCAAGTCCGAGCACCCCCCGTATTTGTTTTTTCAGCCAGATGATTTCATATAATAGATGAGCTCGTAGCAGCAGACTGACACAGTGTAGATGTAAGCAGAATGTAATCTCGTCTATTGGGATCCCCAGAGGAGTGTTTGGGCCTTCGTCAATATTTTTCGTGTGCATTAGACCCATTAGCCGATCTATACGACCTACTCCCAGGACGAAAGGTGGAATCGGATTAGGTGACTTGTCAGTGTATTATTGCATCCGTGCGTGCTGTGAGTAGTAGTAGTAGTAGTAGTAGTAGTAGTAATTGTTTTACAAACTCCAGTTGATCCCAAAGAAGGCAAAAAACACTATTAAAGGCAGAGATCCAGTTTGCCATAAAGTGGGAAACGTTCTTTTCTGCCCCCTGCTGGCCATCGGACAGATTCCTATATAACCTCACCTGCCGTGAAACTACAACTCCGAGCATGCACACTAAATTGGCTAGTCTTGTAACTCTCATAAAAATGAATGGGAATTTTAGTTTCAGAGCAGCTGGAGTGCCAGAGGTTGCTGATACCTGTCCTATATTAAAGGGGGTTTTCTGGGAGTAGAATATTGATGACCTATCCTCTGGATAGGTTGTCAATATCAGATCGGCAATGTTGATCTGCATCTCCAGATTTGCGGACCCATTGAAATGAATAGGTCCGCATCCGTGATGCGAAAGGGCCACGGAACGGTGCCCGTGTATTGCAGATCCGCGAATGCGGTCTGCAATTTGGCAACGGGCATCACATGTTCGTGTGAACGAGCCCTTACAGAGTGTTTGTTTGCTCCCCTATAAAAGAAGGGCAGGATGATTGGTCGGCCATACTCGCTTACATTACAATGCCCAGGTAGAGAGTGATGCCTTTTTTTTAGGCTCTCATGGTCCATTAGGAACAGTGTCGTAACCTACTCCCACTCCATCATGTTTCGACCATCAGAGGATGCTAGGTGTTGTAATATCTCCACAGCCAGTTGAGCTCTGACCATTGTACAAAGACCCAAACTCCTGAGCAGGTGGTCTAGTTGGGTTTAGTTAGGCTAAGTTCACATCACTGTTCAGCCGGATTTGGCACATAACGGAGCCTATAGACCCCTATAGACTATAATGGGGTCCGTTAGGTTTCCACTCAGAAGATGATTTTGGAGCGGAAATAAAAGTTGTGTATGCAGGACTTTTGTCTCCGCTTCAAAAATCTTCCTCTGAGTGGAAACCTAACGGACCCCATTATAGTCTATAGGGGTCCGTAGGCTCCGTTCGGCTCAGTTATGTGCTGAATCCGTCCTTTCCGTTCTCCTAAACCGAGCAGGAGAACGGAAAGGCGTGAACCAAGCCTTAGTGCTTCTCCTCCAAAGTGACCTGTTCTTCTTCTCTTGCAGATATTTGGATCCGATCGAGGAACTGGAAGCCACAGACACAAAAGACACGAAGCTAAACTATGGCATTGTCATTGACTGCGGGAGCAGCGGCTCGCGGGTGTTTGTCTACTTCTGGCCGCCACACAACGGCAATCCACACGACCTCCTGGATATTAAGCAGATGAGGGACCGCAGCAGCAAACCTGTGGTGAAGAAGATCAAACCAGGTGCGTCTGTAATCCCAGTAATCTGTCGGATGTTTCCATGACAGAACTTCTTTATCATCCAGGATTTCATCTTGAAGCCGGAACTGTCTACATTCCACGGATTGTCACAGACGTGTCAGTTCATAGGTTTATTTCTCCAGGGTTTGATCAGTTATCTGGCACGTGGCCAAAATAGTCATGTTTAGGAGTTGCCTTGGCGTTACTTCACCCTATGGAAGCACAAGGCGACAACAGACTGCTTACAACTGCAAGGCGACTCCTAATAGTCGTATCATTTATAGTGAAAGCCACAATTATTCCTTATAATGCGCCCCAGCTGCTGTAGAACCTCTTCTTGAAGATAAATGGAAACCATTCTGGTCCACTCTATATTAATTGATGTGACACACCTTTATCTTTTCATTAAAGGGGTGTTATATTCGCCTCTTTCTCCCGTGCCGTTCCCTGGGCCTCTGGCCTGGTCCTCCTGTCACTGCTTGTTTACAAACTGCAACAGTGACTAGCGACGCCAGGAAGACGGGGCCAGAGTACGGCGCTGGAGAAAGAGAGCGAATAGAACGCCGTTTATTTTAGACCTTTCAGGGGGCTTGTCAGAGATTTTTAATTATCTCAGACAAGCCTTTTAGGAAGGTCTAAACTAATCGAGATGTTTAAGATGTTCTGCAGCAACTGAGGTGTGTATTATGAGGTTCTGCAGCAACTGAGGTGTGTATTATGAGGTTCTGCAGCAACTGAGGTGTGTATTATGAGGTTCTGCAGCAACTGAGGTGTGTATTATGAGGTTCTGCAGCAACTGGGGTGTGTATTATGAGGTTCTACAGCAACTGAGGTGTGTATTATGAGGTTCTACAGCAACTGAGGTGTGTATTATGAGGTTCTGCAGCGGCTGAGGTGTGTATTACCATGTTCTGCAGCGGCTGAGGTGTGTATTAGGAGGTTCTGCACCAGTTGAGGTGTGTATTAGGAGGTTCTGCACCAGTTGAGGTGTGTATTAGGAGGTTCTGCAGCAGTTGAGGTGTGTATTAGGAGGTTCTGCAGCTGCTGAGGTGTGTATTAGGAGGTTCTGCAGCTGCTGAGGCTTGTACACCGTATACCGCACATGCTGAACAACTTGATAAAGAGAGGGGGTGCAGTACGTGTTAGTCAATCAGTAGTTGGCACAGGGAGAGGAACTCCTTTAAGAAAGTGATCTGTGACTGACCAGTCATGCAGGTAGAGACGAGCAGCGCCTATAGTGCCACTCATCTCTGCCTAATCACCTGCTTCTGATGTCATCACATGATTTGTATACAAATATTACTAACAATACATAATATAATCGTATAACAATGTGTATTCTATTGTTATTCTACCTCTTTTGTGCTGTGGAGTTGACCTTGTTGTATAACTGAGTCTGTGCTGCCCCCTAGTGACTATTTTGTGATATTGCAAACAGTGGCAACATAATGTTATCTGCCGTGCCGTCACATTGGGGTTAGGACTTGCACCCACCGCTGTGACAGCAATATTATTTTTGCTATGCACTGAGTAGTAATATCTCCTGTATCAGACGCCTTGTTATGTTCCTATAGGTATTTCTACAATGGCAGCTACTCCGGAGAAAACGAGTGATTACATGAAGCCTCTTCTGACGTACGCAGCATTGTACATCCCCAAAGCCAAGCACAAGGAGACTCCTCTCTACATCCTGTGCACGGCGGGCATGAGGGTCCTGCCGGAGAGGTGAGGGCGTTCTGCTCCCGTCATCACTATGATATTATATACGTTGTGACTGCCCATGTAACACGTGTTCTGGTCAGTCAGCAGACCGCCATCCTCCAGGACCTGGTGAAGGACGTCCCCCAGGAATTTGACTTTCTTTTCTCAGAAGCTCACGCTGAGGTCATCTCGGGAAAACAAGAAGGTATCGGATCATGTCTCTGGTATACAGTGCGTTACTTCTGAAGCTTGTGATTATGGACCCCCTCCTTGTATATGCGCTTATTATTACTTTTTTCTCTACAGGTGTTTATGCGTGGATCAGCATTAATTTTGTGCTTGGACGGTTCGACCATGTGGTAGACGGTGAGTGGAGATTCGTCCGCAGGTCTTATATGCAACAAATGTATATTTCTATAATTAAAATCAATGTATAAGCTTGTCACATGTTTGCATGTCTGTCCGCCAGAAATGCAAATTTATGCCAGCTGTGGGGTATCGTAGTGTTGCAACTAGTAGTATCTGTCGGGCCCCTAAGCCCCGGACACTTTCTAAAATGCCCCCAATAGACAATCTATAGTGTATCCATCATGTGTGAACAGGGCCTATTGGTCACAGCTCACAGGGTCATGAGCTGTGAGCTTCACCCGCTGATTGACAGCTTTCTCCCTATGCACACTTATGTGGACATATGCCTTTTGGAAAACGTGCACTTCAGGTGTAATGGTTCTGTCACTCCTCTGTTTCCATAGAGGAGGATGCAGTGGTTGCGGTGACTGTAGGGACACAAGAGGACACCATTATCCGCAAAAGAACGGTGGGCATTATGGATATGGGTGGCGGTTCACTGCAGATCGCCTATGAGGTTCCGAAAACGATGACATTCCCCTCTGCGGAACATGTAAGTATGGGTCTAGCCTCAAAGCCAGACGCAATGAGATTTATAATCGGTCACATTTCTCATCGCCATCATATTCCGCAGCGCTGTACAGAGGTTGTGATCACTCGCATCAGTCCCTCAGGCCAGAGCGGCTCACATTGCGATGTCATTTCCCCATCTTCCTCACCAAGGCCAATTTCAATCTATCATGTTTTGGAGGCTTATCTTAAATGTTACAGCTTGTAGTATACTGCAGTGTGGCATTCACAATTCTGCCGGCTTCTGCATTCCTTTCCGATTTAATGTCTGTACAGAGTTTAATCTGCTGATTTACATTCTGAGAGAGACACCATACAGAAGCCAGTGAAAGGAAAAGATATCTTCCAGCAACATAGGAGCTCAGCTAAACTATTATGGTTTATACAACAACAAGCTTATCAACTGTTTCCAGTGACAGCGAGCAGAATAGTGAGTGCCGCTCTGGAGACTATAGTACTAGATGTAAATCAGGATCAGTACAGGGTAAGTAATATAATGTACACAGTGACTCCACCAGCAGAATATTGAGTGCAGCTCTGGAGTATAATACAGGATGTAACTCAGGATCAGTACAGGATAAGTAATGTAATGTATGTACACAGTGACTCCACCAGCAGAATAGTGAGTGCAGCTCTGGAGTATAATACAGGATGTAACTCAGGATCAGTACAGGATAAGTAATGTATGTACACAGTGACTGCACCAGCAGAATAGTGAGTGCAGCTCTGGAGTATAATACAGGATGTAACTCAGGATCAGTACAGGATAAGTAATGTATGTACAGTGACTGCACCAGCAGAATAGTGAGTACAGCTCTGGAGTATAATACAGGATGTAACTCAGCATCAGTACAGGATAAGTAATGTATGTACTCAATTTAAAAAGTTACTTGACTTATTTTTTCAGATAAAATCTTTATAAACTCTAAAATGGTGCTTATACCCTTTTATATGACTTAAATTCTGTTCATTTCAGGAGGAAGTTGCAAAAATGATGCTGGCAGAGTTCAACCTGGGTTGTGATCTTCAGCACACTGAGCATGTCTACAGGGTGTATGTCACAACATTCCTGGGCTTCGGAGGGAACTTTGCCCGCCAACGCTACGAAGACATGGTGTTTAATGAGACTGTGACCAAAAATAGGTATGTCGTGCTGAGTCATTGGAGTTTTGGGAATTGGTATACAAGGGGAGAAGGGGGGCCTTTTGGGTGCGGAAACTAATTCCAGGGTTTATTAGCTTGATTGCAGCCAGTATTGATGATAACATTGCTGACTCCTCAGTGAATAATGTGTCAAGGTCACTTGACCATTGTCTCAGCTGTAACTCTCATAGACTTCACTAGAACGTGGAGAAGTGAGTACATGTACGGCTGTTACTCCATTCATTTTATGCCCAGATGTGGCATCCAGGGGCCATCTCACAAGATGGATAGTGCAACCTCTTCTCCTGGTGGTGAAGGCGGCATCTATTTTATGGAACTGCCTTAATGGGGTTATCCCATGAATAATGTAGAAAATTAAAATCAGACATCCTATAGTACATGACATCCTATTTCTAACAAAGCTAAAACCAGCCCTGGACCTCGCATGGATCCAGAGATCTCCCCATTCATTGCTCTGCTAGATTCATATCAAGCTTGACAGCTGAAGGGGAGTGTCTATTCTGCTGCAGCTCAGGGGGCGTGTCCATGATCCCCCTATCACAGCTCAGGAGGCGGTTGAAGGATGAAACTGAGCATGTGCGGCCATCTCAGTGAGCAGGACAAAGAAATAAGAAAAAAACTAACTGCAGGTGGCGCTATACAGATGTATTTTATTGATTAACTGAATTTTTAATTACATGCAATTACAAAAGTATTCAGATCCAGGTACTGGTTTAAAAACTGTAGAATATTTTTCATTGGACAACCCCTTTAAAGGACATCTGTCAGCAGTTTTGTACCTATGAAACTGGCTGACCTGTTACATGTGCACTTGGCAGCTGAAGGCATCTGTGTTTGTCCCATGTTCCTATGTGCCCGCATTGCTGAGAAAAGTGTTTTGATATATGCAAATGAGCCTCTAGGAGCAACGGGGGCGTTACTATTACACCTAGAAGCTCAGCTCTCTCTGCAACTGCCGCACCATCTGCACTTTGACAGGGCCTGGCAGTATACCATAAGAACATGGGACCAACACAGATGTCTTCAGCTGCCAAGCGCACATGTAACAGGTCAGCCAGTGTCATAGGTACAAATCTGCTGACAGATGCCCTTTAAAGGTCTTTAGTGCAAAAACTTGGGGGAAGTGAAGTGACAACTGCCCTAGAAATATTAGTCAAGTCCACTCGTTGATTGGACTGCTGCTTAAATAAACGGCTTGTCCTTACTGTTCCAACATGAACTACTGCCCCCTGTAGACTTCATGTGGAACTGAACAGAAAACATCATACCTGCCTGGAATTGCTCTTCATAGACAACATTTCTCTTCTCCTTTGCTGTAGAGTGTTGGGGGAACAGAAGGGAATAAACCCCAGCACCCCATACGTGGACCCATGTTTACCGGTTGGCCATAAGAACAAGATTCAGCGGCAGAACCAGGACTTCCATATCCTGGGCAAAGGGAACTGGGAGAGCTGTCGGCAGCTACTGGAACCGCTGTTGTCCAAATCTAATGACACTCAGGCCTATCTGAATGGCGTGTACCAGCCAGCCATTGATTTTCCAAACAGCGAGTTTTATGGTTTCTCAGAGTTTTACTATTGCACAGAGGACGTGCTGCGCATAGGAGGTGTATACGACAATGAGAAGTTTTCCAAAGCCGCCAAGGTACGTGGCAGTGATCCGGCATTTGTCAGGATTGTGATATTACTTTATACATGTTCCTGTTCTGCTCTTCTCAACAGGATTACTGCAGCATGCCCTGGACAACGTTGACTGAACGCTTTAACAACGGCCTGTACTCTGCTCATGCCGATCAGTATCGACTCAGGTAAGTCTAGTTGGAACTCTGTGTTGTCCTTTCCCTCTGTTATTCTACCTGGAAATGTTCCCCTTGTTAAAGTGTGTCTGTCTAGTGGGTGCTTTGTGGTAGAACCTGTAGGGACACGCAATGTTAGCAAGGACAATGGTTACACCCAGTTATCTGTGTGTGTGTGTGTATGTATGTATATATATATGTATATATATATATATATATATATATATATATATATATATATATATACATACAAACCGGATTCCAAAAAAGTTGGGACGCTATACAAATTGTGAATAAAAACTGAATGCAATGATGTGGAGATGGCAAATGTCAATATTTTATTTGTAATAGAACGTAGAATAAGAGGCTGGAAAAAGTACATTTGAGCATAACGAAGAGCTGGAAGACCAATTAACACTAATTAGGTCAATTGGCAACATGATTGGGTATAAAAAGAGCTTCTCAGAGTGGCAGTGTCTCTCAGAAGCCAAGATGGGTAGAGGATCACCAATTCCCACAATGTTGCGCAGAAAGATAGTGGAGCAATATCAGAAAGGTGTTACCCAGCGAAAAATTGCAAAGACTTTGCATCTATCATCATCAACTGTGCATAACATCATCCGAAGCTTCAGAGAATCTGGAACAATCTCTGTGCGTAAGGGTCAAGGCTGTAAAACCATACTGGATGCCCGTGATCTCCGGGCCCTTAAACGACACTGCACCACAAACAGGAATGCTACTGTAAAGGAAATCACAGAATGGGCTCAGGAATACTTCCAGAAACCATTGTCAGTGAACACAATCCACCGTGCCATCCGCCGTTGCCAGCTGAAACTCTACAGTGCAAAGAAGAAGCCATTTCTAAGCAAGATCCAGAAGCTCAGGCGTTTTCACTGGGCCAGGGATCATTTAAAATGGAGTGTGGCAAAATGGAAGACTGTTCTGTGGTCAGACGAGTCACGATTTGAAGTTCTTTTTGGAAATCTGGGACGCCATGTCATCCGGACCAAAGAGGACAAGGACAACCCAAGTTGTTACCAACGCTCAGTTCAGAAGCCTGCATCTCTGATGGTATGGGGTTGCATGAGTGCGTGTGGCATGGGCAGCTTGCATGTCTGGAAAGGCACCATCAATGCAGAAAAATATATTCAGGTTCTAGAACAACATCTGCTCCCATCCAGACGTCATCTCTTTCAGGGAAAACCCTGCATTTTTCAACAAGATAATGCCAGACCACATTCTGCATCAATCACAACATCATGGCTGCGTAGGAGAAGGATCCGGGGACTGAAATGGCCAGTCTGCAGTCCAGATCTTTCACCTATAGAGAACATTTGGCGCATCATAAAGAGGAAGGTGCAACAAAGAAGGCCCAAGACGATTGAACAGTTAGAGGCCTGTATTAGACAAGAATGGGAGAGCATTCCTATTTCTAAACTTGAGAAACTGGTCTCCTCGGTCCCCAGACGTCTGAGTGTTGTAAGAAGAAGGGGAGATGCCACACAGTGGTGAAAATGGCCTTGTCCCAACTTTTTGGGGATTTGTTGACACCATGAAATTCTGATTCAACGTATTTTTCCCTTAAAATGGTACATTTTCTCAGTTTAAACTTTTGTTCCGTGATTTATGTTCTATTCTGAATAAAATATTAGAAGTTGGCACCTCCACATCATTGCATTCAGTATTTATTCACGATTTGTATAGTGTCCCAACTTTTTTGGAATCCGGTTTGTGTGTGTATATGTGTGTGTGTATATATGTGTGTGTATATATGTGTGTGTATATATATATATATATATATATATATATATATATATATATATATATATATATATATACACTCACCTAAAGAATTATTAGGAACACCTGTTCTATTTCTCATTAATGCGATTATCTAGTCAACCAATCACATGGCAGTTGCTTCAATGCATGTAGGGTTGTGGTCCTGGTCAAGACAATCTCCTGAACTCCAAACTGAATGTCAGAATGGGAAAGAAAGGTGATTTAAGCAATTTTGAGCGTGGCATGGTTGTTGGTGCCAGACGGGCCGGTCTGAGTATTTCACAATCTGCTCAGTTACTGGGATTTTCACGCACAACCATTTCTAGGGTTTACAAAGAATGGTGTGAAAAGGGAAAAACATTCAGTATGCGGCAGTCCTGTGGGCGAAAATGCCTGGTTGATGCTAGAGGTCAGAGGAGAATGGGCCGACTGATTCAAGCTGATAGAAGAGCAACGTTGACTGAAATAACCACTCGTTACAACCGAGGTATGCAGCAAAGCATTTGTGAAGCCACAACACGCACAACCTTGAGGCGGATGGGCTGCAACAGCAGAAGACCCCACCGGGTACCACTCATCTCCACTACAAATAGGAAAAAGAGGCTACAATTTGCACGAGCTCACCAAAATTGGACTGTTGAAGACTGGAAAAATGGTTTCTTGAACATCACAATGAGTTCACTGTACTAAAATGGCCCCCACAGTCACCAGATCTCAACCCAATAGAGCATCTTTGGGATGTGGTGGAACGGGAGCTTCGTGCCCTGGATGTGCATCCCTCAAATCTCCATCAACTGCAAGATGCTATCCTATCAATATGGGCCAACATTTCTAAAGAATGCTATCAGCACCTTGTTGAATCAATGCCACGTAGAATTAAGGCAGTTCTGAAGGCAAAAGGGGGTCCAACACCGTATTAGTATGGTGTTCCTAATAATTCTTTAGGTGAGTGTATATATAGATAGATAGTAGAACAGACATGCCAGTAGAGGTCACTGGTCTTCTTTAAACTGGACTTCTGTATGTAAAAAAATATAAATTACCAGAGGTTGCACTACATTTATTCCAGAAGAGTAAAAATATTTCATCATTTTGGGGTACATTTAACATATTGACTAAGCGATGGTGACAGAAGGAACCCTTTCTGCCTATATGCTGCTGTCACTATTAACTGCAGCATCCAGGAGGGGAGAAGGTTAAGCAGCCGGGATTGGTGCTATCTACATTTCTGTCCGTTAAAGCGGAAGCCCGGCTTAAAGGGGTATTCCCCAGCTATAACAAGTTATCCCCTATCTAGAGCATAGGGGATAGCTATCAGATTGGTGGGGGTCCTACCACTGGTACCCCCACTGATCACAAGAAAAGGGGACCTGTACCCTGTGAAGTCCCATTGAAAAGGACAGAGTGGCTGGTCGGAAAAGTGCGCCGCCGCTCCATTCATTTCTATGAGGGCGCTGGAGATAGCCAAATACAGCACTCACAGGAGCACCAGCTGATTAGTGGGGGTCCCGGGTGTTGGATAGGTCATCAGTCAGAAAACCCCTTTATACACATGCAGGTTATCCTGCTGAACCATCATACACTTCTGCTTTCCAGGTATCAGTGTTTTAAGTCCGCATGGATGCATAAAGTTCTTCATGACGGTTTCCACTTTCCATACGATTACCCAAACCTCAAGACTGCCCAGCTGGTTTATGACAAGGAGGTTCAGTGGACACTTGGAGCAATGCTTTACAAAACCCGCTTTCTGCCTCTCAGGTAAGTGACCTTACGTATGGACTACAACCACACAGTCTAATAATCTTAACTTCAAAGCCTACAGATGTCCTCCAGAATTAGCTAGAGGGCCCATAAAGGGGTATTCCCATCTGAGACAATGGGGGCATATTGCTAGGAAATGTCCCCATTGTCTGATAGGTGCTGGTCCCGCACTTATATTGAGACCGGAGCGGGGAAGGTAGTGGCCGGAAAATCCAGGGTCCGGCCACCACCAAGTGCTCTCCCCTTAGAAGTGAATGGGAGCGCACCGAGCTTGTGCAGCCAACGCTCCCATTCACTTCTATGGGGCCAAGGGAAATAGCCAAACCAGTGCTTAGCTATTTTCAACGGCCCCATAGAAATTAATGGAGGGCGGTTTTCGCATGCGCATTGTGCCCTCCACCACTTTCAGTGCTCTGTTCTCAGTGCAGGTCCCAGTGGTGGGACTCGCACTAGCGATATGCCCCTATTGTCTCAGATGGGAAAACCCCTTTAAATGGATTCTCTGTGAATACAGAAGATTCATACTTACCTGTTCCCCACTTCTCCGGTCCTCAGCACTGCCTCCCGCATGTCCACGTTCCGTTCCCTGCATTGTGTTTACATCCACGCCAGCATGGGCATGGTGAATATGTTCCGCTGCAGCCAATGATTGGCTTCAGTGGAGACCAGGCCACAAGCAGCACATCACGGCTGAGGCCAGTCATTGGCTGCAGGGAAGCATGTGACCAAGGCAATGCTGCGGTGGATGTAAACACCGCATGATCCCTGGTAGCACAGTGACTGCTAAAGCAGCTCTGCAGTGTGAGGACTCCACCAAACAGCTCCTCATACCTCAGCTTCCTGCTCTGTACTTTGCATATTAGGCTACTTTCACACTAATTTCACCACCTTTAACAGAACTTTCTTCTTGCAGGGATATCCGCCAGGAAAGCTCCCGTCCCGCTCACGTCAGCTGGTACAGGATCTCGTTTGTCTATAACCACTATCTGTTCTTCGCCTGCATCCTGGTGGTGCTGCTGTCCATTATTCTGTATATTCTCCGATTGAGACGCATTCACAGGAGACTGGCGCGGGCCTCTGCCCTGGACTTGTTATTGCTGGAGGAGGGGGTGCATGTAGTAGCAGAGCCTGCCATTACCAGATAGTGCTGAGCCACAACTGGCTTTTGGGTTTATTATAGGTTTTAATAGTTTTCTCTTTTGCTGACTGTCAGGACAGCCTCTACACTCATGTGCACTATTTTTTATCAAAACGCAGCATGTGCTGGGTATGGCGTTTTTTTTTTTTTTTTGTTTTTTTCTTGTGTTTTTTTTCTGTATAGGTCTTATTTTAGGACTTGAAAAATGCCAGACAAAAACATATTTTAAATGTAAAAAAAGGCACAAAAACACATGTAAAAAATATGAACACATACTCTCTTTTTAAAAGCTTTAAAACTCTTAAAGCGTTAAAGCCCTTAAAGGGTTTGTCTCACTTCAGCAAATGGCATTTGTCATGTAGAGAGAGTAAATACAAGGCGCTTACTAATGTGTTGTGATTGTCCATATTGCTTCCTTTGCTGGTTTGATTCATTTTTCCATCACGTTATACACTGCTCATATCCAGGGGTTACAGCCACCACAGTGGAGCACGATGCGAGGTGGCCGGGACAGGAGCTGCTGCACCTGCACGCTCCCACAGTCCCGGCCACCAGAGAGGCCGGTGCTTTTTCCTATAGTGGGCAAGCACGACCACCGCTGCTGGATTACAGGGTGGTCGTAACACCTGGGAACGAGTAGTGTATAATGTGATGGAAAAATGAATCAAGCCAGTGAAAGAGACAATATGGACAATCACAATACATTAGTAAGTGCCTTGTATTAACTTTCTCTACATGAGAAATGCCATTTGCTGAAGTGACACAACCCCTTTAAAGGATTTGTCTCATAGTTGACACTTATCAACTATCTTGTCTTATCGCTGGGACCCTACTGATCACACGTGTGTGCTACCGCTCCATTTAAAATCTAAAGGGCTGATAGAAACAGGTGAAATACAGACGTATAGATTGAATGTAGCGGTAATGTGCTGTGGAACTGACGTGGTAGCGGAGTACAGTGCTCAGAATTGTATCTGTCAGGCCGTAGCCTTTGAATGGAGTGATAGAGCACATGCGTGACCACTGCTCCATCACACTCCCCATTCTTGAGATTATTGGGGTGATGAGCGTTGATCATGGGACATCCCCTTTACTGTTATTTTAACTAAAATCGCTAATCGCTCCAGACTTCTCAGCGAAAGAGAAAACACTGTGTGAAGTGCATGTGTCACGGATACATTGTGAAGGCAGCCATGTTGTCCTGTATGTCTGCAGCCAGTCACTTAGGGCTCTTTCACACTTGCGTTCTTTTGTTCCGGCATAGAGTTCCGTCGTCGGGGCTCTATGCCGGAAGAACCCTGATCAGGATTATCCTAATGCATTCTGAATGGAGTGAAATCCGTTCAGGATGCATCAGGATGTCTTCAGTTCAGGACCGGAACGTTTTTTGGCCGGAGAAAATACTGCAGCATGCTGCGCTTTTTGCTCCGGCCAAAAATCCTGAAGACTTGACGCAAGGCCGGATCCGGAATTAATGCAGATTGAAAGGCATTGATCCGGATCCGGCCTTAAGCTAAACGTCGTTTCGGCGCATTGCCGGATCCGACGTTTAGCTTTTTTAGAGTGGTTACCATGGCTGCCGGGACGCTAAAGTCCTGGCAGCCATGGTAAAGTGTAGCGGGGAGCGGGGGAGCAGGGGAGCAGTATACTTACCGTCCGTGCGGCTCCTGGGGCACTTCAGAGTGACGTCAGGGCGCCCCAAGCGCATGGATCACGTGATCGCATGGCACGTCATTCTGGAGCGCCCCCGGAGCCGCGCAGACTGTAAGTATACCGCTCCGCGCTCCTACTATGGCAACAAGGACTTTAATAGCGTCCTGGGTGCCATAGTAACACTGAAAGCATTTTGAAGACAGATCCGTCTTCAAATGCTTTCAGTACACTTGCGTTTTTCCGGATCCGGCATGTAATTCTGGCAAGTGGAGTACACGCCGGATCCGGACAACGGAAGTGTGAAAGAGGCCTTAACTGAGATGGTAAGCTAGATTCTGATAACTGTTCGGCTCATGACTTGCAGCCATGCTTCTGCCCCCAGCGGGCACTGGCTCAGACCACACATTGGCTGCCTATATGCACTTTGTATTGATGACCTGCATAAACATGTCCCCTATTTCTGCCTTGAGGCAGTAGATCACTTTATTGGGCTCGTTTTTCTGAGCTGAATCTTTACATTCCAAGTATCTTGTGTATTTATAAGCTAAAGAGAAAAGTGACGTTTTTTTATTAGAATTATCCACCAGTAGTGTTGTACGCAGTACCTTGTGTATACTGGTATGTTCCCCAGTGCCAGCCTGCGTTCTGTCTGCATTAGCTGGCTGACAGTGAGCGCCAATGAGACAGGACGTGTGATCAAGCATACGGTCCATGGTTTAGTGACCGCTTACTGTGGACGCTCCTGTGTGACATTGTATGTACCCAAACTGCACGCAGCTGATATTGTGTGAACTCACTCCTGGTATATGTATGTATATGCTGCCTTAGTTGTAGCAACTAGGGATGAGCAAATCGACTTCGGATGTTTCATTTGAAGTCGATTTGATTTGCATAAAACTTTGTTTCAGTACTGTATGGAGCGAGCGCTCTGATGAGCCGAAGTTATTACTTTGCGAAGTTTCGCGAGACTTTGTGTAATAACTTCAGAAATTGATTTATACTGTAAAAAAACATTTCCCGAACTCTGGTTCGGTTCCAAGGTACCACTTGGAACTGAACCCGTTTCCGCCAGATCTCCAAAACGGAGATGTGAATGCAACCTAAGACAGTGTTCTTGATTTTTCTCCAGTGTATCCTAGACCAGGCAGCCATTTTGCCAGGGTAAACCATTGACCTGGTGTTTCTCCCCCCATGCTCTGGTCTTAGGCCTTATGCACATGACCGTATGTTCGGTCCGCATCCGACCTGCATTTAGATCCATTTATTGAAATGGGGACACTTGTCCGTTTTGAGGGCAAGAATAGGCATTTGTAGCATACAGTAGCTCAGGACCTGTGGAAGGAGAAAAATGCGTGATGCACACAGCTGGGATCTGCGATTTGCAGACTTCAAAACGGATACAGTTGTGTGCATGAGACCTTAAGGGAACAGACACATGTTGAGGCAACTGCAAATTAATTGCTTGAAAGCCGCCCACCTGCGATGGCCAATAGCCGCACAGTTTAAAAGGTAGTGTCCACCAGATCTAAGTGCAGTTGCCTCATCTTTATTCTGTCTCCTAATTATTCCGTGCTTTTTTTTGTTATAGTCGTTCACCATTCACAGTCCAACACCTCCACTTTGATCACCACCTTTCCTTTTGGCAGGGACCCCGGTGACTGAAAGGGTCCATTGCTCAATGACTGCTCCTTTCCCAGCAAGCATTGTAATTAGGGATGAGCGAATGTATTGGCTTCGGCTCATAGGAGCCAGTACCTTCTAATACTGTACGGAGCTCTCGCTCCGTACAGTATTCAAACGCTGTATTATGCGAATCAACTTCGGATGTTTCATCGATTTGTTCATCCCTAATTGTAATCAGTGGACAACTATAGAATTCAACAATAATAATCAATGTATCACAATCTAATAATACAATTTGATTCTCACCCTGGTTAAAATGTTAGAAAGAAAACAAAAAATTATTTATTGGTAGGATAAACTAAAAATGGGGCAAACAAGCCCCTCACCAAGGTGCACTATTGGGGAGGGGGACAAGGGGTATGTAAGTATGTATGTATGTATGTATGTGTGTATAATATTGTAAGGGATCGCTCTCCCTCAGGGGGTCGCAATCACAGATTTCTCGTCAGACAGTGGATTTACAGTTCAAATAATCATTTATTTTGGCATCAGCACAAACCTAACCATCAAAATAAACACCTGCCCGTCTGGGCTCTAACTAATACGTTCGTTTCCCTGACTCACCTCTAAGCTCAGCTTGTACACAAAGTCTTACCCTAAGTTCACACCTGAGCGTTTTACAGCGTGTTCAAACGCGCTGTAAAACGCTCAACACGTGAAAACCAATGCTTCCCTATGGCCCTGGTTCACACTTGAGCGTTTTACAGCGCGTTTGAACGCACTGTAAAACGCCAGACGCATAAACAAGTTCTTGAGCTTTTTTTGGGGCGTTTGTCGCGCGTTTTGGCCATAGACTCATTGGACAACACTGCAGTCAATCACACAAACGCGCGTTTACTATTGAAAAAAACGCGCGTCAAATACGCGCGTCTCAGAAACGCTCAGGTGTGAACCCAGGGTTAAGGTCCACCCTTAGCAGATCCGGTCACGGAACACAAGTCAGGATAGGAAAGAGATTTGGCTTCACATAGCCTCGTGGCCCCTCAGCCCTCCTGGCTGAGACCACCCAGAGCCTTTGTTTCCAAGTCTTCTCTCCACAGACTGACACACAGAGGGTTGGTTTTACCCCTCCTTGATTACAGCAGGCCTCACCTGTGATCACCTCTGGCAAAAGACAACACTTGTACTGGAAGGGTGTGGACTGGAAGATCCCACTACCAAACCTATCCACCAGTCCAAATAAAATCCATCCCAGAACAAAACGTAAACAAAACTGTCTCGGCAAACTAAGCTTTGCTGAAACCTCGGCAGCTTTCTGCTTCAGGTGCACCTTAGCCAATACTCTGTGCAGTAATAACGTAAGACAGACTCACTCTTGTTTCACACAATGAGTGGATGTTTAGCACAGTGTGAATAAACAATTCACTGGGCAAAAGGCTATATATGTACAGCCAGGGGCATTACTAAAGTCTCATGGACCCTTGTGCAAGAGTTCAGCTTAGGCCCCCCTTCGATCAGTGCTTTGTGGTCAAGGGCAGGGAAGCACATAGCCTTCGTGTTGCCTGAGGCAAAAATCGAACCCCCCGCCCATGCCAAATTCTTGACCTAGCCCCTTCCCTCCAGCACTTTCTATAATACTGGCGTTTTCTTATGTGGCACAAGGGTGTTTGGGCCCCCTCAGATCCCTGGGCCCGGTGGAGACTGCTACCTCTGCACCCCCTATAGCTACACCCCTGCGTACAGCTCCAAGCGCATGGTAATCAGCATAGAGCTAAGCGCTGGAGCCGAAAGCAAATCGCCCTGCCTGATGGTATCTAAATTGTCGTGCTCGACTTGTTTCCATGTGGGTGAAATTCCACGTTTCTTCAGGAGCAGCAAAAAAGATGGTGGCTATTTGGATAGAGCTATCCGCTGATCGTTTTTGAAATAGCTTTTTACGCATCCTCTTTGTGTTCAGGAAAAACCACAGCATGCTCTATATTGTGCGATTATTTTTTTTTTTTTTTTTTTTTCCACGCAGCTCTGGCTCCATGGAAGTGAATGGGGCTTGCGTAAAAAACGAAAAGCATCCGGTTGCTTACTTTGCCACTACAGTCTAATGTACTGCAATGTGATATGTTCACCAGAAATCACGTGATTGCAATTGTACAGGGTGGGCCATGAAGTCAGACGCGTTTCCCTTGTGTGGTTTGTACAGGATAATGCTTTATCGGGCCTCATTCATCAGCATGTCTCTATTGCCCATAGAACGAGATTCCTGGTAGTCTAGTGTTCCTGTGTATGCAGGTCAGTAGCGTCATGTGTGAATGTATTCAATTCCATGATGAATTGTGGGCGAGGGGACAGATGTACGCACAGGACTGCTTTGCTGGTCGATTTCTAGACCTTCCCGGTTTCAGCAAAAAGCAGTATGTCTTTTTGTCTTGGTGCAAAAGTGGTGTAAACACAAGACCTGTGGTTTTTGCAAAAAAAAAAAAAACCTGTGGGTTCAGGTACCCGTTATTGTCACAAACATCCATGAGAAGGGGGCGTTCACATGACCGTATCTGTTTTGCGGTCTCCAAAGCTTGGATGCCGCTCATGTACATTCTGCATTTTACAGATCAAACACATCCCTTTGTAAGAAATGGCTACTCTTGTCTGCAAAATGGTCTTCTTCTCTGACTCCCACTGATCCGCTGTTTTATGAGACCACAGCTCTTACCAGTGCTGCCTTCTCTTCACCCTTTGCCTGCTCGCCGTTGACTTTGCAATGAAATTATAGTTGCTCCGTCCCTGCTGCAGTGCCGACGGTGAGCAGGTAAATGTCGAAGAGAATCCAGCATGAGTTCTGCGATCTCTTCAGAGATGCTGAGAGTTTGACCCCTGCCAAGCTGCACCCACAGCCACTTCATGTGCCAAAAAAATATATAAAAATCTGCAAGATGGGCGCAACTCACCGTATGTCACAGGAGAACCTACGTGAGGAGAGAGTTGTGGCCTCCACAGTCACCAGAACTAACTTTAGGGCCATGTTCACATCTCTATTTTGGAGATCCGGACCAAAAAAAGTCACATGCAACGTTTTTTGTCTAACCGAAACCTGGCATTTTTGCCAGAAAATGGCCAGATCATCGCTGGACCTCATTGCAGTCAATGGGGATCTGCCGGTGCCGGAACGGCGTGACAGATCTCCAAATGATGTGAACAAGGTCTAATCGGTGGAGTGACCTGAAGGGTTCATAATCATAATGTCTGAACTATGGAACATGTGGTGCTGTCAAAGGTGTTCCTCCTAAACCTGACGGGCATAGCCGCTGGTGGAAACAACTTTCAGCGTCCTGTACAAACCACACAAGGATTCTTCTTTTTTTTTTTTGCGGTCCACCCTGGATGTTTCGAGTCCAGCCACGCAGACACCACCTGTTAGTGATGAGATTTGCTGCCGCCATCCACCTTTCTAAGTTGTATCATTACAAATTATACAGTTTTCCAATATACTTTCTGAATTGATTCCGCATATTTTACAAAATCTCTGCTTTCTGTCATAAAAAAAAAATAAAATCATCCGAGGTGTGTCTCTTAATGAAGCCCGACAAGATCAGGACCGGTTTTAACTATAACAACAAGCAGAGATCGGAATTCCATTGGAACAGTGAATATGCTTTATGTACATAAAATGGGGAAAACCCCCTTTAATTTTAGGGAGGGGGTGTGTGTGTATGAACCTTCTTTCTGCACACAAGCCAGTCCACTGCCATTTGCATACTTGTCTGGAGGGATCAGTGTGATGGGGATCAATAAATGGATCATGTTTAGCCATTATCATCTGAATCCACCTCATATCTGGTATTTCATGTCCATGCTGTGAAATCTCATTAACTGCCATGTTGAAAGGGGTTACCCAGGAATATGAAAAACATGGCTGCCTTCTTCCAAAAACAGTGCCACACCTGTTCACAGGTTGTATGGGGTATAGCACCTCTATCACATTGTAAAGAGTTTTACCAGGACCCCTGCCAATCCACTGTATGAAGAGGCTGCAGCCCTCAGCGAGTGCCTAGGTCAGTGACGTCTCCGTACTTCGGTCATGTGGCCTAGGTGCAGATCAGCCCCATAGAAGTGAATGGGGTTGAGCTGCGATACCGAGCACAGCCGCTATACAATGTACAGCGCACTGAGGAAGCTGTGGGGCTCACTGTAGCTCCGGGGGGAGCACCGCAGCTTCCTCAAACAGCTGATTTAGGCCGAACGCACACGGCCGTGTTCCGCGGCCAAGAGCAGTCCATGGTATGCCGGGCTGGATTCCTATTCAGAGCAGGAGCGCACGGCATCATTGGTTGCTATGACGCCGTGCTCTTCATGCCGCCGCTGCTGTACAGTAATACACTATACGAGTATTACTGTACAGCAGCGGCGGCATGAAGCGCACGGCGTCATAGCAACCAATGATGCCGTGCGCTCCTGCTCTGAATAGGAATCCAGCCCGGCATACCACGGAACACGGCCATGTGCATTCGGCCTTACTGGTGTCCCGGCAGTCAGACCTCCGCCGATCTCATATTTATGTCCTATCTTGAGGATCAATATGAAAATCCCTGATAACCCCCTTTAAATCAACTGCAATACCAGACAGGGTCTGTGGTGCGGTTTCTGGAAGAAAGAAGCCATGTTTTTCGAACCCCTTTAAGTGAAAGGGAACATTTCTTCTGAGCCGCTTTTAATTTAATGTGAAATCTGTCCCGTGTTCTCATTGTTGTAAGCATCTGATTAAAATTTCTTCAATTTCCATGTCTCCTGGCGTCTGCATTTATACTTCTCCACGTAGGCCGTACAGCGAAATATCTCACTTAGGACTCATGGACATGACAGTGGCTGTGATCCACATCTGATCCACGTTTTTTTGGGGATCGGATCAGGACCCACGCATCTCAATGGGGCAGCAAAAGATGTGGACATCGCACCCATATGTCTGTGCTTTGGCCCCGCAAAAAAAAAAAAAAATTTAACTTGAACATATCCTATTCTTCTCCATTTTCCAGACAAGGATAGGACATCCCTATAGGAGTCAAATATGGTGGCATGCACTCGGCCATGATCCATGACCGCAAAACACAGCCGTGTGCATGAGCCCTAATGTCCATAAGTCGGTCAGCAAAATGCAAATACCGTCCATGTGCACTTTTTTCTCACTCCCATCAATAGAAATGACTATACTCTCCCGCAATACAGACCAGGATAGGAGATGGTCTGCAGAATGGCCCCATAGAAATGAATGGGTCAGTTTACATCCGCAAATAACACAGGGAATAAAAATATGGCTGTGTGCGCGAGGCCTACAATTTTATCAGAATTGTTAATGGACAAAAACGAGTTCTTCACATTATTATTTATTGCACTGTCCAGAAATACACAAAATAAGTTAAATCCACAACATGGCTGGAGAATCGTTGGCAAGATCCGAGCCGCCTCTACATTGGTCACACGCAACCGTATCGACAATGGGGGAGATTTAATCAAAACTGTCTGACTGAAAAAGTGGGCCTTGTTGCCCATAGCAACCAGACAGAGCTCAGCTTTTATCTCAGACTACTGAGGGAAAAAGGAAAGCTGCCCTGTGATTGGCTGCAACGGGTAACAAGGACCGTTCTCCTCTAAAACAGCCGAATGTAGCATTCATTTTTTACTACACATTTCATTCAGAACACACAGGGGGAGATGTATAAACCTGTCTGAAAGAAAAAAAAAAACTGTCTTTGTTGCCCATGGCAACCAATCACAGCACAGCTTTCATTCCATATTTGGCCTTGATGCAATGAAAGCTGTGCTGCGATTGGTTGCTATGGGCAACAGAGTTTTTCTTTCAAACAGTTTAAAAAATCTGCCCCATTACAAACTCCAGTCCATGTCTCCTAGGCCCGGACTGTGTGTGCTGTACGTGGGACAGACTTGGTTTCCATTGTGGGACTGGTCAAAAAACGTACAGGGGTGTGGAAAATTCTCTCAGGTTGTCTAATAGATACTGAGTGTAGGAGGGGGATGAGGATGACATCAAAGTGGAAACCTGCAAAGAGAGGAATTAGCGTATTAGGCTCAAAAACACTAGGCACAGGTCTGATGTTACTGTCCAGACGCATTACCCGTCCCCAGCAATTCCCCATGTAAATCCCTTGTGCAGATAGAGAAAAACCATGGCTGCTTTCTTCTAGAAACAGTGCCACCCCCTGTATTCAGGATGGGTCTGGTATTACAGCTCAGCTCTATTGAAGTAAATCGGACTAAGGTCGCATTCACACGACTGTGGTACTGCCGTGCCTTTGTTGCAAACCCATTGACAGGGGAGGCACAGTTCAGCATGGACAGTATAAAAATCCTATTCACTATTAGGGTCCATTCACACGTCCGCAATTTCGTTCCGCATTTTGCGGAACGGAATTGCGGACCCATCCATTTCTATGGGGCAGCACATCGTGCTGCCTGGACACGGAATTGCGGACCCGCACTTCTGGGTCCGCACTTCCGTTCCGCAAAAAAATAGAACATGTCCTATTCTTGTCAGCAATTGCGGACAAGAACAGGCATATTCTATTAGTACCGGCAATGTGCGGTCCGCAAAATGCGGACCGCACATTGTTGCTTTCTGTGTTTTGCGGATCCGCAAAATACATTGCGGATGTGTGAATGGAGCCTTAGGGTGAATAGGAGAAGAGATCAAAAGATCCCATGTACTTGATAGATATTAACAAAAAAGTGAATTTTTATTTTTTTTATATATATTAAAATGTTTAAATCGCCCCCTTTTCCAATTTGATATATAAACAATAAAAAAAATATCTTTATTAGGTATCGCAGAGTCTGAAAATGTCTTAAAGGGGCATTCCCATCTCAGACAATGGGGGCATATCGCGAGAACGAAGCGGGGAGCGCTGTGGCTGGAGGACTCCGGATTTCCCGGAGTCCGTCCACCACCAAGCGCTGCTCCCATAAAAGTGAATGGAAACGCACCACGCATGCACGGCCCACGCTCCTATTCATTTCTATGGGGCAGACGGCAATAGCCGAGCCAGTGTTCAGCTATTTTCGGCGGCCCCATAGAAATGAATGGAGGGTGGCTACACATGTGCAGTGCGCCCTCCGTTCATTTTCCGGCTCCGTTCTCATTGTAGGTGCGGGTCCCAGCGGTGGGACCCGCACCTATCAGACAATGGGGGCATATCCTAGCGATATGCCCCCATTATCTGAGATGGGAAAACCCCTTTAACTATTAAAATATTAAATATTTCTTGTGCGGTGAACATTGTAACAAAAAAATTGAATAACCGTGATCAAAAGTCGCAGAAAAACTACAGTTACACAAAAAACAAGCCCTCATACTGCTCTGTAGATGGAAATAAAAAAGGTTATGGCTGTCAGAATATAGCAATGCAAAGAAAATTTAGATTTTATTTTCAAAGGTTTTTAAACAAAATAAAAACTATACTATATCGTAAGTTTGGTATTGCTGCCATCGTATCGAGCCGCAGAGTAAGGACGTCAGGTCATTTTTAGAGCATAGCGAACGCTGTGATGTCAAAACCCCAAAAACCTTGGCGGAATTCTGTTTTGTTTTCAATTTTACCCCACAATTTTTTTTTCAGTTTTCCAATACAAGTAATGGTAAATTAAATGGTGGCATTAAAAAAATGCAGCTTGTCCCGCCTAAAAATAATGGCTATGTGAACAGAAAAATAAAAATGTTATGGCTATTGGAATGTGGGAAGGAAAAATCCAAAATGCAAAAATGAAAATAGGGACTCGTGTCTGTGAAAAGGGTGCACATGCGCAACGTCACCGCGTGTTCAGCCCTTAGGCCTCATGCACACAGCCAGTGTGGGGCTCCATGTGCCGCCATACAGTGCTCCATTGGGTGCCGTATGTAAAGAGATATTCTACAAGGGGGCAATACCTCTGTACATACGGCATCTCATGGAACATACCACAACGGTTTCTTTGGCTCCATACAGAAGAGAACCACGATACGGCCGTGTGCACAAAGCATTCAACTTTTGGATCTAATTCCAGTCTTTGGCTTTAAAACGTATTGATTCAGTGTGTGAACAAGGCCGTATGCGGGCCGTGAGACATTACCTTATAAGTTTGCCGTTCCAGCCTCTTCACTCCCATAGGAACCGCACATACCAAATTGTGTCATTTTTCAACTGTGGTCCAAATAGTGGATTGACTTGGGATAAGATGGTCACCAGCCAACTACAGAGAAGAGACATCAGGAAGTCTTTACTGGTCCCAGTATAATCACATCTTGTATGGTTTCTCATCGTACCCATGTCTGAGCTCGTGGTGCATGACATAGAGGGATCAATGAGATGGAGAACCTCTGTCATGCACTGGGTGGTACAAATACAACCAAGGGGTCTCACCATGACTATCCCCTGTACTGCCGATAGGTGCACATGTTTAGACAGCCCTCCATACCACTCCTCCCCTCTATGGTCATCCAACTAAGAGACAGATGGAACAGAGGACCTTCCAAAATACCAGAGTCCTCTGACCAAAGTGGGAAACAAGATGGCTACCATCACACAACCTCTTTAAATAGCGGTTTCCAGGACTAAAAACAAATTGATGACGTTTCCTAAGGATATCAGTTTGGTGGGGGTCCGACTCCTGGCACCCCTGCTGTTTTTGAAGAGGCGGAGTGCTGCAGCCTTTCCATTGCATACGAAGCACAGCGCCATACATTGTATAGTGGTTGTGTTTGGTATTGCAGCTCTGTCCAATTCACTTGAACTTGGGGGCTGAGCAGCAGAAAGGCCATGTGATGTCAGAGGGCAAAGGCACCCAAGCACTGAATCCTCATCAAACAGCTGATTGGCAGGGGTGCCAGGAGTCAGACCCCCAGCGATCCGATACTGATGAGCTATACTAAGGATATCTGCAGATATGTGGTCCGCAGACTGGTAGGAAGACGTCGGTGCTCAGCGGTAGGATATACGCCATATCAAACTTGCAAAAGTAACCACACTCCGAATACGCATGACTGATACTGGTGGTACTATGGATAGTGCATCGGTATTCAGACCCCAGAAAACCCCACTCAGGTATGGTCACATGAGGTTTTTGCGGCAATTCTGCGGTGGATTCACCACGGATTTCACTCTCTGCATTGAAAAGGGCGAAATCCGAGGTGGAGATCCACACTGTAGGTCAATTTACACTGGAGCTGATTTTTGCAGCATCTGGATGAGCTTTCTGGAAATCTCAGCCGCTTTGCTGGTACTGTACAGCACTAAAGATTTGCCTTCAAGGCTATGGACGCCTTCAGGACAATATTTTTATTTATTTTTTATGATTGCATTTTACTCATTTTGGGCTAAAAATAATTTACTGAATTGGTGTTTATTAAAAAATGTCATTGTCAACGGCTCATGTGTGGTCCTTATCTCTGATCTCCTGACAGCTCTAACACTATTTAGGCCATATTCTTTTCAGTTTGATAAGGGCTCTTTCACACTTGCGTTCTTTTCTTCCGGCATAGAGTTCCGTCGTCGGGGCTCTATGCCGGAAGAATCCTGATCAGGATTATCCCCGTGCATTCTGAATGGAGAGAAATCCGTTCAGGATGATTTCAGTTCAGGACCGGAACGTTTTTTGGCCGGAGAAAATACCGCAGCATGCTGCGCTTTTTGCTCCGGCCAAAAATCCTGAACACTTGCCGCAAGGCCGGATCCGGAATTAATGCCCATTGAAAGGCATTGATCCGGATCCGGCCTTAAGCTAAACGTTGTTTCAGCGCATTGCCGGATCCGACGTTTAGCTTTTTCTGAATGGTTACCATGGCTGCCGGGACGCTAAAGTCCTGGCAGCCATGGTAAAGTGTAGTGGGGAGCGGGGGAGCAGCATACTTACCGTCCGTGCGGCTCCCGGGGCGCTTCAGAGTGACGTCAGGGCCCACGCGCATGGATGACTTGATCGCATGGCACGTCATCCATGCGCATGGGGCGCTCTGACGTCATTCTGGAGCGCCCCCGTGAGCCGCACGGACGGTAAGTATACTGCTCCCCCGCTCCTACTATGGCAACCAGGACTTTAATAGCGTCCTGGCTGCCATAGTAACACTGAACGCATTTTGAAGACGGATCCGTCTTCAAATGCTTTCAGTTCACTTGCGTTTTTCCGGCGTGAAATTCCGGCAAATGGAGTACACGCCGGATCCGGACAACGCAAGTGTGAAAGAGCCCTAAGTTAGGCCGATTAGGCGGCGTGAAGCGCACAGCGTCATAGCAACCATTATAGCCTTAAGCTATAATGAGTGTTTATGAGGTCAGGAGATCAGAGATAAGGCTTTACATGAGCAGTCAGCTGATGGACAGTCCGCAAATAGACCCCCTGTATCTCAAAAACTGCTGGAATTTCTTTTATTTTTTATAAAGACCAACTGAAAAAAATGATTGATTTTTTAGCCCAAAATGAGTCAAATACAATCATTAAAAAAAACTGCCTCAAAGATGTCCACAACCTTTAAAGTAGTGCGGCTTTTTACAACTCATTAGAGTCACTTGGTCGGTACGTAATTAAAGGGAACCTGTCACATTGCACGTGGTCTCTAATCTGGAGGCAGCAGGTTATAGAGCAGGAGGAGCTGAGCAGATTGATATCTAATTTGATGGGAACAGATTGGGTATATCTTGTATTTTATTCATTTATATCCCTGCTCATTCTGGGCTTTGAAGTCCAGGAGGCGGTCCTATCAGTGATTGACAGTTATCTCTGTATACACAGTCATAGAGGGAAGGCTGTCAGTCACTGATAGGACCGCCTCCTGGACTTCAAAGCCCAGAATGAGCAGGGATATAAATGAATAAAATACAAGATATACCCAATCTGTTCCCATCAAATTAGATATCAATCTGCTCAGCTCCTCCTGCTCTATAACCTGCTGCCTCCAGATTAGAGACCACGTGCAACGTGACGGGTTCCCTTTAAAGATCAGCCCTTTCAGAAGAGCAGATACTTACAAGAGATAGCAGCACACGGCTGTGGTGACCAACATGGTGATGATGACCCTGAAAGAGGGGAAAGAAATTGGTCAATATGAATGCTCATCTAATATAATTAAAAGTAATACCCCACCTATAAAATTATGGGGGCCAATACTATACCCCCTGCTCCTGTCTGTGCAGGGACCGGCAGGCAGCACAGCCCATAGACTTGCTTGGATTTGGGCAGCACAGCCCATAGACTTGCTTGGAATTGGGCAGCACAGCCCCATAGACTTGCTTGGATTTGGGCAGCACAGCCCATAGATTTGCTTGGATTTGGGCAGCACAGCCCATAGACTTGCTTGGATTTGTGCTGCGGTTCATGCAGAGAAGATGGCCGGGAACACCCATGATAAGAGAAGACCAAGAAGTGGATGCCGCCATAAACCAGCGCTGTGTCCCCTTCACGCTCAGGATCGTGGGAGTCCCAGATGTCGGACCCCCACCTTTCATAAAGTGATGGCATAGTTTATCTATCTTAGCTATATGCCGTCACTTTGTATTACAGCTCATGCACACGACCGTATGTATTTTGTGGTCCGCAATAAATACGGACGACGTCCGCGTGCATTCTGTATTTTGCGCAACAGAACATCTGGCCCCTAATAGAACAGTCCTATCCGTGTCCGTAATGCAGACAATAATAGGACATGTTCTATTCTTTTGCAGAACGGACATACGGAAACGGAATGCACACGGAGTAACTTCCGTTTTTTTTGCGGACCCATTGAAATTAATGGTTCCGCAAAATGGAACGGATATGGAAAGAAAATATGCTCGTGTGCATGAGCCCTAAGTCGGGAATACCCCTTTAACAAAGGATTTGTCAGTATGGATAGGGCCTGGGCTTCTGGTCCCCCTGTACTTGTAGGGGTTTCCTAGAGGTACCCCAATAGTCCCCCTCTAAAAACATACCCCAGCGTGACTCAGACTGGATGGTAGACTGCACTGGGGTCACAGACCGATTACAAGGTGATCCATAGAAAGAGATGTAACAGCCCCTTCTGTGCACAGCCAGCTCTCTGTGTCTTACTCAGCACTGCTACATCTGAGAATGTAGAAGAGGAGAGGAGGTTACAGCAGGACTACTGCCTCCCATCATTTATAGATGGGCCTACTACTACACCAGTCATCCGCACTACAAGTCTAAGCATGCACAGATCTGGCGGGTTACTCCACGGAGAGCTAGGTGTGATCGCAGCCAATGGCCGGCGGCTCCATCACCAGTGATGCTGAGGAGGACCCCGCTTACCCTCTGTTAGGGCCTTTCGGGACGAACCAGGGGGCCGCGATGCCGATGATGCCCCAGAAGGTGGTGAAAATTATCATGGGCACCGTGAACGAGTGCGCCGTCATGTTGGCGAGGATTACCGTCCGGACACAGTGTATCACCGCACAGACCGCCGCTGTCACCTGCACTTCCTGCCGCCCTGCTATTGGCTGCCGCTCCTCCGTAGTCTGATCCTATTGGCTGCCGCTCCTCCGTAGTCTGATCCTATTGGCTGAGTCTCGTGTCAATCCTCACTGAGCATCTCTGATTCATTCTACATCCAGGAGCATCATGTCCTCTGTAGAATAATGTACCAGCAGCCTGGAAAACTACACCTCCCATCATGTCCTCTGTAGAATAATGTACCAGCAGCCTGGGAAACTACACCTCCCATCATGTCCTCTGTAGAATAATGTACCAGCAGCCTGGGGAACTACAACTCCCAGCATGTCCTCTGTAGAATAATGTACCAGCAGCCTGGGAAACTACAACTCCAAGCATGTCCTCTGTAGAATAATGTACCAGCAGCCTGGAAAACTACACCTCCCATCATGTCCTCTGTAGAATAATGTACCAGCAGCCTGGAAAACTACACCTCCCATCATGTCCTCTGTAGAATAATGTACCAGCAGCCTGGGAAACTACACCTCCCATCATGTCCTCTGTAGAATATTGTACCAGCAGCCTGGGAAACTACACCTCCCATCATGTCCTCTGTAGAATATTGTACCAGCAGCCTGGGAAACTACACCTCCCAGCATGTCCTCTGTAGAATAATGTACCAGCACACAGCCTGGGAAACTACAACTCCCAGCATGTCCTCTGTAGAATAATGTACCAGCAGCCTGGGAAACTACACCTCCCAGCATGTCCTCTGTAGAATAATGTACCAGCACACAGCCTGGGAAACTACACCTCCCATCATGTCCTCTGTAGAATAAATGTACCAGCACACAGCCTGGGAAACTACACCTCCCAGCATGTCCTCTGTAGAATAATGTACCAGCAGCCTGGGAAACTACACCTCCCATCATGTCCTCTGTAGAATAATGTACCAGCACACAGCCTGGGAAACTACACCTCCCAGCATGTCCTCTGTAGAATAATGTACCAGCAGCCTGGGAAACTACACCTCCCATCATGTCCTCTGTAGAATAATGTACCAGCACACAGCCTGGGAAACTACACCTCCCAGCATGTCCTCTGTAGAATAATGTACCAGCAGCTTGGAAACTACACCTCCCAGCATGTCCTCTGTAGTATAATGTACCTGCAGCCTTGGGAACTACAACTCCCAGCATGTCCTCTAGAATATTGTACCTGCAGCCTGGGAAACTACAACTCCCAGCATGTCCTCTGTAGAATATTGTATGTGCAGCCTGGGAAACTACAACTCCCAGCATTCCCTCTATAGAATACTGTATGTGCATCCTGAGTAACTACAACTCTCAGCATCCCCTCAATAGAATATTGTGTGTGTACCTTAAGAATCTACAACTCTCAGGATGTCCTCTATAGAATATTGTACCTGAAGCCTGGGAAACTACAACTCCCAGCATGTCCTCTATGGAATATTGTACGTGCAGCCTGGGAAACTACAACTCCCAGCATGTCTGTAGCGTATCAACCACTGAAAGCCATAGTCCGGGAAAGTAATGGGGTTTTGGGGTGCTGTAGGGAAAATAAATGATTTTCCGTGAGGCAGGGATGTCTGTGGCCACTGTTCCCTCTAGGCTGTGCACTCTGGAAATTATAGAGTTAACCATTCTGCAGACAGGTAGAGCTGTTAGGGCAGGGCTTGACAAATTTCCTTGGAATCTAGGAGCCGGGCGGAGCCGCGTCATAAAGCCCCCAGTAGATGCCCCCATAGTGCTCCTTCCCCTCTTCTCCATAGTGCCCGCCCCCCATATTGTGCCAGTATATAGGGCCCACATAGTGCTTCCCCTCTTCCACATAGTGCCCGCCCCCCATATTGTGCCAGTATATAGGGCCCCCATAGTGCTTCCCCTCTTCTCCATAGTGCCCGCCCCCCATATTGTGCCAGTATATAGGGCCCACATAGTGCCCGCCCCCCATATTGTGCCAGTATATAGGGCCCCCATAGTGCTTCCCCTCTTCTCCATAGTGCCCGCCCCCCATATTGTGCCAGTATATAGGGCCCACATAGTGCCCGTCCCCCATATTGTGCCAGTATATAGGGCCCCCATAGTGCTTCCCCTCTTCTCCATAGTGCCCGCCCCCCATATTGTGCCAGTATATAGGGCCCACATAGTGCTTCCCCTCTTCTCCATAGTGCCCACCCCCCATATTGTGCCAGTATATAGGGCCCCCATAGTGCTTCCTCTCTTCTCCATAGTGCCCGCCCCCCATATTGTGCCAGTATATAGGGCCCACATAGTGCTTCCCCTCTTCTCCATAGTGCCCGCCCCCCATATTGTGCCAGTATATAGGGCCCCCACCCCCCTTCTTGCCATACTGTACTATAAATAATAAAAACAATAAACTCACATACTTACCTCAATGTCAGTGATGCGATGCAGGCCTCTTCCGGCCTGTTTCCTGCACTGTACGGCTCAGGCGGCGCTCGTGCCGCCTGCGCCGGCCTCTGATAGGCTACAGACCTAGTGCCTGTAGCCTATCAGAGGAACGGGCAAGGGAGACGCCTCTCCCCTCCTCCTCCGCACCATTCATCTGTATCACTGTCCTGAGGACGGCGATACAGATGAATATGGAGATGAGCGCTTCCACAATGGAGGCGCTCATCTCCACTCCTGCTGCTTCCGGACAAAACGGGCCCCCCTCCGGCGCTCCGCACCCGTCGCCTGGGCACCTTTGAAAACGGGCTGACAAATACCCAAGTGCCAGGACCAAATTCCTGCTCGCCATGGCGCCTGGGATTTGCCGAGCCGTGTACAAGAGGCCTAAAAGGAACGGGGACGTGTGCTGTCCGCGGGGAATGAGGCTTTAGGCTGGTTCACATGATTAGCTGCAGATTTCTGTGCGCTACATCTGCAGCATTGTACAGGACCGGCAAAGTGAATGTTTTTAGCTATCCTCTTTCATACATGGCAGAAAAAAAATCAGCAGCAGAAACTGACCTCTGGTGCGGATTGTTAATCTGTAGCAGCGGATTTCGTAATTTCCAATGCAAAGAGTGAAAACCATTTTTGAGGGACCCATTGAAATAAAAAAAGCCTATAAAATGGACAAGAATTATAAAGGTTGCGGCCCGGATGCAGACAGAACATGGATGCTGCTGTTTTTTTTTTTTGCATAGAAATAAATATGTGAGCAGACACTGACCAAAAATATGGTTGTGTACCTGAGGACTAAGGGTACAGCCACACAGCGCAGGCGTGCAGCAGCATCAGTATTTACGTAACTCAGTATAGAGATGACTTTTTTACTGCTCATTAATGGCCGTGTGGTATCCTCCAACACCTTGCAGCCATTAATGCACAGTGAAAATGCAATTTGTTTTGAATGGGTTACTTGTACAGTCGTGGCCAAAAGTTTTGAGAATGACACAAATATTAGTTTTCACAAAGTTTGCTGCTAAACTGCTTTTAGATCTTTGTTTCAGTTGTTTCTGTGATGTAGTGAAATATAATTACACGCACTTCATACGTTTCAAAGGCTTTTATCGACAATTACATGACATTTATGCAAAGAGTCAGTATTTGCAGTGTTGACCCTTCTTTTTCAGGACCTCTGCAATGCGACTTGGCATGCTCTCAATCATCTTCTGGGCCAATTCCTGACTGATAGCAACCCATTCTTTCATAATCACTTCTTGGAGTTTGTCAGAATTAGTGGGTTTTTGTTTGTCCACCCGCCTCTTGAGGATTGACCACAAGTTCTCAATGGGATTAAGATCTGGGGAGTTTCCAGGCCATGGACCCAAAATGTCAACGTTTTGGTCCCCGAGCCACTTAGTTATCACTTTTGCCTTATGGCACGGTGCTCCATCGTGCTGGAAAATGCATTGTTCTTCACCAAACTGTTGTTGGATTGTTGGAATAAGTTGCTGTTGGAGGGTGTTTTGGTACCATTCTTTATTCATGGCTGTGTTTTTGGGCAAAATTGTGAGTGAACCCACTCCCTTGGATGAGAAGCAACCCCACACATGAATGGTCTCAGGATGCTTTACTGTTGGCATGACACAGGACTGATGGTAGCGCTCACCTTTTCTTCTCCGGACAAGCCTTTTTCCTGATGCCCCAAACAATCGGAAAGAGGCTTCATCGGAGAATATGACTTTGCCCCAGTCCTCAGCAGTCCATTCACCATATTTTCTGCAGAAGATCAGTCTGTCCCTGATGTTTTTTTTGGAGAGAAATGGCTTCTTTGCTGCCCTTCTTGACACCAGGCCATCTTCCAAAAGTCTTCGCCTCACTGTGCGTGCAGATGCGCTCACACCTGCCTGCTGCCATTCCTGAGCAAGCTCTGCACTGGTGGCACTCCGATCCCGCAGCTGAATCCTCTTTAGGAGACGATCCTGGCGCTTGCTGGACTTTCTTGGACGCCCTGAAGCCTTCTTAACAAGAATTGAACCTCTTTCCTTGAAGTTCTTGATGATCCTATAAATTGTTGATTGAGGTGCAATCTTAGTAGCCACAATATCCTTGCCTGTGAAGCCATTTTTATGCAACGCAATGATGGCTGCACCCGTTTCTTTGCAGGTCACCATGGTTAACAATGGAAGAACAATGATTTCAAGGATCACCCTCCTTTTAACAGGTCAAGTCTGCCATTTTAACCCGATCAGACCTGACATAATGATCTCCAGCCTTGTGATCGTCAACATTCTCACCTGAGTTAACAAGGCGATTACTGAAATGATCTCAGCAGGTCCTTTAATGACAGCAATGAAATGCAGTGGAAAGGTTTTTTTGGGATTAAGTTAATTTTCATGGCAAAGAAGGACTATGCAATTCATCTGATCACTCTTCATAACATTCTGGAGTATATGCAAATTGCTATTATAAAAACTTAAGCAGCGACTTTTCCAATTTCCAATATTTATGTAATTCTCAAAACTTTTGGCCACGACTGTATACCAGCACAGCCTTCAGGGTCACATAGTTCTCGCAGCACCGCGGCCACTTCTCAATCACCGCATGGCCATGCCAACCCATGAAAACCAGTGTATGCACAATTTTGACAGGAGACAAAATAGAGCTTGAGTATATGTTAGAGAGCTGCCCATAACCTATTTAGGCCTCTTTCACACTACCACGGCCGTTTTTTGTGTTTTGTATACCGTCCGTATACGGAACCATTAATTTCAATGGTTCCGCAAAAAAAAACTGAATGTACTCCGTATGCATTCCGTTTCCGTATTTCCGTTTTTCAAATCCATTAAAAGATAGAACATGTCCTATTATTGCCCGCAAATCACATTCCGTGGCTCCATTCAAGTCAATGGGTCTGCAAAAAAAAAACAGAACACATACGAAAATGCATCCGTATGTCTTCTGTATCCGTTCCGTTTTGGCGGAACCATCTATTGAAAATGTTATGCCCAGCCCAATTTTTTCTATGTAATTACTGTATACTGTATATGCCATACGGAAAAACGGAAACAAAAAAACGGAACAATGGATCAGTGAAAAAACGGACCGCAAAACTGAAATAGCCATATGGTAGTGTGAAAGAGGCCTTACTCTGGTTGTTTCCATTAATAACTAGCAGAATAGTGAGTGCAGCTCTGAAGTATAATGAGGGATGTAACTCAGGATCAGTACAGGATAAGTAATGTAATGTATGTACACAGTGACTGCACCAGCAGAATAGTGAGTGCAGCTCTGGAGTATAATACAGGATGTAACTCAGGATCAGTACAGGATAAGTAATGTATGTACACAGTGAATAGTGAGTGCAGGTCTGACCTCCTTTGTTAACTTCACCTATGTCGGTCTTAATCATCTTGTCACGTAAGTTAACACCACGTTTGTATGCCATCAATGGCGGTTTATCAAATTAACTTACTGAAGGAAGACCACTGTGTAAAATATGCCAATCCTTTCTCAGGATCTGTGCAATATCTACACTGTGGTGGGCAGGGGCGTCGCTAGGTTAAAACATTCAGGGCCTGGGCCCCGAATGTCCTGCCTGCCTGCTAGATACAACTGTATTGCCGTACACAGAACGGCAATACAATTGAATCTTACACTGGGAAGAGGTGAAGGACCTATGGTGACATCACAGGTCATGTGATCAGCAAAACAGGCTGTGATAGGATGACCTTGATGATGTCACCATCATGTGACCAGTGCAGGATTGGACCGGAGTGAAGAGGAGAAGGAGCCTAATGGTGATGTCTGTACATGAGGAGAGGTAAGTTAAGGGAGAGGCAGATGCTGGGAGTTTATTTAACTGGGATGTATGTTAGGGCTGAAGGGAGGGATGTTATTGACATGGAACTGTGTGCTTGAGGTGGCTGGGGGAGGGAGTGATGTTATTTACATGGGACTGTATGTGGAAAGTGGATGGTGGGGGGGAATGATGTTTATGTACATGGGAATTAATGTTTAGGCTACGTTCACACTTGAGTTTGGGGATCCGCTTGTGAGATCCGCTTCAAGGCTCACAAGCAGCTCCAAATGCATCAGTTTAACCCCAATGCATTCTGAATGGATGCAGATCCATTCAGAATGCATTCGTTCGGCTCCGTACGGCCCCCCGTTCCGTTTTGGAGGCGGACCCTAAAATGCTGCACGCAGCGTTTTTGTGTCCGTGTGGCCTTGCAGGGCCAAACGTATCCATCCTGACTTACAATGCAAGCCAATGGGGACGGATCCCTTTGCATTGACACAAAATGGTGCAATTGTAAACGGATCCGTCCCCCATTGACTTTTAATGTAAGTCAGGACGGATCCGTATTGGGACTTAGAAATTCAAATCTAATACAAACGAATCGGTCCTGAACGGATGCATTTGTTTGTATTATCGGTGCAGATCCGCACGATACAAGTACAGGACAGATCCGCACGAACGCAAGTGTGAAAGTAGCCTTAGGGGGTGATGTTTACATGGGATTATTGTGCGTTGGAGGCGGCTGGGGAGGAGGTGATGTTATTTACATGGGACTGTATGGTGGAGGGAGGATTATAACTGCAGGGGGCACTGCAGATCCAGGGGACATTATAGGCGGTCTTATTACTACTGGGGGCTCTATAGGAGGGTCTTATAGATCCGCCTTATTTCTACTAAGAGCACTATGGGGGTCTTATTACTACTGAGGGGTCTGTAGAGAGCAGCTTTATTACCACTGGGGGAACAATAGGGGGCCTTATTTCTACTGGGGACTCTGTGAGGGTATTATTAATATGGGAGGGCTCTTATAATAATGGGGGCATTGTTGAGGAGCATTATCACGGTTGGGGCAGTGTTACTAATGAGGGCATTCTAGAAGGGAATTACTATTGGTGGGACTATGAGGAGCACTATTACTATGGGGGGCAGTAATGTTTCTTCAGGATAGTATTTGGGGGTATTGGGGGGGGGGCAGGGGCGTAACTAAAGGCTCATGGGCCCCGGTGCAAGAGTTCAGCTTGGGCCCCCCTTCCCTCAGTGCTTTGTGTGTCTTCTTATGCGGCACAAGTGTCTTTGGGCCCCTTCAGGCTCCTGGGCCCGGTAGCGACTGCTAGCTCTGCACCCCCTATAGCTACACCCCTGGGGGGGGGGGCACAGCAAGCAGCAGGATAACACTGTGGGGACTCCAGTTGGGGGATAATGATAGAATGTGAGGAAGCTAAGATGTCTGTGTGTCACACTCTGCAGAGACGAGGCGGCTGAGAGAAGTGTCCGGACCGAGTGGAGAAGATCTACAGAGAAGATGATGACAGAGAGGAGACGTCACCTGGAGGCCCTGGATGTGACAGGTAAGTGCTGCTGTATAGCAAGTACAGCAACGTGCGGGGGGGGGGGCAACATATTTATTGGGGCTTGTGCCCCGGATCTTTTGAGACCCTAGCAACGCCCCTGGTGGTGGCTATAGGTAGATACAAACGGGATTCGTCCCATGTTCTTATTCCTAGATGAAGCCTGAACGGTGGACACCCTGTCAGCCAAGGAGATCCGGGCTCTCGATCTGTGTAACAGCCTGCGTGGATATTTTCTCTTGGCAAATTTATTGCACATCTCATTAATACGGTTCGTGAATACATCATCTGACACCACTCGTCTCACTCGCAGCATCTGGCTCCAAGGTAAGGAGTCATGCATACAGCGTGGATGATTACTGTCATATCTTAAAAGATTGTCTAATGAGTACCAGGTACATTTGATTCTGGAGTAACACTTCTATTGGCAGCATTGATCATTTTAATTAACACAGGTGGTATTAAAGAGTAGTTTTTGCTTATTGGCTATATCATGTCACATGGGGGGCTTAGTAGGGTATTTATATGTTTGACTAATTTTGTACCAGTATACTTCGTCGTATTTGTGTGCACTCTTGGTCCCCAATAAAAGTCACACTGGATATGCTGCTGTGAAATCTTCTGTTATCTACTCATATACATGGGACGGCGTTGGATTGGCGGTTCCATCACGGCTGATGCATTCCGGACAGGTCAGAAGGTCCATTTTGTGCTGCTCTAAAACTATTTCTTATTACTGCACCAGCAGAATAGTGAGTGCAGCTCTGAAGTATAATACAGGATGTAACTCAGGATCAGTACAGGATAAGTAATGTATGTACACAGTGACTGCACCAGCAGAATAGTGAGTGCAGCTCTGAAGTATAATACAGGATGTAACTCAGGATCAGTACAGGATAAGTAATGTATGTACATAGTGACTGCACCAGCAGAATAGGGAGTGCAGCTCTGGAGTATAATACAGGATGTAACTCAGGATCAGTACAGGATAAGTAATGTATGTACACAGTGACTCCACCAGCAGAATAGTGAGTGCAGCTCTGGAGTATAATACAGGAGGTAACTCAGGATCAGTACAGGATAAGTAATGTAATGTATGTACACAGTGACTCCACCAGCAGAATAGTGAGTGCAGCTCTGGAATATAATACAGGATGTAACTCAGGATCAGTACAGGATAAGTAATGTATGTACATAGTGACTGCACCAGCAGAATAGGGAGTGCAGCTCTGGAGTATAATACAGGATGTAACTCAGGATCAGTACAGGATAAGTAATGTATGTACACAGTGACTCCACCAGCAGAATAGTGAGTGCAGCTCTGGAGTATAATACAGGATGTAACTCAGGATCAGTACAGGATAAGTAATGTATGTACACAGTGACTGCACCAGCAGAATAGTGAGTGCAGCTCTGAAGTATAATACAGGATGTAACTCAGGATCAGTACAGGATAAGTAATGTATGTACATAGTGACTGCACCAGCAGAATAGGGAGTGCAGCTCTGGAGTATAATACAGGATGTAACTCAGGATCAGTACAGGATAAGTAATGTATGTACACAGTGACTCCACCAGCAGAATAGTGAGTGCAGCTCTGGAGTATAATACAGGATGTAACTCAGGATCAGTACAGGATAAGTAATGTATGTACACAGTGACTCCACCAGCAGAATAGTGAGTGCAGCTCTGGAGTATAATACAGGAGGTAACTCAGGATCAGTACAGGATAAGTAATGTATGTACAGTGACTCCACCAGCAGAATAGTGAGTGCAGCTCTGGAGTATAATACAGGAGGTAACTCAGGATCAGTACAGGATAAGTAATGTATGTACAGTGACTGCACCAGCAGAATAGTGAGTGCAGCTCTGGAGTATAATACAGGAGGTAACTCAGGATCAGTACAGGATAAGTAATGTATGTACACAGTGACTCCACCCTCTATGTACTTTATGTACATAAACTATAAAATGACAAAGTGGAACAGTAACATACATTATATAAAGTCACTGACAAAACATTATGTCACAACTTAAGAAAGACGTTTATTCTGACTCCCCCAATTGCTCTGCAGACAGAAGTGAAGATTTTTTATAAACATTAAAAATGTATATATTTAGAGAAAAAAAATAGTATATACAAATGCATTATTATAAATTAGGAGGCAAAATCTATGTACAGGGAACTCCTTTTTAGACTGGCTATGAGCTGTGCGCTGCGATTGGCCAGTGCTGCAGCAAGGGACACGCCTCCTACAAAAAAATCAGTCCAGTACAACAGACGGAGCTGAGACACCGGAGCCTATACCGGGCGAACGGAGCGGCGCCCAGGCATACTAGTAAGTGCAGGGGGACCCCTGGGCGCCGCTCTGCCCACAGATAGAGTTAGTTTTTAGTTTGTATACTAGTGAAAGGTCCTCTTTAATCAGACAGAGTTTTTATGAAAGAAAAAAAAATGAAAAAGTTTTCCATCCCAGAAAAAATATAATATTATGTGAACTGAAGAAGTTATATTCGGAAACGTGCGATGATCCCATGTGTACTTTCACTTCTTGGTCACTATTTTGGAAGACGTCTCAGTTCATTCATGAGCCAGATAGCCATACTGAGGAGAGCGAGCGAGCCAGACTGGTGGGTGGCAGCTAGAGGTGTTGGGACGTACAAGAGCAACGTGCTGATGCCCAGCGTAACCTGAGAAGAAGGAAGAAACACTGTAAGATGGGACTGCTGTTCTGCACCATGTGATTGAATTACCTCCAGTCAATGATATACATGACAGCAAGTCTGTGCTTTCCACAATAGAAATATACAAAGATGTAACCGGCTACCTGTAGATAGGCCACAGCAATGAGAGAATTCACAGCGAGCCTTGCTCTTCGAGGCAGAGGAACCTTCCGAGAATAGTAATATAAGCCAGTGATCGCTGCTACAGAGCTGATCCCCTAGAAAAAAAAGTCATAGAAAAGATTGCAAAAATTAGAAGTAAATTAATGAAATTAACAATTTTTTGTAAACTGATGCACCAAATGACGCCACTTATTCAAAATATTTTTGATGCAGATACATTAGTATATCTAGGCCATTGTATTCAATCTAAGTGACTGTTAGTAAATTTAGGCCACTGTGCCTCTTGGCTAACGCGTCTGCGCCAAAATTCTGTCTAAAATTGGTGCATTTTGGGTTTTTACAATTTTTTCGCCATGCTCAAAAGGGGTAAGGATTAGAGAAAAGGAACAGAGCTTCATGGGAAAGGGTGAGACCTAAGATGTGCCATTTTGTGCCACGATTCTGGCATAAAAATCTGTCTTAAAGTAAGCCAACCAATAGCTGGTGTAGAGCCAGAGAAAAGTGTCCATCCCTGCACCACATTTATCATCCAGCCTGAGCCCCAGTGATAAATCTGGCAGAGGTCCAGACCGCCGGTCTACGTTTATGCCATCTTTAGGATTAGTCATTCTGGGTCAATATCTTTTGAGATGTTTGGTGTTGTTACACCTCAGTGTACCCCAATAGTCTTCACACTTTTGACAAGGTAAACTATTTGCATGTGCTAGTGGTTACCATTTAGTTAAAATAGTTGCTTAAAGGGATTCTGTCACCTCCCCTAACCCAAAAACCGATTTTAAAGCAGCCATGAAGCACAGCTTACCTTGATTAGGCTGTGCTCTTTTATCTTGTGATCCGTCCAGCAGTTTCTGCAAAAAACGACTTTTATTGATATGCAAATGTAGTCCTGAAGGTGCCCAGAGGGGCGTTTTGTTCCTCTTAGAGAGCCCAGTACCGCCCCTCTTTCAGTGCCCAGCCCGCCTTCCTTGCACTGTCTAACCGCCCCCAGCCTGCCACAGCCTCTCCTCCCCCTCCCTCACGCCGAACGAACTCTCGCACAGGCGCAGTACCCACTGAGGGCTGCGCCTGTGCGATCAGCAGGAGACTGAGGGCAGGAGCTTCATCCTCGTCACTGGGCATGCGCCGAGCCCAGTGACGTCCGATGCTCGCTCTTCCCTGCTGACTGAGGGAAGAGCGAGCATCGGACGTCACTGGGCTCGGCGCATGCCCAGTGACGAGGATGAAGCTCCTGCCCTCAGTCTCCTGCTGATCGCACAGGCGCAGCCCTCAGTGGGTACTGCGCCTGTGCGAGAGTTCGTTCGGCGTGAGGGAGGGGGAGGAGAGGGAGGAGAGGCTGTGGCAGGCTGGGGGCGGCGGTTAGACAGTACAAGGAAGGCGGGCTGGGCACTGTAAGAGGGGCGGTACTGGGCTCTCTAAGAGGAACAAAACGCCCCTCTGGGCACATTCAGGACTCATTTGCATATCAATAAAAGTCGTTTTTTGCAGAAACTGCTGGACGGATTACAAGATAAAAGAGCACAGCCTAATCAAGGTAAGCTGTGCTTCATGGCTGCTTTAAAATCGTTTTTTGGGTTAGGGGAGGTGACAGAATCCCTTTAAGTTTCATGACACAGTCTCCATTCCTTCACTCATTTTCAGGCCCCCGATATTCAGTTCACAACCTGCTCCTAGTTTCAGGCTTTTCTCATGTGAGCATGTCTCTCCCAGTAAAACATGCTGGACATGAGGCCTGTGTGTCCATGATGCTGCTGGCTTCACCAGCTCTCATGTATCAGCACAGCTTCATTGATAACCATTCACTTGGACTGGCAGCCACTTAGGCAGATGAGTCTGTGATTTCCCTGCCCTGTAGAGTTTGCCGCAGGTTCTATCCTCTCTCTACACTAATATAAAGCTTGTGTGATCTGCCCCCTTTGCAGACAGCCTTTTGTTTGTGTTCTCGTCCCTGTCTACAGCCTGCATGAGTTGCACTCTTTGGATGTTTTTCCCGTCTCCACGCTGATGTGCCGTCTACAACTTCGTCTCCCACCTGCCGGTATCTCTAACAATAAGAGGGAGAGAGCAGAGAAAGAGGAGTGAATGGGGCTGAGCTGCGATACCACGCACGGCGGTGTGCTTGGTGAGCTGAGAGAAGGCTGCACCGCTACTGCGAGCGCCCGTGGCTTCTCAAACAGCTGATCGGTGGGGGTCACAGGTTTCGGACGCCCACCTATTATATACTGATGAGCTATCCAGAGGATAGGTCATCAGTAAAAAAAAAAAAAATAAAACACTTTAATTTAGCATTGAAAAAGCAAATTAACAAGACAGTTCTAGAGCAGGAGGAGCACAGCAATTAGTCAAAATAGATGCAGTAAAAGGTGTAATTTTTTCAATATAAATCCCTGCTCACTCTGGGCTTAGGAGTCCTTTCAGCGGAGTGACTCAATGACTGACCGCTTTCCCCATGTGTATTGTTGGAAAATCAGCATTAGATCTGATAGTCAGCCATGTTGTATCAAGCAGACATCTTGTGTCCTTGCTTTAGAAAGGAGTTCAGTTTGTTGGAGTACACTGTGGTGTGTCCTAGTGGTAGGAGATAGAGTTCTAAGTAATGGATTAAAGGGTCACGATATAAGGGTGACCTTGAGAAAGTGAATGGTATATGTATTAATGGAAGACATCTTGGCTGGAAAAAAAAGGAACTTGTTCACTGAAATTGTAGAAGTTTATTGAAATGTTTATGCTTATGTTTGACCCTTGGTGTTCGGATAGGTCATAAATAAGGATGACCAATTCAAGTGTTAATGGTCCATATGTCTCCTTGGAGAAGGAGAACGGAGACAAGGACTAAGACCGGGGAATATTGATGAATGACTCAAGGGAACAAATTATTTATGGATGACGTGTTACGATAAGAAACTTGTCCAATTGAAAGTTGGTGGAGGTGTAACTTTTGTACGTCAATGTATATGAATAGTAAAATATTTGTGATGACATATGTTATTGTATAATAATGATTTAGTGAAGTATTTTGTGTGTAAACATTTATGTCTATGGCCTGCGAAATACTGCGGAAAACTTGAATTATAATACTAATTATTCCTTTGTTCTTTGGGGACACAGACACACAGCACTGCCCTTTTTCTACTGCCGCTCCATACTTCCATCTACCTCATGTCATATTCTACGCTGTCTTGCTCCTCAAGAAGTCTGGTGTTGCTGCGGCCAATTTCCAACATGTATGTGCATACAGATATAGCTACTCACGCTGATCATATACATTACAAACTCAATCTTTATGACTTTCATATGTCAAGAGACGAAACATATAATGCCACTTACAAGGATGCGATGATCGAACTGTACTGTTGTTGGATTTTCAAAGACGTTTCTCAAGGTTGGAGAAAAAGCAAGTAGATCATCCGGGATCCAACGCTCTCCCATCTTAGGAAAAGAATTGTAAACGAGACCGGCATCTAGTCCTGCCACAAAGGCTCCTGTTGTCATAGAAATGACTCCTATTAGTCCTTAGTTAGACAATGATGATCTTTACTGACACTATATACTAAAAACACATTTCCTTCAATCACTTTCATAAGTCACACACCAAAGACAATCTCATCAAAATCAAAGGGGGCATTTCCATCTGGCCATTTAAGGCATATCGACAAGATATTTTAAGAATTAGGCCCCGTAGTGAATGGAGAGCAAGCCGCGGCTATGCGGCCACCCCTCTGTTCACGGCTAGTCCTGGCTTGGCTATTTTCAGAATTCCTATAGCAGTGAATTGAGGAGTGGGAGCCAATGGATGCACTAGGGGTATCAGGAGACTGACTTGAATTAGAGCATTTGGAACTTTATCAGTCTTTTTATTAGTTCATTCAATTATGTGTATTTATGTAAAATCAGCCAAGTATTTTGAAGCAAAAAAAGTCAATAATGAATATATACACGTCAATGGCTATGGACACCTTTACAGTGGTTTTATTTATTGTTCATTTACATCCTAACCATAACATTACTTTCTAAATAGTCTTTGTTAAAGAATTCTCATTTTGATTCTGCAGAGTGAGTGTATGTCCTTCACCTAATGCTGGATTTACATGGCTCGATTTTCGGGCTACTATTACTTACGAACGCTCGTTCCGGATAATTGGCCTGTGTACAGGTCCTGCAGATCACCCAATGAATGAGCAAAATGCTCACTCTTCGGGTGACATGATCTTTTGTGAGGACATTTCAATCATGGTTTCTGGGCAGCAGATCATGCTGTTTAAGTCACTAAGTCAAACGGTCTATAGCCTACAAATGAAACTGTATATGAAATACCTGACAGCGCTGTTAGGAAGACGAGACCTGTCGTCCAGTGTGTAAACTTCCTTAGCTTCAGCAGCTGAGTTGTCTCAATCATCTTTGGAAAAAAACAACAATGTTATAATATGCACAACCCATGGCACATCATGAAAAAAATGTCATACAAACCCTTTGGGCTACAGCAGCACAGGATGGATTTTGGTGCAAAAACTCAGCAATGAATCCAAGTCAAACTCTGTTTAAGTTACATGGGGATTATGCTGGGAATTCTGGCTGCAGAATTTTTTCCTCACCAGTGTAAGCAACGAGGTATCTTCTCTTTTCTCAGAAAATACCCCTTTGCATTTTGCTTTACCCTGGAGCATTGCCAATAAATCTCCATACTATGCAGCACTATCAGTAAGTCTCCTGCCTAAGCTGAAGCCTCTCAATTGCAAAGGGTCAAGTCTGCTGAGAAAATCTGCAGTATAAGGCCTCTTGCACTTGCACACGATCGTTGTGCGCCCATGGGCTGTGTGCACTCCGCCTCACGGATGCGAACCCGTTCACTTGAATGGGTCTGCAATCGCGGAGATGAGGAACGGAAGCACGGACCGGAACCCCCTGAAAGCTTCCGTGTTTTTTCTGTCTGTGCCAACGTAACGCAACAAAAAAACAACTTGCTCTATTTTTTTGAGGTGCGGACGGATCACGGACCCATTCAAGTTGAATGGGTCTCGATCAGTCCCGGCTGCCTAAGGACGTTGCTCGTGCATTGGGGACCGCAAATTGCGGTCCACAATGCATGGAACGGATGCACAACGTTCGTGTGCAAGCAGCCTAAAATGAAATGTGGATTTAAAGAGGACCTTTTACCTCAAAATGCAGTGCAATCTGAAAGCACCATGTTATAGAGCAGGAGAAGCTGAGCAGATTGATATACACTGTATTATTGTAGGAAAAGATTCAGTAAAACTTGTAATTTATACATTTATATCTTTATTGTTTTCACTCCTGTGAAGGCCTATTGGTACAGGAGGCTGGTGTGCTCAGTGATTGATAGCACTGTGTGTATAAGTGTGGATACAGAGATAGCGGTCACTCACTGATAACACCTCCACCCTGTACCAGATTTTCTAAGATATAAATTACAGGTTTTACTGAATATTTTCCCCGCTCACTATATATCAATCTGCTCAGCTTCTCCTGCTCTATAACATGGTGCTTTGAGATTGCATTGCATTTTCGGGTGACAGGTCCTCTTTTAAATCCACATTTCCTATTTCAACAGCGTATTGCCGTTACTGTATAGGCTGTGGATTTCTCCACTGCTGAAAATCCTTTGCCAAATACCTTTTGTTTAGGAAGTAGAAGAGATAATCCTGTCCAAAGACTTGCACAATAGAGAACAAGTGCAGAACCTAAATGTGCGGCCAGGCGATACTGACTGACACGGGGCACATCATACGAGTCCGGTTTCTCTTCCAGTCCACTCTTCACCATGTACCAGCCCAGCAGACCCTGTAAAGAGACAGACACATACATCAAGATAAACTAACTCTCTCTCTGAGAGGAGAACAATTCCTTTATCCATCTCTGCCCTTCCTTTATTTTATTTTACCTGGAAGCAAACAAATCCGCAGAGGCCGAGCACACGTCCTTTCATTCCCCGGTTAAACCATCCCTTTCTCCAGAAGTAGATGGCAGGTAAAATGTAAGCCAGGCCCACTGCTCGCCCCCACATCCGATGGGAGTACTCCATGTACCAAATAAACTTGAATTCGTTCAGGGTCATGTTGTGATTCAAACTAAAGGAAATTTAAAAAAACAAAAAACAAGATATCAAGTCAGGCCTTTCGAGACTATGGGAGAAATGGTTAACTGGGAGACCAAATGATTGGACCCCCACCAATGACACATGTATGCCATAAATGTATGTGATGGAAAGCCCCCTGATGTTTTCCTCATATGCCCTCCGTCCCCTCCCTGCTGTAAATGCTACAGGCCCAGCTCTTTAATCTCGTTCTATGTCATTGCCTCTTATATATTTGCCACGTCTTACACTTTGAATTCTGGGAACTGCTGGTATTTGTGAAACTCTGCCTCCCATTCTTCCCGAGTTCTCGGTGGCTTCATTTCTTTCACCAGGTGCCAATCGACCATCGACAGCCCGGACTCCGTTAACCTATGGAGCAAAAAGTGGGAAAACCTTTAATTGTCTGTTGGTTCTTCACAATATCCATTTCTGCGAAAGAGTAACAACCAGGATGGATACTGCAAAATTAACCACATGGGTCGTCACCCCTGCTTTCCTGAACTTGTGAATGAAACATTTCGGGAGCTTTAGAAAGCTGGGTGAAAAAAAATGTCATCATCCAGCATTTCCAGACGCATCCGCTGAAGAGAATTCGAACATATAGCATTTAACTAAAGGGGTTGTCCAGGATCAGAACTATATGGCTGCTTTCTTCCAAAAACAGTGCCACAACTGTCCACAGGTTGTTCTAGGTATTGCAGCTCAGTCCCATTTACCGGAGCTGAGTACTCATACCAGTGTGGAGCTGTTTCTGGAAGAAAGCAGTCATGCTTTTCTAATCCTGGGCAACCCCTTTAAAGGATTTTGCTTATTCCCAAAGATACTGCAGCATGACCCCCGGTGACCATTCTGCACACTCAGCAGAAGAAGCCGATGTCTGTGTTTGGGGGTCTTGCAGCAATCATGGATTATACTAGTTCCGTAAATAAAAAAAATAGCACTTGCCTAGTTACTCCACCAATGATCACAGCTCCGGCTACCATACCGCTGCACACAAGAAGCCAGCGACCCATGACACGTTCGGCAGCAGAGTTTGGTAGAGACCCGACCGCAGCTCTGGATGGAGCGGCCACCTCCGACACCACACTGCTCTTCCATCTTTTCTGGACTGTGTGTTTCCACTGAGTGCCGGGATGCTAATACAAGTGAGAGACGATGCAGAGCGATAACTCAATAAGCCACAAAGTACATGATACAAGAAGACTCGCTACATGCATAAAAAACATATATAAAAGGGATGCAACACCAGCTACACAGTAGAAAGGATCAGATGCATATAAAGGGGATACAAGCACTGTATAGCCATAACATGGGTCCACAGATAAATATACTCCTGTGTCCGTGGTAACCCACCATACATAGGTTTAACTTTAGACATAAAGTCGAAATCCTTTAAACTGGTGACCAACTTTTTCTTATTGTGCTTTCCACAGACAATCATATATAGAGGAGGCCAAAATACATAGGAATAATACAGGTGAGCATTTACCTTTGCGCCTGCTGAGTGAATGTAGCGCACAGCTTGCACTCTGCAGTGTGTCAGGCTGGAGCGAAGACTCAAAAGAAGCATCTTTGGTTCCTTCTAACACAAGATCAGCTGATGCAATTTTACAATCTCCCCTCAAAATTCACCTAGAATAGAAAAAAATTATATTAAAAAAAAAAAACAAAAAAAAAACTAAACACACACACGAGAAGTCGTAGCTGTTCAATGGAAATGTAGAATGTTTAACGTTACACCTTAGGACGGCCAGACTCCGCAAGCTGAGCGTCTTCGATTAGGACTAATGTATGGCAGCCTAGCAATCTCAGCAGCATCGCTGAACAAGTTCACATCATTTGATTCGCTTAGGTGAAGGCTGGAAAAAAGATCTAATGCACGTGGCTCTGTTTTTGCGATCCGCAAAACACGAATACCGGACACGCGAGTTCCGCATTTTGCAGATCAGCACATCCTGCCCTCTTAAAAATTCCTATTCTTGTCCATAAAATGGACATGCAAGAACAGGACATGCTCTATATTATTTGCGGGGAACACAGAACGGACATATGGATGCGGACAGCACACTGTGTGCTGTCTGCATCTTTTTCGGCCCCGTTGAAATGAACGGGTCTACATCTGATCAGCAGAAAATGCGGACTGAAACTACCGTTGTGTCCATGAGGCCTTGTTCTGAGGATAGCAGTGGTCAACCCTTATTTTAGGGGTCCAGGATGATAGTTTTTTTAAAGGCTATGTACACCTTTGGGGGCCATTTTTTAATTATTGCATTGTACTCATTTTTAGCTAAAAATACCTTTTTAAATTAATCTTTATAAAAAATATGGTGGCCTTTTTTTGTGTAAATAGCCGAGATGCTCTATCGGCAGCCTTTGGGTTTTCTCTCTTTTCCGTCAGTTGGGGAGCTGACAGCTCCTTATCTCTTTTTTTCTTTTCAATAATTTTTATTGGTATTCTCTCTTTTCCGTCAGTTGGGGAGCTAACGGCTCCTTATCTCTTTTTTCTTTTCAATCATTTTTATTGGGTTTTACAAATAAA